>NC_064854.1:19039751-19352251 GCF_024139225.1 Suncus etruscus | reverse complement strand
CATGAAATTTAGGTACAAGATTTAGGCATTGGCATAAAAGCAAAATCCAAATAAAATAAGACAACAAAATAAAAGTAAAAATTGCTGCAAGGTATCGTGATTGAAACTGATTATGTTGGCCAATGCATTGGTAGAAATCTACCACTAAGATGAGTGATATCAGAGAGATTAACATTATTGGGACAAAATAATATAATATAGAGAAACACAGGACACTGTAGTTAAAATTGCCCATCTTGATGAAAAAGAAATAATTTCTTTTCTAATAAGTCTCATTCATTTTTTACAAATATTTAGTGAGTGCAATATGACAGAACTTCTAAGTTTTTTAACTGTATCTTTTGATATTGGTGGAAGAACAACCTTGATTGACGTTGTTTGGGAGAGCTAGAAGTGATGGTATGTCTAAACCACATCCACAGGCCAGCTGAAAAAGAAAAGCCAGATAGACACACTCTTAGCTCTGTCTACTTGATTTCTGTTGATGTCTAAATATAATTTTTTTCTAATTTATGGGGAATAAGATTGCTTTGATAATACAGAGAAAACCATATTGGCAGTTCTCAAAGATCAAGGCAAGGGACAGAAGCAAAACTCCCTCAAATAGAATGATATGAGGTTCATTGACATCATGGGAAAACTTCCTCATCATCTCCTGTCATTATCTTCTTACAAAGCAACATGCAGCACTTCAAATCACTGTTTTCACTCTGCATCCTAGTTTCTGCCTCTCTGAGGGTTTTCATCTAGCTCCACCCATTTTATCCTTAAAGTCATGGTCAAAGGCATTTGACTGGGGGAGGGGGTGAGAATCTCAAACCTAGTCAACTTCTTTCTCCAAGAGTCTGTAGTTGATGCATCCTATAGGTTTGGTATCATCTATCTGGACTTCAGTGATTTATTCCTACCATCTGAGCAGCATGTTAATAACCAATTTATATGGAAAATGTGATTTCAGCCTATCTGATCAAGACATGATGCAGTAAATATTGGGAATGATGTTCACATAAAAGAAGAGAAAAATAATAATGGTCAAGAGCAAAATCTTGTGAGCTGAAACTCAAAAGAAGTCTATGAATACTGTGTAAGAGAGTCTGGATGGCTGGGAACTGGCATATGTCTGCAATAGAAGAGTCCAGTCTATGGCTCAGAGTTTGGAGGATTGGCAATTCTATGGAAGTCTACAATATAGAAGCAGTGTTATAAGCAGTTTTTGTTCCAGTTACTGAGAACACGTTCATTTTCTTATGTTTTGGCTCTTTAAAGTGATCCAAAAAGTCCTTACTTATCTATTGGCATGTTTAATGATACCAGAGATGCTCTCTTTTTAGTTCTGATAGCTCTTCAATTGGTTATGTTTTCAAGAACGGGAACTTAAAGTTTCTTTCTTTCTGTCATCCATGTCCAATACTTATCTCCAAGTGAATGCTTAAAAGTGCAGGAGAGTTATTTTTACAAAGTCAACCAGGAATGAATCTCTTATAGGGCGGAAATAAAACTCCCTTGTGATAGAAATTGTTCTGAGTTGTTGAATTTGACTTTAAAAAAAAAGTTTATCTTTCTACAGTGTGTGGATGAGAAGAAAAAGGGACATCGTAGATCTAAGCGAACATAATTATTTGTCAATTAAAACAGAGTCATATGTATGGCAAAAAAAAAAGGCAGCCACTTTTTATTTTGCTATGATTAAAAGATATTCCTTGCAAGGGACTCTTCAGAACTTCCATGACCTTCTGGCTCGAATATGACTATAATTTTGTCAACGTGTGGCAGGGTACTTGTGACCCCCTTTGATTGTGTCATTCCAGAGGCCTCCTTGATCTAGATTGGTGTGAATTTTCTCTAATTGCCAAACTGTGGAGAGATGTATGGGAGGGTTTGTGATTACCCCCAAACTAGTTCACACTTTCCTTTCTCTTGAAGCTGAACACATCTAAGCAAGCAGAGCTCACTCATTCTGAGGCCAGTCTCTAATTAGTTGTAATTTAACTACATCTATTCTGTGCTTCAGGTCAATATTAGTAATGCCATCCCCAACATGCTTTATTTTTACAGAGACATTTGTTTTTACCAAGGTTAATACTGATGATGTTGTTGACAACAAAGAAAGTTTAGACAAAATCTTAGACATAAAGGCAATAGATGAGCTTCTAAAGATGGCCTCAGTTTAAAGGGGACTCATGGAAGATTCCTGAAAGACCTATATTTCCATTGAGTACAAGCTCATTCCATTGACCAATGTATATACTGTCTTTGATTCTACTGCCTGAGTACAAGCATCATTGGATCTTAGTAATAATCAACCGTGAGAGAGAAGGATTGCATTACCTAGACCTATATTTCCATTGAGTACAAGCTCAATCCATTGACCAATGCATATACTGTCTTTGATTCTACTGCCTAAGAGTACAAGCATCATTGGATCTTAGTAATAATCAACCGCGAGAGAGAGAGGGATTGCATTACCTACTGGAATTTGAGGCAAGCTGTCTGGAAACAGCTATGTGATCCTAAAAGCTCCAGTCCTTTCCTTGAAATCCCTGAAGGATTTCATTGAAAGCTCCTGAAATCACCCAAATCATCATTTGGGATCATGCGGAGACCTCAGGGTGAAAAGAGGCACTCTGTTGGTAAGCAAGCACATCAGGCAGCTCGACAGTTGACAACACTAAACTTAAGACTATTTCCTCATAAGTCCAGATGCCACTTAATTTCTCAAATGTTCATTCAATTGGTCTGTGTGCCAGGTGCTGTGCAAGGCTTCAGGGAAAAGCCAGTGAACTAAATAAACAGAAACCATTCTCACCAGGGGGGCTGCATTCTATCATGACAATAGGGAACAGATATGTAGCTAATGGTGATGCAGAGAAGAAGAGAGACTGTGCAGAAGCCAGAAGAGGTAGGTGACTACTCTGTTAGAAAGACAAGATCTGGGCTACTGCAGATTACAAAGTTCTAGAAGAGGAAAGAATAGAATTGAGTCTTTAGTGGGGAGAAGAGGGCACCATACCCAGATTTGAGGGAAGGGGTATCACAAGGTAGAACAGCACACAAAGGTCTTCAAATACCCCAAACACACACAAGAGAGCTGAAAGTAACAGAAACACCCTCTTGGCAAGACAACAAGGGGAAAGGTTTTGTCTCAGTCCAAGAGAGGGATACCCGAGATTTGCATTGGGAAAGGATGAGAATATATTTTGTATAATTAGAACTGTATGTGAATTAAAGACATGCTCAAATCATACATGGAGAAGAGGACTTTGGAGAGCGAGGGGTGGTGAACTTGTAGGTAGATGTGATTTCTTAAGACTCCATGGCTATGCCCTGACCATGACCTTAAATTTTTTTTTTTTTTTTTTGGTTTTTGGGCCACACCCGATGACACTCAGGGGTTATTTCTGACTTTGAGCTCAGAAATCGCTCCTGGCTTGGCGGACCATATGGGATGCCGGGGATTGAACTGGGGTCTGTCCTAGGTCAGCTGTGGGCAAGGCAAATGCCCTACTACTGCACCACTGCTCTGGCCCCCATGTCCTTAAACTTAAGATGCTTTTAGGTACCCAGAGAAAGGTGCCAAGCAGAAGATGAGCACAAGACAGAGTTCAGTGGTCTAAACTGCGGAAGGTCTCCTTGGTAAAGGGACAAATAGGGACTCACGTACTGGGAGAGATCATGGCCAACAAGAGCCTCTTAGGACAGCAGGACTAGGGAGAATCAGAAATACCCAGAAGTGTTGTAGTAGAAAAAAATCCAGTAATGCAATTAGGGAAGGGAAAAGTGATGGAAGGTGGGAGAAGGAAGAACCAGACACCAGTAGGTCTCAGAATTCTGAAGAAAGAAGAAACTGGAGAAGAGTACAGATAATAACAAGAGATGCTGCTGAGGGGTGATGCAGGGTGCTTTCTAGTGGAGACATTTCTGGATCTCAGGATTTTACTCCAATAGATTCACTGAATAGGGGGATCCAGAACCTGTGACAAGCTTTCCCTCTTCCACAGACAGATTTCTGGTCTTTATATTTCTGTGTTACCTTTATCCCTGCCACTTTTCTAAACAACCAAGATTCATAAACCTCTGTGTGCATGAGAAAAAGAGGAAAAGGTTTCTGGATATTTAGAAGTGATGTGGAGGCTTTGTACTCCAAGGACGCCCTCCTTCCTAAAAAGTTCCTTAGTTCATGATTCACCATCTTCCCAATGAGAGTAAGCCAGAAGTACAATGAATGCACTTGTGTCTGCCCTTGTCACATTTATAATATCACATTTAACTCCCATATGTCAACAGGCTCCCAATGTCTGAGCTCAACTAAATTTGGGAGAGGACTTACATAGCAGGCAGAAGATGTGCTATTGGCATGGAGAAGAGCAAGTCAGGCCCCCAGGACCACTGTGCCGTCACCTGCCCCTTAATTGAGAGTCATACAGTGAAAATATTCATTGCATGACATCACTGTATCACCTCTGTGTCTTCTTGGCTTCACTTGGAGTCATGGAGTGGTCTTGGTTCAACATGGGCTCTGCTGGCCAACAGTGTTATTACAGTTCATGACTCTGGGCATCCATCTGTAGCGGCAAAGTTTTGGGCAGGCAATGATTGGACAAAAGCGCACCCCACCCCCATGGTCCCAGTACTCTCAATGTCTAAAGTACTTGGTTTCTGGTTTTCTCATTCCTGGGTTAGGTCAGTGATGTTGAGAAGCTCCTTACCACAAAACAGCTCATCATAGACAATAGTTAGACCCCAAAAGTGGACAGATTCGAGGTAGAAGAACTCTAGAAACTTTAAAACCAGAGTTAACCCTTAATACCAGCTTTGATTTTCAGATGGGTTCTGAATAGAACCTTATTATCACTCTGTTACACCATAATTCACCACAATTACTTGTTTCAGACATTTGCTTCACTTGTGAAGGAAAAATGAGGAAGGTGTTCTGTTTAAAATATACAAAAAATACCTTAGGCTTTCTCTGGCTTCCTTTAGTACAATTTAGCATCTCTTGTGAAGTTTTTGTGTTGCTGATATTGTGTTCTGCTCCTGAAACCCAATTGACATTTTCAAGTCATACCAAGAGTGGAATAAAAATGAAGAAAAGAACAAAAGAAAGAGCATAAGGTCCCCAGGCAGTGGGTCCTATGTGCAACAGATTTTCAACGAACAATTAATTCATTAATTGTGTTTTTAATTCAAAAGTATATTTCTGTTGAATTTGATTATACTTCTAGAATGCTGCTACCCACACAGACCTTGTCTGGGGTAAAGCAGACTTTGCTTCCGTTTTCTTCCTTTTTTTTTTTTTTTTTGAGTTTAGGCAATATTATCTGGGTCATCATTTTTCTCCCACTGATGGAATTGCTCCTTTTTAGTTCATCTCTATAGCCCACTTGATAAGCTTCAGAAGGCTACCTTGTACCCAGGGACCTGGCTTTGAGGAAAGAATTTTTCTTCCCACTATTTCAAGGTGCTATTTACCATGGACTTTCCTAGGGCCTTATCCTGAGAGAAAGTGGTTTGTCTTGTGCTACATGAACATATTTTTGGTATTGTTAGAGTTTGAGACCTGTAAAAGTTGTAGGTGGGGATCTGAGAGTCTTTTCAAGTGCACTGCAAGGGCCTCTGTTAGAACCTCATCTTAGGAGTAGAGGGATTTCAAAGAGGAGCAGGAAGGAAGGAACACACAGCCAATAGCTTGAAGTGTGTTAGCCATTTGACTCCCAGATCTTCTTTTGGGAAAACTTCTTGAACAAGGTAGCTTGAATGGGGAAACTAAGGTGTCCTAACACAAATTAAACATTATAAACTGGTATAATAAAAGGCCCCAAATGGAGCTCCACCAAAGGGGAGTTTATAATTTTTGAATTCTCAATCAAAAATTATATTACAATCACTATTTACTTCTGAAAGTGACTGAGACTGTTGGATTCCTTGGGATGCAGTTTGCCCACCACCGTTTCTTTTCCTGTGATCATTAATGTGATCTGATGATAGGAAAAAGCTTATTTCTTCCTAGATGCAGAGGACATTTGCTCAAAAAGTGTACCATGAAAACTAGAGTCATCACAGGCCCTCACCCATTCTGTCAATCACTGCTATCTATCTGGGCATGAAACCACCCTCAGCCCTAGAACTTAAAGTGAAATTAAATACCAGATCTTCTGGGCAGGGATGATTGTCCTTAAATTATTATCCCCCCCCCCCAAAGCTTCAAAACCCAAACTCAGAAACCTTTGTCTAGTATGCTTAGGGGGCCAGCAACCAGCTTGGAGGAAATCTGTTAATCACTCTGCCCTTTCTCTCCTTCCTGTTCTCTTTTTTTCTCAAACCCTCTTTTGTGACCTCACAGGCAAAATGGCTGCTTCGGATCTAGAGTCTGCCATCTTTGAAACAGACTTGGTGTTGTTAATAAAGTTCTTTCTCAACCTGTCACTCAAGCAGCCCATGCAAGAAACCTTTGCTTTATAGGGAGTTACTTTCTGCTGCCTAACTCTTCATGGAAAGAATCCAGCTTTCTGTAAATGCAGGAATATGTTTCCCTTCAAAAACTGGGAACTATCATTAAAAGGGGAAGGGAGGAGAGAGAGAGCACACTGAACCCAAACCAGAATTTTGAGAGAGGAAAGCTAAGAAATTGGGAAGAGATTTGGGGGAGGGACAGAGGAAACTGGAAATTTCTTTTCAAAAGAGTCACCACACTGTGGGCCTCCATTCCATCTGAATGTTAATTACAGTCTTTGCCTTGGCACTTTGCTCTTATATCAGGGAAGCAATTACAGGCCTAATTCAAATTCATAGCATCCATTAACAATGAACAAACAGATACATTATTTTAATTCCATTTGCTGCTTGCTTTCTGCTGATGTATTGACCCATGAAGCTTTGACGGGGTGTCCTGTAATTGGCATTTGGCAAAGGTGGTTATCATCATCGTCTTTTTCATATATAAGTATTCATTAGGCATATATTGAATATATAATACCTTGCAAGGGCAGACTGCTTAAAGACCACAGGCCAGAAGTAATCTTTGCCTTGATAGAGTTTATGTAAGAGTCCTTCACTTTGCAGATAAAAATTTAGCCTGTGTGTCTGTGTGTCTCTTTGGAACGGTCAAGGTGAAAACTAATCACTAACAGGATTATTATTTCTTAACTTAAATATCATTTTCAACTCTTCTCAGTCTATTATTTCAATCATATTTCACTAAACTTCATTCTCAACTCAGTAAAACCATTCATAGAGGATTCCCAGACAGGATTTTGCAATGAGTTGCAGTTAACAAAAAGAGTTGACAACAAGAGAAATAGCTCCAAAGTAGAATCATCTGGAACCCTTTCTCTATGGTTGTCTCTTCCTTCCCGAGCCAATGAATTTTTTAATTTTAATCACAGTGCTCTACCATAGTAGAGCTTCTTCTAGAAGTATTTCTTCTTTTATGGCATTACTGTCATGCTTTCATTTAGAGGTATTTTATATAGGCCAACCCAGTTGTTTGCCTTTCATTCTTTGGAACCTTTGGCCCTATATCCCAAGAAATAGGCTCTTCTATAAATCATCGAAGTGGTCAGAAATATAACCTGCTTTGCTCAATACCCAGAATCATCCCATGATCTGTAGGCATGGTACCCTCTCTCCTCCAGTTCCTTCTTGGGAAAGTAAAGCTAGCTGTTCATTACAGGCCAGACTTTATTTACCCTAAATAAATATTTATCCTAAGTAGCAGAAAATGCTCATCTATAAACATAATCTGTATTCTTCAGCCTGTGGAATATTCAGCAGAAACATTTTCTTGAGCAATACCTCAATGCTTCCTCTTTTATGTCTTTTGATGTTGTTTCCTGCCTCAGACACCCATGGTTTGCACATTTTCTCTCATTCTAGTTGGCCCAGAAAGCTCAAATGTGAACATCCTTGAAGACTATCGGGGATTTAGAAAGATGCAAATTTACATGTTTGGTCAAAGGAAGCAAATGATACTTACATTGCTAAAAGCAACTTAGCAACTCAGTTGTACAGTGCCTACTATTTGAAGGAATTCTAGAATGTCAGCTAGCTTAGCACCATTGCCCCGCTATGGCCACACAGGTCCACCCCATATGCTTGTCTTTAAGCACTTCCCAGTAGACCCCCATGCCTGCTGACATGTCATCTATACTGTTTACCAGCTCTGAGAATGACTAATTGTTTTCTTCATGAGAAACACAAGTTGTCCTCCTCTTGCTTATCCTGTGCTTCCCAATTTGCCTCTCGATGGACAAGAAATGCATCTTATGTCACCATCTGAGTAATTAGTGGGGACAATCATTCCACCATTATCTGGCACTGGCTTCGTTCAATTGATTTTTCCCTTCCTTAAATAAAGGAAAGGAAGCTGGTCTCACCCTGCATGACACCAGCAGATGCCCCAGCAGTATCTGATGGCTAGACTTTTGCTGACACTTAATAAAGTGTGTGAAGACAGAGGGGACAGTTTGAATAATTGGTAAATAAGGAAACTTTAAGAGTGAAAGTTGCTTCATTCTGATTCCAACAGGAGAAATTCAAGAAGCTTTGTGCAGTAGACATAAATCTGAACTAATACTGTTTTCTAATCATCTAAGTACTAAATGAACAGGGCAGAGCTTGGGTTTTGCAGTAAGCTTTCATTATTTCTAGTGGAGTTCATTTTTTTCTGATTCCCTTACTATAGTTCATGCCATAACAGGAAGTCAAGATGTAGAGTGCAGAGCCTTCCCCATCATCCAGGAAAAGTCTCTCCTTGAGCTTGTCCTACAGATAAGGAAGCAGATTTCTAGCATTTTGTGAGCCCAGGAAAGCTGATTGATTGGCAGGAATAGGGCAGAGTCACAGGGTTTGAGAATGTCACAAATTGAGCACAGTTCTATGTTTACTCGTGGAAAAGTCTGTAAAGGAAGGGGGTTTGCATGGAAAAGAGAGCAGGGAGTGGGGAAACTGTTCTCACACAAGCTCCTGTGTTATCCGGGTATCTTATGGGGTGTCTTCATAGGAACACTGGGCTACCACTCACTCAACTCTACCATTCAACTCTAGCTCCACTCAACTTTGCTTCTAGCGCTCTAGAGCCCTTGTAGACCACATTGTGTAGCAGGACATCAGGGTGGTACCATGTGGACAGGTATCTGGTGGTCGGGGAGAGGCCTTCCTGGAAGCTTTTATTAATCCAAATTTCTCAGTCAGTGCATCTTGGAAAGAAATCAGAGCCCCAACCCATTGGCTCTGGTGGCTGATCACTGGCCTTTTCATTTCATGATCTTAAATAAAGCACTCTTTAATGGCTATTTGGTTCTTAATTGCTCAGAATTTCTAAAACGTAATAACTTTAATAAAAATTTGAGCTACCATAATGAAAATGGTTTAGATCATTCCAAACATTTCTACCTACTGAGGACTTCAATTTGATTTCTAAAATACAGTAGGAACTTACTAATTCAGCCTAATGACTGAGAGCCCCATTGTGAATTATCAAATTTTGCACGAGAGTGGGTATGAAAACAGACAGGAAAAAAAAATACCAGAAAAGTAAATCCCACAATATGCTTTACCCATTTGTTTTGACAATGGCGGCTCAGACTTAGCAGTCTATGAGAAAACTTTCCTGCACGTCAGTAAATGCAATGTCTGTCGCTTGTTTCATAAAGATAATGAAATCTTGGAAATCAGAAATCTCACGATGGAGCTCAGATAGTAAATCTTTGCTCAGAAATAGCTTTGGGACTGTAGGGGTTTTCAAATAATTGTTTGGCGTACAAAGTACTGAAGTGATCACAGATGTAGTTCTCTTGTACATGCAAAGAGAGGTTTAGAGGTAAAAGGATATTTTCATCCATTTAATGGGAGCTGGTGTTATTATAATATTTTCCTTCTACTATTGTGTCTCTTTCAAGGCAGAGGAGAACTCATGTTGGCTTTCTTTTCTGTTCCCATCTTCCACTCTAGTGTACTTACTATTGTACTGATACCATTGCACTGAAGAAAAGAGATCTAGTCTAATTGTAAGCAATTCTCTCTTGGCTGGGAAAGGGTTACTAATTTTTACATGCTGAATGGGGCCCAGACCCAGGGGTAATGCCAGGACTCAAAATCTAATGCTTCTAGATTTTTATTACCCGTCATTTTCCATTATCTCCCCCCTCCCTTCTATTAATCTTGATAAATGGTTCTCAACCCTGGCTGTACATTGAACCACCCAGGGAGCTATTTAAAAACATCATTTCCCATCTGCAGACATCCTGCCTTAATTGGTGATTGAGAGCCATTGTGAGACCATGGAGAGTTGTAAGGATCTGCATTGAGCTAAGATTTTTGTGCTCGGTTTTTAGAATTATGCACTGTGTCCTAGTCCTAGAATGAGTATCATTCTAGAAGGGAAGATGGGTAGGCATTGGTTCAGTCTTTTTTTTTTACTTTTTTTTTTTCACAGCATTATTTATGGTCCATAGTGACAACGAATGAGGGGCACTCCCACCCCAGTGCTGTCCTCCCTCCACCCCTGGGTCAGTCTTAGTGATGGGTGATGGCACAGAGTAGATTAGAAACCTTGAGACCAGAGTGTGGGATCAAATTTGTGCCCCATTATCACCTCTAAACTGAAATTCACGTTGTGTCTCCATCTAAGGTCTCCTCCTTTGTAAAAGGTAGACACTAAAAATTGCTCTAGAATTATGTAAACTTTTCAACATGTGGCAAGAACTACATTCTTGAATTCTGTTCTTCTAAGGGGTCTATCTGGAGAGGGAGGAGAGAGGTAGCAAGAAGTTCTGTAGGTTCTGGAAAGTGCCTGTAAGCGCAAGAAAGATCCATTCAATGGATCCACAGGGAGCCAGTGGCTTTGCTGAGTGCTGGAAAGGCAGTATGTCCTCTTGGGAAGAAGAGTGAATGGTTGGATATGGACTCAGACATAGAGGGCCTCTCATTTCATATTTAATTAGAAGGAAGAATGTGTGTATTAGGAAAGGAGTGAAAAAACAAGTGATTAAAAGTGATCTAAAGATAGGCATTCTTGAGTTCTTCTAAATTATATTCCTCACCTAAACAGGATCTCTAAGAGTTGATCAAGGAAGAACTAATCCTTAAAATGTTTATCTGCAAATGGAGTGATATTATGGATGTAATAAACTGGATTAAGAAGGCCCTAATTTGGGTCCAGAGAGAGTATAAGGGTCAAGGTATTTGCTCAGCATATAATCAACACCTGTTTGATCCCTAGTACCACATTTAGTCCTCAGGGCATTTTCAGGAATGATTCCTGAATAGAGTCATAAGTAAGTCTGGAGCACAGTTGGGGTGTGACTTCCCACCTCCCAATAAAGATCTCCAAATATTGGCAGACCTTGAGTCATGTCTCTTCAGCCATGGGGAATGAAGACCCATGGCAGAAACTTAAAACAGCAACTGATACTGTTCCACATACATAGCTCTTGCCATGTATGCACACCTGTGACCCAGTTTAGTTCTAAGGCAGATAAAGAATTGAACAACCATAACAAAAGAACCATCAGAGCCACAAGCTGTCATAGAAGTTGTGTGGAAGTGGGCACCCTCATGTAACTTACTATCCAGAACATTCTCAACCCTCAGTTGACTGGTCACTGCAACCAAAGAGAGTGATAACAAGGTGAGAGGTGATTCACTTGGGTGGAAATTGCCAAGGAGGAAGGGTCTTCTTAGCAAGAAGAGTGCTCAGAGACTCACAGGAGACATTCAAGAAGGGTTAGATCTACCCAAGAAAGGAAAGTTCTGTTCAAATCAAATAGAACACACAAGTCTGTTTCTCTCTCTCAAATTAAATCTGGACACACTGAGAATTTACATGTTTGCTCTCTCTAGTAAAACACGTACCCAGTGGGCCTCTACTTCCTATTTCTTTCTTATTTTTTACAATTTTAATTTTTTTTCCAGATACCACAACCACAAACAAAGAAATATTAGGGTAATATACCTAATGTAATCAAAGACGAAGAAAATGGCAAAACTATAACAGATAAAAAGGCCTCAGGAATGTACATTTAATTGTCACCACATCACATTAATCAATATCTGCACTTTTGCAAACTGAGGCTGACAGTCCTGAATAAGAAGGGCTTTCTGGGGCCGGGCGGTGGCGCTAAAGGTAAGGTGCCTGCCTTGCCTTCGCTAGCCTTGGACGGACCAAGGTTCGATCCCCCGGTGTCCCATATGGTCCCCCAAGCCAGGAGCAACTTCTGAGCACATAGCCAGGAGTAACCCCTGAGCGTTACCGGGTATGGCCCAAAAACCAAAAAAAAAAAAAAAAAAAAGAAGGGCTTTCTGTTTAAACTGCAGCAATTTTTCTGAGTATGGATCATTGCTCCTTCTGTGGTATATTTTTACAGTTACTCTAATGGATTTGGGAGACTCTCTCAAGTACTTTGCAGCTTTTCTGACATCCTGTTCTCCTGCTAAAAATTGTAGCCCTTTTCTGCTAAGTTTTTATAACCTTCTGCTACCATAGTCACTACTTTCACCACCTGATCATAGCTAGCAGCATCGGGACTGCCTGAGCTTCAACCAGCAGAATGTGCCCCATTTTATGGTTTTTAATTTGATTGCTGCTTCACACCATAATTTTGCCACCATTACCATAGTTGCCACCATAAAAATGTCCTCCTTCAAAGAAACCATCATATCCTTTATTATCATCTTGGTTTAAATATCCTGGTTCTCCACCAAATACATTTCTCTGTTTTTATAAACAAGACCTCTTCTGTAGTGTCTCCAAATCCATTATATCTGCCTTCACCTCCTTTAAACTCTCTTTGCTTCTACCACCTCCCACACTATAGCCTCATCTTTCACTAAAGTTTCTTCCACCAGTTCAAATATTGCCTCCACAACAAAACAGTTGTTAGATTCACCTTTGTAACCTCTTTGAGATTTATCAGATTGCATTTCTTGTTTGGAAAGGATGCATTTAACCTTTTTTCCTTTATTTAAACATCTTTATTACATATATGATTATGATTAGGTTTCAGTCATGTAAAGAACACCTCCTTCACCAGTGCAACATTCCCACCACCAATGTCCCAAATCTCCCTCCATCCCACACCACCCCCACCTGTACTCCAGACAGGCTTTCCAGTTCCCTCATTCATTCACATGATTATGGTAGTTCTCTGTGTAGTTATTTCTATAACTGCACTCACTACTCTTTGTGGTGAGCTTCATGAAGTGAGCTGGAAGTTCCAGCCCTCCTCTCATTGTCTCTGAGGATTGTTGCAAAAATGACTTTTATTTTTCTTAAAATCCATAGATGAGTGAGACTATTCTGTGTCTCTCTTTCTCCCTCTGACTTATTTCACTCAGCATGATAGATTCCATGTACATCCATGTACAGGAAAATTTCATGACTTCATCTCTCCTGACGGCTGCATAATATTCCATTGTGTATATGTACCACAGTTTCTTTAGCTATTTGTCTGTTGAAGGGCATCTTGGTTGTTTCCAGAGCCTGGCTATTGTGAATAGTGCTGCAATAAATATAGGTGTGAGGAAGGGTTTTTTGTATTGTATGCTTGTGTTCTTAGGGTATATCTCTAGGGTGGAATAGCTGGGTCGAATGGGAGGTCAATTTTTAGATTTTGGAGGAATCTCCATGTAGCTTTCCATAGAGGTTGAACTAGACGGCATTCCCACCAGCAGTGGATAAGAGTTCCTTTCTTTCCACATCCCCGCCAGCACTGATTGTTCTCTTTCTTTGTGATGTATGCCAATCTCTGTGGTGTGAGATGATATCTCATTGTTGTTTTGATTTGCATCTCCCTGGTGATTAGTGACGAGGAGCATTTTTTCTGTGTCAACCTTGACCAGATCCTGAAACTGGCCTCAAGGAAAACTCATAAGGCCACAGGTCCCCTGCTCCCCTTAGAAGCCAAATACTGCCTACCGAGGTCAAAAGCCATGACTGAGGCCAATGAAAGAGCGATAGAAAGAGACTTCCTGTGGGCCAGTTTACCTGGGATTGATATAAAGGGATGCATGTTCTGTACCAGGACCACATTAAAGAGTCAGTTGGGCCTAATCAAATTCCCTTGCACAGAATTTCATGCAGAGAAGTGGGTAGTTAGTGAGTCATTCCCTTGTGTGGAGCAAAAAAGAAAAAAAAATGACAGTGAGAGTCTTTCCCAAGGGTCCCTGCCAAGTGAGGTGGCAGTAAAAATGGACAAGGGAAGGAACAAAGCTGCCCTGTATCCTACCCAACCTGTCTGCAAGTCACTCCTCCCTCTCTCTCCTCCGCAGACACAGAGGATTTGGGGCCCTAGAAGTCCCTGGTTCTAAAATGTTGACACATATTAAGTCTGTGTGCTTTCTCTTATCACGCTCGTACTGTGAGGCCAGGAGACCATGGGATTTGGATCTAATTGAAAGCCTGCACGCTAATTTGGAGCCGGTGACAGCGCCATCAGCAAGGTTTACAGTCACAAATGGTTGACAACTCAGCTATTGGGTGAAAAGAGGGTGATGGAATCCGATTTGATGGGGTGACCCTTTCTGACACGTGAACAAAGAAACCTGCAGATCTATTTTTAACTGGGCTCTGGAGACTTCTTGTAATTGACACTCGAAGAGAAGGTGCAAACGTGTCCCAGTTGCTGGGATCTTGCTTCTTTGTCTGTGTTTGGGTTTTGTCTGGAAATCTCCCAAGCTCGTTGGAGACACAGGGGTGTCTCTAGGTCCACTGAGGCTGAGGGAAGTGGGATCAGCTTCGCCTGATCCCTGTGGCCTGTGACCCAAGTTCTGGAATTTTCTATATAGAAAGTTAATGATGCAACCAAGGTCTTTGGAAAGTAGCTGCCATGAACGGGGAGCTTAGACTCAATGCTGTTATTTAATGTGGGAAGATAAGAGTCAGCAAGAATGAATGCCTGAGTCCAGGTAGCACAATAGGAATTATGAAGCCAGAAGGTGGGTCAATTTGCCCAGACCAGGACAAGATCAGAGTCAATGGTCACATCTTCCCACTTGGTTGCCAGACTCTCTCCCTCTGCCTCCAGCCCCTTTCTCCAGGCCACTTTCATGCCATCCATCAACAGGATGCAAACCCTCTTATCTGGACATGATAGAACTATCATGGCTATCACGAGGGTTTTTGGGGTTCCTGAACAGCTGGGGCTCAGGTATCACTTCTTAAGAATGTCTTTTAGCATTTTAAACAGGACAAAGCCTCGAAGCTGACACTCTACTGAGGAATTTTTAAGTAACTTTGAGCAGACACCCTGTTTTCCTAATGAGGGAGCAGTTGGAGTATTTCTTCTGAGCTGACTGAAATTCTGAGATTGAAGTCTTCAGACCCCATTTATATACCCACCAAGACAGAGTGTGAAATGGGGGTGGCTATTCTGCTCTTCCAATGGTTACACTTGTAATTAGGAACCCCCATGTGTCTTCACTCCACTTGAAAATCAGGCACACTTTTTCCTGGTAGCTTAGAAGAAAGATCCAGATACCTAACATAGTCAGGCCTGGCTCTGATCTTTCATGCTCCAGGGCTTCTGCCCAGTTCTGTCCAGTTCATCTAATCCATCACTCCCCTTCCTCTGCAAACTTTCCTCAGACCAGAACCCAACAGGGGAGCCAGATCCCTGTGCAGAGAGTGGAGCAAAGTTCTCTTCAGTATAACTGGATGATGAGCTCCCACATGTTGCCATTTTCTCTTCCTTCCTCCAGGATAACACTTCAGCCATCGGCAATTCTACATCTTTCCATGCCATATTTTCCTCTGTGCTTCCCTTTACTCAATGGAGAGGGTTGAGGATGGTACTGAAACCACTCAACTCTGTTGCCCACTACCTGGCTCCTGAGTAGGGCACATAGGCCTGGTGACTATGTGTTAGTGAGAGCAAGTTCTCTGGAAACTTCAACCTCATGCTGAAATTCTCTCTATACAAGAGATCTGTGACATTGCTGATCACTAATTTAGCAATCAGAGAGAAAGTAGCTTCAGTGGTGTTGGAGATACATCTATGCTTATTTAGTCACTAATAAATGTGTGGCATAACTGGGATAATATATAATTTTTAAAAGAATTTTTAATGCATCTTCTATTATATTTGCTCATCAAAAAAAGAGAAATTTCCCAATTCCTATTCAAACAAGTAGTTTTTTATTGTGAAAATATACACATGTATAGGCTATAGTAAGAGATATATCTTAGATATATAGTAAAACATATACCTCATGATAGATAGTAATAATGGAAATATAAGACATAGTTGACATCAGTATAGTAGATATTAAGTAAAGACTATAGTAGCTAGCTAAGATGCTGATATAATACTCTACTAAATTATATAATGTACTTTTATAATTTATATTCACTATGGTAGCTGTAATGTAGATAGTAGCATAGGTAGCATAGATATATAATATTTATAATGATAGGTCTATAAAATATAGCATGCTTAAAAACCTATATAAAGCCTCATACAAATTATCCTGACTTTTTCTGCATAGGCCAGTCACAAGGCAGTGGGCACAGAGAGAGAGAGAGAGAGAGAGAGAGAGAGAGAGAGAGAGAGAGAGAGAGAGAGAGAGAGAGAGAGAGAGAGAGAGAGAGAGAGAGAGAGAATCAGGCCTGACTATCTTAGTGCCAGGAATGATTTAGATGGTGATGACTCAGTGAGTGTTGCTGAAAAAAATGCCAGACAACTTCCCCTCCGTGGTGGCTTGTCTGAAAATGACTTTCAAGTGCTCACTGTCTTTTGCTGTTTGCTAGGGAGGCTACATAGAAGGAGGTTGTGACAAGTCTTTCATAGCAGACTTTTCTGAAAAGTGAGAAAGAACAGAAGGAGCTGAGGAGCTATTAAGTTCCAAGGAGTAGAGAACCATGCATGGTTTTGGGGCAGAGCCCCCTGGGCCTACTGTCAGCTGTGAAGCCTGTTGCCTACTTGGAAGGTTGGGCCTGAGAACTGCCTATTTTCTTTTTTAGGAAAAGTTGGAGTGGCTTGAGAGAAAGAAAACTCAAAGAGAAGTTCCCTGATGAGGCATCTACTCTACCTCAGGACTTGACCTGGCACTGTGAGTTTCTTTTTTCCCATGAATCCTTCCTCAGTCTGAGAGATGCAGGAAGTGATGGATGCTATAGCTGTTCAGTGAGTGCACCTGAGGCCATAGCAGGGGTCTGAGATGTGCCATGTTCTTCCTTTCCCACCCCAGGGGTCACTCCACTGCCTTTACTCTCTTCTGGAGCCATTTCTCAGCTGAAGTGAACAGTCCACTGTAGGCTCATAGTTCTGCTTGGCCTGTTCTATCTCATCTAGGAAACAAGATGACTGAGGTCATTCCAGGGCTTGGCCCTTACTGTGTCTCATGCCCACCCCAAGCTTCTCAGCAAACAGATGGTCTTTCTCACCCCTTATTGTAAGATAAGGGGATTCTTCCAAGTCCCCCTCATGAAGCAGCTTCATCTTAATGTTTAATGTTAATTTTGTGCTTGGGGTTCTTTCTCCGTGGTACCATGCCAGGGATTGAACCCAGGGCTTCTGCATGCAAAACCTGTCTTCAGCCCTCCTTTGGTCTATAGTAAAATGAGATGAAATCTATAGTCCTGACTTAGTGGGTACCCTGTCTTCAAGGATGGTTGTTGGTAGGTCCCAGTTTCCATCTTACCTGTTTTGTCTTCTGCCAGAATCTTACCAGGCCTCAGACTGCTATTTGTTAAATTAACTAAATATTTTTGCTGGTGTTTCCTGTTTTCATAAAATTCCAACAGATTTGATGTAGATATCAGAACAAAGTTGTTTTTATTCGAACAGATGTAGACTCCTGTGGCAGTGAATTGTGGAGGTTTGAGCAGAGTGTTTTCTAGATGTAAGGTTTTATTATAAGCAGGTTTGGTTGAGGAGACACATATAGATTTTCTCTTTGCATGCCTGACCAATATTATGGTAACAGGAAGGTTTTTTTATAGTGTATGTTCAAGAAAAAAGTCATTGCCATTTTGGCTGAGTAATCTTTGTTTATATCTTTAGCCAAGGTACTAAAAAATAGCGATATCAACTATAAACACCAGTTCTAAGATTTCACCTACTATTTCATTAGAAATGATACAGACCTGATAGATTGCAAAGAAGATTTAAAAAAAATCATGGTACTCAGCAAAGTTACCATTTGTTCTTTTAAAATCAGTGGTCCATCAATGACCTAGTCTTATTCAGATTCTAGGGATGGTAGATATTATGGAATACTCTGAAGGGGCTGGGAATTTTTGGTGGTGAGCCATAAATGCACTGTGTTCTTTGCTAAACAACAGGACTCTGGTCTGAATATCCTATTTTTATATTTGAGTGAGGGATGAGTTGGGTTAGCATTAGCCATATACAGGAGAACAGTGACTCTAACTTGCAAGCAACTTTCAAGACCTGGTTATGAGAACTGCATTTGAAATGTCAGGACACTGCTTAGGCTGCCCATGCTGGAAAGGAGGGTCATGACTGTTTACAAGCATTATCTCACCATCTTCCCTACAGGGTTCAGTGGAGAAGAGTAGCAACAGTATTCAGAGCAGCATTTATGAGGCCATTGATACATTCCTTCCTGTCTTATTGAAAGAAAATGTTGAGGTCACAATCTTGCACCCCAAATAAGACAAGACAGAATGGCCACAATCAAGCAGTCTTTGAGGCACATTTATGGAACCATATTGGTACCACTGATCTGTGAGTGCTGCAGCTACCACAGCAACCCTTGCTGGGAACAATGGTTTTACCAAAGCACAAGGTTAAGGCTTTAGTTGCCTGAACCAAAAGGTGGAAGGAAAGCGATGGGGCTGTTCCAGCCTCTTTCTGAGTTCCCCTATTTCTATCTGGGCTCTTAACACTGTCCCTCCTGTGGCAGGCAGAATCCTGGCAAGTGGACTGGTGAATGGGAATGTGGGCAATAGAAATTATGTAAATGCTGCATTTCAGCAAGACAAATTTCCACCCCTGAAGGTGCTTCCCATCACATTAATTCTAGAAATTAGATACAAAATTTAGCTTCCCCCACCCCAATAACGATTTTATAAAGGAAAAACTCGTTAGTAAAGGTGACAAATATAAAGTTCTATGGAACATTTAAATTCAAGAATCTCAGTGAATGCCCCAGGGAGATATTTACCCAGCCAATGACTCTCTGATGTTATTAAGAAGTAATTTATTCAAGAAAGTCTTCATTCATGAGTGTACCTAAGAACAATATCTACATTACGAAGGCTTGTGTTCTCTGCCTAGTGCCTACCTAATTTACAATGACTTTTGGTTAAAATTTTCATTAGGTTGGTTCAATAGTATTTGATAATTTTAATTCAGTTTTATGAGATCCCAGGTCCCCATTTATAGGAAGAGAAAATGAATGCAGAGGAAATACGTTTGAAAAGAGCAGATTTATCTCTCAAATGAGCATTGCTAATTTCAGGAGCAAATTGGAGGTGGAAAGAAGTTAACCTTTTACTGTATCTTGGCTATTGTGGGCATCAGCTATGGACAGCCTCTTAAAAATATCTTCATGGGGTTAGGCAACTTAATATACCTAAAGCCTGTGGTTGGTCTATTGGCAGGATGCTTGATGAGTAGAGTCTCCCTGTTTTTAGGCCAAAGGTTATTCCTTTCTATTTCCCTCAACTTTTGTTGTGACTATGCAAAAAAAAACTACCACCTCCTGCTTTTTTATTTTCTTCTGCTTTCTGATCTTTTAAATAGGGGCTACCACCTTTGTCATAGAACCTTGGAACAAAGATTACATTGTTTTTATCTCATTTCTGAATTTTTCTATAAAATTAAGAAGAAAAAAAGAGAAAGGATCGGAGCCAGGGGCCAGGTGGTCTTAGGTGTATTGGTGGAGGAAAAACGGGCAGAACTAAATATTCAAGCCAAAGTCTACAACAATAGAATCAAGTGATCTAAACTTTAATGATCTAAACTTTAATGGGCCTGTCATACTGGCAGGGCAGGAAGCAAAGGGTAGTGGTATAGGATGTACTCTGGGATCATTGTTGGAGGGAAGTCAAAGTAAACACTGATGGTGGGAATGGACCTGATTCACTGTATATCTGAAATTCAGCTAAAAAGGACTTTGTAGATCACAATGGTTTCAATAAAATAAAATGAAAAAGAATGTCTCCACTCCTGTTTATTCTAAGAGATGCTCACACATCCATGTCCATGTCCGCCTGTACTGGGAAGATGCTCACACAACATGAGAAGAAAATTGGGCCTGGGCTGATGCCAACATCAGGAAAGGAGGAAAGTCTTTCAAGTCTAAGTCAGATCCAGGGAAACAGAATGTAAAGAAGTGAGAGGTGAGAGGTCCAGGTTCTGGAACTAGGTGGAAGGATTGAAAAATCACCAGAGGCCAAAAATAGTGGTAAGGGAGCCATGACATAAGCTTTGTAGAGAGAATGAACAATAAGGCACTCTCCAGCCCCCCAAAGCTGAAAAGGCCACAGAATTGAGTCATCAGACAGTATACTCAGTGACATGTGATAGGACTCTGTAGTGACTGAGAGACATAAAGAAGAGCTTGTGAAACACACACACAGGATAAAATTTCCTACTAGTCTCTGTGGAAATAAAGATGCTTTAGCAAAGTAAGATGAGGACTCCCATATGACCCAGTGATCAGTGATTCCCTTTCTGAAATCAACCTACCACATACAAAAACATGAACTCCAAAAGATCTATACACACTTTTATTCAATGCAGCTTGTTGTATAGTATCCAGGTGGTGGAAACTACCCAAATGTCCAAAGACAGATAAATCAATAAAGCAAGTTAGGAAATATATGCACAATGGCTTAATACCATCTCTAAGAAACAAATGAAATTTTGTAGTTTGTTGCAACTTAGATGGGACTAGAGGGCAAGATGTTAAGCAAAATAAGTCAGAAGGAGGTCAAATGCTGGCTGATTTCACTCTTTAAAGCAATGAAGAGAGATAAAACAAGGGAACAAACAGTATTAAATGATCAGGATCCATTGGCCTTTTTGCCAGAAATGAGAGACCATGCAGTGGGAGGAAAGAAGAGGCAGATTAGGAATAAAATAGGACAGTGGTAGAGAGTCCAGGGTGCCTGGGTGGGGTGAAATTTGACCATCAAAACCATAAATGTCAGCATTACTACAAGCATACTACTAAATGACAAGAAAAAGTGCAAGTGAAATAAATAAAACCATAAAGCTGTCTGACTGAGACTGCCATGGGAATAACTTCTGATTCCCTCCCAGCCAATGCATAGAGGGGTGTGCATCCTACCCATAGAGGCCTCTGCTGAGGGCAATGAGGGTGAACTCATAGTAGAGAACATACTTTACAATTATTAGGCCCAGTGTCTGATCCTCAGCACTTCAGAAAGGAAAGTGAGAAACCATCCCCAACTCAGTCACCAATAAAAAGGACTGAATGTGGTTTGCCAACCACAAAGTCCAGTTTTTCATGATACACAAGACAGCCATCTCATCCATAGGAACCATCCAAGAAATTTTTTCTCATTTAATGCTGTAGAAGCCTGAAACTCCAGGGGATTAAAAGATTGCATAGAGCAGGTCCTCATCCCACCCCCAAGCCCCCATAAGTATATGCAAATAACTTCTCCCCACTCTAGCCATTTGGCGTGGAGGAGGAAGACTGCAAATAGCCATTCAGAAATTTGGTCCACATAGATTCCAAAGTGGATTAGTCATTAAAGCATCAGTTTTTCACTGGCTAAAGTCATGTCTATGTTTATTTTCTTGATTTAGACCATCATAGTGCTCTTCTTGGTCAGTTAGGGACCAAGACTGCTTCCCTTCACTACCCAGAATTATCTTCTGAAGGAAGAAAGGGTATACATAAAGTCAGTCTCAGATTCAGTTGGAATTCAAAGGAATATTTAAGTTTTTCAGTCTCAGCCTCTGAGATACCTACCACAGAAAAACTTTTGAAAGCTACACCAGAAGCTTGATGTGTCTAAAATAACTTTCTGCTAATATTAGCCGTGAATCTACAGAATAGATTGTGTGTGGTTGTCATTGTCTTTATAACTTACAGCCCTGTATTTTATAATACATAATGAACTGATGATAGAAATGACATCAGGCTTTTGATTTCAGTGTCTAAATCACCCATTTTATTCACCATTTGGCAGCTAAATGTCTCTTAAATACTGCGTACAGCTTTATGATTTAATGTTTGCCCAAAGACACGAATGAAAGGAGATAAGCTGCATTGAGGATAGAGTTAGACGATGCTGAGGGAAACCAGGGGGAGATGGACAAGACATCTGGTTTTTAGGAACTCTCCTCTGAACAAGAAGAAACAAGCAACGTTTAGGTTCATCTGTCTACCTGGGGTTGTACATCAGCAGATATACATCAGACACCAAGAAAATAAAAGAGTCTGTCTGATTCCCACTTCCCCATTTAGCTCCCTCTAACAACCCTTTCAAGAGCTTTTTTTTTCTTCCTGAAAAATTGATATTTGGGCCTCTGGTTGCCATTTATGTCCAGCCTCCTATCTTGGCTTGCTTTGTGTGCCCAAAGAGAATGCATTACTGTAGAATCAGAAGCACAGTGGTGATAGGCCTAGTGGCAGAGCTTTTAGGGTCCTGAATACCACATGCCTGCTGGCTTTCTTAAAGGCTCTGTGGCCTATGAACCTCGGCTCTCTGATTTAGGTGGTTCAAAATAGGACGCTCTATTCTTGGGATGGAAGGTGGCCTAATTTGACAAAGCACTTGCTAGCTGATATTTTTAAACTTTATTTTATGGAATCCTCTGCCAGAGAAAAGTCTTTCTTTTCTCTCCCAGCACCCCACACCCATTCCTCATGTATCAGGCAAGAACAGGGCCATAAATCAGCCACCTTATTCCTAGATTCACTTTCTTTGGAAAGTGAAAATCATGGCTAAGCAGGTCATGGCCAACTTCCTGCAGATGTAGGAAAGAATTGTTCTGTAATGGCTCCAATGAGCATAGATTTATAACTCTTAGCATATCCCCTACCATCATCTCTGATTCACACTTCCTTTCTCTTTCCAAGGCCTCCAGCATGGATAACATGGGAGAGTCCTAAGAGCTAAATGTACAAGACTGTCCAGACCTCACATCCAAGTGCGTTTTTTATGGGAGACAGTTCTATAGAAGCAGGAATCCAGGAGGGCAGAAATTCTAAACACAGGTGGCGAAAAGGAAGCACAAAAAACAGAGAAGTCTAAAAAATCCAAAGGCTAAAGATCCTAAGAAACACTTTCTTGATGGCCTTTGCCATCAGCTCAGTTGAACTCTAGAGCTAGATGGAATCTAAATTGCTTTTTGTCACCAGCTCAGTCAAAGAAGCTAAGCCTAATATTAATGAACTCTTCTAAGTAATCAAATGTGCAAACTAGTTTTCTTTTCCTAATCACACAGATGATACCTGACCCTGATCACAACTCCTATCCACGTAATGCATATGTATTTTGGGATTAAGTCACTTCCCCATCTGTGCTCTCAATCTGGGCCACATGTCACCTAACAAGGTATTTTCCATTATTCTTTCACTCAGTTCATTGCATTTTGTTCCTCCTGTCCCCTGAAAATTAGCCTGCCTGTAATCAGAAATCACTTCCCCTCACAGTTCAGTGCACCAACTATCAATGGGGCCAAGGCTTGTTTACTGGGCTGGTAATTGGATTAAAATATGGAAAAATAGAAAATATTGGGGGTGGGGAAACAACAAGCCTGGAAATCAACCAGAACCAAAATGAATTTAAACAGCTCTAATGAGTGAAATTCTATTACTAAGGAATCATTTATCAATATCAACAGTTCAGACCTTGGGACCCTCAGGATTCAATCAAAACAATATTTTAAAGCTTAAGTGAAGAAAAGAAAGGATTTTGCATCATCTTTCTGTGAGAATGACTTGGAAATGGTTGATTAATTTCTGTATGTCTTATGGGCTGTCTTAAAAAATGGCCAGTGCATAAATCTTGGCTCCATCCAGAAATAGAAATACTATAAATACTATCCGAGTAGAGGAAGTGCCCTGTATTAAATTATTTAAGAAGAAGAATTCATTATTCTTTTCGAGGCTGGTATTGTTATTTGGAGACTCAGAAAGTGAGAGTGCTTATGATCTCCTTTCTAAGAATCTTGCTAAGTGATGTCAACAGATAGAACTTGACACTGAGGGTCACAGAATCGGTTGTGATTTTTTGACAATTAGGATGATGGCCTGGGCTTAGATTCAACTATTCCAGGCCTCAAAATTATACTCAGAGGTCCAATTTTCCATGAAAATACTTTCATGACCTTATTTCAAATACTTTCTAAAGCAGGGGTCCTCAAACTATGACCTGCCAATAGCAGGCCCATAATTCCCATTGAAATACTGGTAAGTTTGTTGATTTAACTTTACTTGTTCTTCATTTCACTTTAAATATTGTAATTGTTCCCATTTTTGAACTTGAAAAACAAGATATGTGCAGTGTGCATAGAAATTTGTTCATAGTTTTTAACTATAGTCTGGCCCTCCGACAGTCACTAGAGGGACAATAAACTGGACCCCCATTGAAAATGTTTGAGGATCCCTGTTCTAAAGCAACCAATGTTTTTATGTTAAAACAAATGATACAACAAAATACCTTGCAATAAGACAAAACCTGCAATTGAATAGAACAAGAAGTTGAATTCCCAGACAGTTTGGCTTTGTTACAGCTGTGAACCAGGGAGACAGTGAGGGAACTTAAGAATAAAACAAAATCCAGAAGAGAAGACACCAAAGAGAAGTAAGCAAATGTTTCTCTACCAGAGAACATAAGAGAGGCAAAAAATCACATCTATATGAGGAAGCCAGAATTGCCTCCATTAAGATGAAACTTCAGCAACCCTCATTAGCCCAGAGAGAGTCGACCCTTACCTGCTTTGTCAGATCACTCCTTCTCCAGTTCTGTTGGCCTAAAGAGGGAAAGAGAAAACAACGGAAGCCATGAGTCAGTCCTTTAATTTGAAAAAGAAATTCTGTACTAACATATAATTTTTAGTTGCTCATTTCTTTTAATAAAATAGAAGCAGGAATGAAAGCTATGTCTACCAGGTTGGCAAGTGAGGTGCATGTTGCCATACATGCTCCATCACACTGACCTACAAAGCCAGAAGGTGAAACATAATTGGCAGCCTAGAGCTGGGGGACTTGGTCTATCTTCATCAGAGAAAAACAGCTGCATTATTGAGTTCAGATTTCAGCCACATCCATGTCAATACTATTTTCACCTGCATAACTATATTGTCTTGGGGGCATTAATACCTGATGCCCATATTTTTATCCACATCAATTGAATTTGGGTGAAGGAAGGAAAGGAACACCTTTTGCAGATCCAGAAAAGCCTATTTGGAAAATCTGTCTGTTTTCTTTAGGTTGTAAACTCTAGACCTCTGATACCTATTTGTTCTGTGTGACACTCATATTTTGCTTGAATGGTACAAAATGGGTTCTAGGGCCAGAGTGATAGTATAGTGAGGAAAATGCTTGCTTTGTAGGAGCCTGACCCAGATTTCATCTCTGGCACCACAAGTAGTCCCTGAGCAATGTCAGAAGTGATTCTGAGCACAGAGCCTGGCCCACCTTTGGGTAGGGACTCCTATCCCACCCCAAAACAAACCAAAACAAAACAAAAACCTCAAATGGGTTCTGAAATGTTTTAGATGAGTTTATAGTAGCTTTCATGGCTAGCAAGGGTGTTACATCAGTAAATGAGGAGCAGTGAGGAATATTCTACAATTAGTAGAACAACCTGAGTGTGTCTGAAAGGGATAGTGACTCTGTTAACCTATCCAAAATGAACATCCCATAACTTCTAAGCCAAATTCAGCCTATTTCTTGTTTTAACCTGACTTCTGAGTTGATAACTTTTTCTTAAACCTTTCTAAATGGTTGGAGAAAAAAAATCAAAAGAAGTGTATTTTATAATATGACCCAATGCTATGGAGTTCAGACTTTATTGGCACCCAGCTGCATGAGTGGATTCCTGTGGTCTCTGAGACTGCTTTTCTCCTTTCCTCAGTGGAGCAGAGAGGATAGCTTGGAAAGCTCCAAAGAGTTTCTACATGGAGCGCTTATATCAAATACAGGGACCCTGGTTTAGGCTGTAGTGCAGTTACTATTGTTGGAGGTCTTGGGGTCATCTGGTGAGTGCCTGTAACAGGTGAGTTTAGAAATAGGTGAGGTGCCTTTTCACATTTTGTCATAAATAAAGATCCTGGTCTCATCCAAGTCTCTCACCCAACACTGTGACAGGCAAACTCTTGAGTTTTGCTGGCCTCAGTTGTCAGGTTAGTCTCCTTGTTCTAGCAGATTACTTTCCAGATTTACTATACTCTTCTAATAAGATTTTAAGATTTTCCTCAGCATTTTTGGGAGGAGGCTCCCAAGAAGTAGTCCAGGGTCAAGGCGGTCACTCGGAGTAGCACCACATCTTGGGGATTATCGAAACAGGTCTTCACTCACAAGCTCTCTCTCTAGTCCCCTCTCCTTAGCTTTGGATAAGGAGACTATGACA
The DNA here is from genome assembly GCF_024139225.1 of Suncus etruscus. NCBI lineage: Eukaryota > Metazoa > Chordata > Mammalia > Eulipotyphla > Soricidae > Suncus > Suncus etruscus. The sequence goes on along the minus strand of NC_064854.1, from coordinate 19,325,733 downwards.
TAAATATACCAAAAATCCTCTTGTAAAAAGCAAAATATGTGTCCTGATTCACTTGAAGTATTTATATAGAACTCAAAAAGTATATGTATTTAAATGAAGTATGCATAGACTTTTTTAAAAGTACCCTTTTAAAGAAAAGCTATATTTCTATAATGGCCTTAAGAGAACTTGGATTTTGCCCTGGGCTCTTGGAAAACAGTATTTAAGCTCTGGGAAGATCTTTCTGATATATGTGTCAGATAATTATTTCCTAGGGCCCTTGGGTTTATGACCCAGAGTCTAAGGTCTATTGACCAACTGTGTTAATAAAACTGACCCCATAAAAGCATGGAGCTCTGAGTCTTGGGTGGTTTCTGTTGTTACCAAATGCTTCCATCCCTTCTACAGCCATGGTATGTCCAAAGAAACACAGGTCATATGTCTGGTTCCAATGCATTTAGAACCTTCTGGACCTGGCCTTTTGCACTTCCATTGCATTGACTTTGCATCCTTTACTGTGAAATAAACCATGAATGTGAGTAGAACTACTTCAAGGGATTCCACAAATTCTTCCTACAAATTGAAGGACATGAAAATGGCTTCGGGATCCTCTAACTTGTAACTGGTATCTGAAGTGGGGGTGGTCTTAGAATTCCCATGAAATATTCATGCATTTGATTTGTATATTCATGTACATTTTATACCCTAAATAAGGCCAGTGACTTTTATGTGGCTCTAGGGGACATTTGAGGTTCTAATCCACATCTCTAATCTTTATAGATATGATGCTTTCTTTTAAGCTGCACATTTGAGGGTTGGACAGAACATGTGGCTTTTAGGATGCTGCCAAGATTTCTTATCAGGTGGTAGTTAAGTGGGCATTTCAATATAATTGTTCTTAAATCTGTGCCTGTATTTATACGTACACACAGATATTGTCTTTATACTTCTGTATTTATATGTTCTAGATAGTCCTGTATTTCTATTATCTCAATATTTTTTAAAAAGAGAATATTCTGGAGCCAGAGAGATAGCATGAAGGTAGGGCATTTGCCTTGCATGCAGAAGGATGGTGGTTCAAATCCCGGTGTCCCATATGGTCCCCCATGCCTGTCAGGGGCAATTTCTGAGTGCAGAACCAGGAGTAAACCCTGAGAGCTGCCAGGTGTGACCCAAAAACCAAAAACCAAAGAGAGAGAGAGAGAGAGAGAGAACATTCTGCACAGGGAGCACATTATCAGACACACAGAGTTGAGTGTAGTAAGTAAAGAATTCACCTATCTCTCTTCATCAGTCACTAGACTCATTTCAATTGTAGATTTGCTCTCTTCTGCATCTCTCTGACCACTTACTACTAGTTACCATCTCTAAGTGCTTGTATATAGTTTTAGTTATATATAGCAGTTCAGTTGAGGGAAGAGGAGAAACAAGGCATACGACCTTTAATTTTTAGCAGAATTCCTTAAAGATTATAACAGTCTCATGGTCATCTGAAGAATTTTGACTTTGGTGACTTTAATTTGTTTCTATTTACAGAAGAAGTCTGGGTAGTTCTGGCCCCTTTATAGGTATATATTGGAGTGGAGTTTGTAGTTTGCCTTGTATTGAGTCCATTGTGAGGGAATAAGTCATGTCTACACAGTTTAGAGAAAAGGAACTGAAATTTTAACCACCAATGAAAGCCACATTGAATTCCAATAGAGAACAGTGGCATCTTCCATCCACCAATGGAGATTGGGATTTCTCTGCCCTTCTAGCATCTCTCCCAGCTTTGGGACAAATGTGTGCTTAGGTAAATAGCTTTAAATGGACCAATTACAAGGAAAAATTGAAGGGATTGAGAGAAAGTCCTCTTGGACTCTGGATACATTCAGTCTTGCTTAACATCATTTTTTTTTTTTTGCTGTCACTGTCTGCCTACATGACTTGGGTAGTATAGTCATATAGAAACATCACCTTCCCGTGGGGGAAAATAGCTTGAAATAGTTGGTTATTCCTGATAATTCACTCTCTGAACATCTCCCAGAACCACCAAGGTCTGACAAAGTGCACTGTAGCCTGAAAGTAGAGTGACAGTCACAGTGAAATCTGGTTCAACTCTACTTAAGAGTTCAGGAGAACCATGTACAATATTACTTTGCTTCTCAGGGTACCAACTAGAACATATTGACCTTGTACAAAACTCGAAAACACAGAAAGCTTGGTAATATCATTGTCAGATATTAGAAGCAGGAAAATCTCCTCGAAAAGCATAGGTCAGAGAAGGGAAGAATGACAAATGTGTTGGAAACTGACTGCTTACATTAGACCAAGAGTAGAAATATCCTAGGAGCAGAGTTTTGTTATAGATCTCTGGGGGCAGTCTGCCCAGAGAGGGGGGACACATGGAGACTGAACAGAGATTCATGGGTCATTTCATAAAGTGATGACCTTTTAAAGTGGTTCAGACAGAAGCTCCTTAGTCAATTTCTGGTAATTGCATCCCCCACTTCATCTGATTCCATTGTCCTATCCTATGACTGTAAATAATTAGGCCTCCATCATTGATTAGTGGTTTGTTCTGACCAACTGAACAATTCAATCAAATTGACCCTGTGGTTGCTTTCTCCCTGGTTAGCAGGCAGGATTCCTCCATAGTTTGATTCAGCCATCTTTGGGTCACTTATATCACTGAACAGAAGGTTACTTCCCAGCAAAGAACCACAACATGAAGCTCCAGGTATAAATGAGATTTAGTCTAACCAAAATTGAATGGGACTGAAAAGTTGAAAACATGGATCTCTATATAACACCCCAGATACACAGATTTCCTATTTTATGTTGAAGCTCCAAGAATATATATGCTCCATAATTAGCCAGGGCTAGAGGGCTAGTGTTGTATTAATTATTAATTATAAAGTCCTTGAGGTGCACGGTGGATAGTGGAAGATGGTGAGGCCTTTCTTGGTTCAGCCTGGTGCCTGCAGCCCCAACAGCCTGGTATCAGTAGGTATCAGGGTAACAGTGAGGAAATGACCCACAGTCAGTCAGATGAAGTTTCAGGAGACGTAAAGTTTTATTAATAAAGTCCTAACCACTATGAACATATCTCACATGGCTGCTAAGCTAAGCAGCCTTCTTTCCTGCTTCTGCATCTATCCTGTTTCTGATCTCTCTCTTTCCTTTGTCTTCTTTGCTCAGTCTCTGTTCACCCCTCCCCTGCCATTCTAATTACCAACCACAGATCCCTCCCAGCTATGGGATGGTCTCCCTTTTCAGGTGAGACAGGCAGGAAGTTGGGGGAGGGTAGCAGGCTAGTAAATGGTCATACACTTGCCTTGAACATAGTCAACTTAGGTTTGATCTCTACATCAATCTTGGTCCCTCGAGCATGATTAGGAAAGAACCTTGGCCATTATCAGGTATAGGTATCCCCTTCCCTAACATATACTTTTAAAATAAAATGGCACTCAAAATAATTTTAAAAACTAGCCAATTCTGATGTGGACCATCTCAGAGAACCTTAGAGAAATACTACTACTCAGTCCCATTCTAAGCAGTTGGAACAGTTTCAAATTTTCCAAAATGGGCAGTTGGATTCTAATGTCACTATATAGGTCACGTTCTTAATAGTAGGAACTAAAATCTATGATTCAGTAGAAAATGTTGCATCCAGGGGCCAGAGAAATAGCATAGCAGTAGGGTATTTGCTTTGCATGTGGCCTACTTGTGATGAAACACGTTCGCTTCCCGGCACCCCATATGGTCCCCTGAGCCAGCCAGGAGTGGTTTCTGAGTGCAGAGCTAGAAATATTCCCTGAGTGCTGCTGGGTGTGGCCCCCCAATAAAACAAACCAAACAAACAACAAGAAGAAAATGAAAACGTTGCACCCCAGGGCACTATCTCTAGGCCTTAAGACTTAGTTGGGGGGCCGGGCGGTGGCGCTGGAGGTAAGGTGCCTGCCTTGCCTGCGCTAGCCTAGGATGGACCGCGGTTCGATCCCCCGGCATCCCATATGGTCCCCCCAAGAAGCCAGGAGCAACTTCTGAGCGCATAGCCAGGAGTAACCCCTGAGCGTCACAGGGTGTGGCCCAAAAACCAAAAAAAAAAAAAAAAAAAAGACTTAGTTGGTCATGGCATAAAATGTTCTTAATTAGTTTCTATATGATTTTGAGAATGTAAAGGAATGGATTGACCATGATATTTTATTAAGTTATGTAAATATATATTCTAACATTTCCAGAGAATAGCCTTGGCATACATAGCCATAGTCATCATCACTTACATCTGTCAAATAAAACATGAACAGCTGCACCAGTCAATTTTTCTTAATTATTTTTTATTAGATGAAAAGACTTCATAATGTTAATAAATGGAGACAAATAAAGGTTAAAGACTTAGATCACTTAGCCTTAGATAATGATTGACTATAAGGGCAGGTTCCATTTATTTCCCCAAACTTAAACTTGGCATTTATATTTAATTCCAAACCGAAGATATAAACCACAGAAGCCATTTTGGGGTTCCATTTTCAATCAAAATTTGGGTATCTGGTAAATAATTCAGGTTTTTTTTTTTTTTTTGGTTGGGGGGGTCACACCCATCTGCTGTTCTCTAAACTTTCTCTTGGCTATTAGTGCTTAGAGATCACTCTTGCAGTGCTTTAGTAACCAAACTCAGGTCACTTCACTGCCCCATTTTTTTCAACCCTGAGTGATCTATACAAACAGAGCATCACAGCTGACACCAGCCAATCAGTGAGAATCTTCTTATTTCTTTCTTTCAAAGGCACAACAGTACAATGAAAATTTTCATTTCCTAGGACTTGACTTTTCACAGAGCATATACATACAGAGAGAAACCTTTTTGATTGATGTAATCAACCTTTTAGGTGTGTGGGGCTGATATTTTCCCATCACTTTGTAGACAATTAAACTTACCTTCCCAGAGAATAATAAAATGTCCCAGGCTACAAGGTTTTCCACGAGAAAACCACAATTACTGTCTCCTTCCATGGCTACTAAACTGCTAGTTAGCTGCCTGTCTTTGGCATGAGGAGTGAGCAAAGGTGTTCTCAACTATTTTGTAAGGAGGCAACAGTGAACCCCCATTCACTATAACCAAACCAATATTTATGCTCAGGTGATGAGATTTTCTTCCATCTAACTTTTAAAGCAAAGAGTAAGAAAATATTGATTTATCAGAGCTAGTATGAGAAAAAGCCAAATATAAACATTTGGGTCTACCCTATGATGCGGCAAGACATAAAATACAGAACTATCTTTAGCCGTATAAATCTAACCACAGTCTATCATACTTTAAAAATGCCTTTGTTTCTCTTTTTTCTCTTTGATAAAGTTTTGGATATTAATTTTGTAGCCTACCACTTACTATACAAATCTATTGTTTCTAGAAGCTTTTTTATGAGTCTTTATAATTAAGGGTGTTGTACATTGTATGCCTGATACTCAATCATAAATAACTTTGTATCTGTGGGAAAAAAACTCAACTGCATTATGAACAACCTTGTAACCAGGGTGCTTAAATAAAGTAATTAATTAAAATATATTTTAAAAAGTGCCTTCATTTTCCCAGAGACAGAAAGACACTGATAGCTCCTCAGGGGTGGGACATCCTGGCAGAACAACTGGTGAGGTTTAATGGTTAATCAGATCAAGACTGAAAGTTCCAAGATTGAGGTTGAGGAATTGAATGGGATGGAAAGGACCCCATAGATAATAGTCTCAGGTCCCAGTATGATTAGAGGACTGTATTCCTTCAATAAAACCATTTACAAATTCCCAAGGTGAAAATTGGCTGAAGAACTACAGATATCTCCTTTGGAGTTCTTTGTCTTACTCTCTGAACTCTTGCATTTTACTTATTTGTGCATGTGAGCCTTGGAACAATAGTAAAGGAGCAAAAAAAAAATTAAGGAGTACTTGTCTGCATTGAGAATTAGTGCTTCTTTAAGGAACAGAATTGTAGAGATTCATGTAGCCACAAGGACAGAGAACATGACAAGGTTGTGCAACAGATTCAGGGCAAGTTCAAAGGATGAAAAGCTGGTCTGTCATTCTGACATGACCAGCCTCATTCAATGGAGCAACATGAGGATTCTGCCATTCACCAATGCAGAAACTCCATCATATTCCCCTTTAATCTTCCTCTGAGTCCATCCTGAGCATTTGGGGACAGCTCCATGCATTCTCACTCAGAGTCTCACCTACCCCAGACAAGTCTTTTTTGCATCAGCCCATACTACTGAGGTAGGAAAGGGCTCATCAGTAAGCACATTGAGGCTATAGCAGATGAAGATCCAGAGGTTTCTTGAAATGTTGAAGCTGTCTTCAATCACTCCTGCACCTATGCTCTAAGTGATAGGAACCATTTCAACAACAGTGTACTGGGACAAGAAGCTTAGCAACAGTTCCTTCAGCCTTTGGTGCTTTGGCAATATCTTCACAGCAGCATGTTGACACCAAAATATTAATACAGATGCTCAGGCTTATTGGGAAGAATATTAAGTGCAGGAATGTGGGTTGAATCTATTATATATCCCAAAACAAATGTCTGGTCAATTTTCACAATATCCTCTGATCAGATCTCACTGAAATAGGAATCTGACCCCAGACATTTCCCTTCTCCCTTATTCTATTGTGCAAGTGAGGCCATTCAGCTATGAAACTATCAGCATCCTCACTACTGGAGCCATAATGCTAATGGGCCCACTCATTTTTTCATAGAGCTTCTGCCTTTCAGCCTGGCATCTTGAACCCTTTTCAGTAGACCAGGAACCCTTTTGACCCTTCCAAATGCATATTCATTTTCCTTCCATTGCTCATCCTTCCATTATCATTCCATCTGATTGATTTCTGAGGGCCTTTGGCTTATAATCACAGGCTATGGGATGTGTGTAAGTGTGTGTATATATGTGCACCTGCACACAAAAATAGCCCTTGGTTCATGAGGTTAGGCTCCTATTGAATCAGCTTCTTGCTGACCTCTTGCCCTCCTCTCCAGGGCAGCACCTGGACTGTTTGCTCATCTAGAAGTTTTTCTTCCTTCTGGATCTCCTGCTTGCTAAACCTCCTGAGTGCCTTCTCCTGGGGTAGGTATGCTGTGTGGATGGTGGATATCTGGATGGGGCTCTCTCCTTGGGGGTTGTTTGTTCCTTTTGGGAAGACAGACAATCCAGACCGATCCTCAATATGCCCAGTAGGCTCTCCAAAATGTCACATTTTGGTGCTTGGTGGAAAGTTTTCACTGGGAAAGATATAAAGCATGGCCAGACATTCTCTGGTTGAGCATAGGGTTTGCTAGCTAAGAGAAGACTCTCAAAGAAATGAAAGTTAAAGCATCCAGGGGCACCTCATCTGTGTGGCACAGAAAGCAAGAAAGAGATTCCCCTAATAGATCAGCATGGATGAAGAAACACCTGGAGAAAGTCTGGCACAGTTAGTGTCCTTTGGTCCCAGCCAGATGAGCCAAGTCCTAGACAAGTTTTACCCTATCTTCCTTCCTGAATATTACTCGGTTGTTATTGGTAGTTCAAATGAGCTATTGTCAACCATGACAGATAAGAATAAACTAAAGTCTGATCTATCTAATCCTACCTCTTGGAGTGATCTGCAATCTCAGTGTTTATTAATAAATGACTTGAAAGCTCAGAGAGATGCCTTGTACCCAGTCAATCTAAGTTTAGGTTTGATCCATTGTGCTGCCTCTGGTTCTGTGAATACCAGCAGGACTGATCCCTGAGTACTTAGCCAAGAGTACGTCCTGAACATTGCTGGGTTCTGCCCACACCAAGCACATAAAACTGACTTGATATGTATTTAAGACTAAATCATTAGCTTAACTCTTTGTTATGCTAATATTAACTTTGGTTCTAGCTCCAAGGTAGGATCTCATTCAAGAGTAGCATTTTATTGTATTTTCTTTGTTTGGAGGCTATACTCAGCAATGCTCAAGGCTTACTCCTGATTTTATACTCAGAGATCACTCCTGGTGGGCTTACTTGGAAGACAATACAGAAGCAAGGCAAACACCTCATTCACTTTACTCTTGTTGACATTGTACTATCATTGGTCATGTGCAAGGCAAGGATCTTACTCACTGTACTAACACTCTGATCTCATAAAAGGCAACATTCTAATGCCTGCCCATAGGTTCTACTAGTCAGTAGGACCAGGTGCCCCTCAGGAAATGACTCCTTGTCTTCTTGAGGATAGATAATGGAACTGATGATTCAATGCTTTTGAATGACAAGAAAGACAGAAAAGCCTTCCTTGCTTATACATAGGCTCGCCTATATCCCTCGTCAAAAGTGGGTATATTGTGTATTTGTCATTAGAGCCATTGGAAAACCGGTGTGTAGATAATTTGACTCCTTCCACACATTGATGGACATAAGCTTTCTATTCAATTTTATTTTCTTGGTCTTTTTCATGGGTAGCTGTACTCCTCAGCTCTAGGAATATGTTTTGACCTTTTCAGCTCTTTTATTCAGTTTGACATTAATTTTTATTCTTTATCCTTAACAGGTTTTCATTGTACTTAGTGAACAATGCAGGGGCCCCAGGGGCCAGAATAAACCCGTGAAGTGCCCATAAATTTTAACCAAAGGCAGCAGTACTACATGATTAAAGGCTTTACATTCCCAAAGAGCCACATGATCCATCCAGTGCCACCGTGCTGAGTGGTGTCACACTGGTTTCATTTGTTGGGATTGTGATTTCCCTGTGTTAGATTTGAGTGGTTGGAAGGATGTTTTTGAGTTTTTGCTGCATGGGGGGAATCTATCGTTATAGTTACAAAAATATCTTTTCTGCTCCAGTCCCTTTGTAAAAGAACTCACACCCAACTTTGGGAGAAAAAGAGGAGGAAAGAAGCTATCTCTAAATGTGAGGCTCATCTGCACCCCAAACACAGGAGGGGAGAAGTGTTGGGGAGGAAGGTGGCAAAGCTCCAAAACATGCATAGAATTTTCCCCAATTGTGTTAATGCAGCAGAACTGAAGGCAGATGGGTCCCCTGGATTTCTTTGTTTTCTACCCGATTGACCTGAAGCTCTCTAGGACATCACTTGATTCCTGGAGAGCCTCGCTCTGCACTGTAAGGAAAAGGGATACGTGGCAATTCTTAGCCATGCTTTGCTTTTGCTCTTCCTGCTATTTCTGTCTCTGAAAGTAGAACAAAATCACTTTTTATCTTTCTGGAAATATTGCTTCCAATGTCCAACATCTGCTCTAAGGGCTGTTTGCTCATTCTTTAAACAAAGAAGACTAGAGGGAGGCAAAAAGACAGTACAGTGGGAAGGCACTTGCCTTGTGCATGGCCATCATGAGTTCAATCCCCAGCATCTTAGATGGTCTTTGATACAGTCAGGAGAGATCCCTGAGTGCTGAGCCAGGAGTAAACACTACACAGTGCTGGCTGTGACCAAAATTTTAATTAAAATTAAATTAAAAAAGAAAAAAAACCTGACCTTCAAATTGATTGACAGAAAAGGCATTTCTATAGGAGCCAGAGAGGCAGTCACTTGACTTGCAGGTGTCTGACCTTATTTGATTCCTGGAACTACATATTGTTCCCCGAGCACTGTCAGGATTATTAATTCTTGATTGTAGAGCCAGGAAAAATTTCTGAGCATTGTCAGGTATGACCCCCAAGCAAACAACAATAAATACAACAAAGATTAAAGCATTCCAATGACTATCAAAATTGAATGTGGTGTCACTGTCTAGTCTCATTCTTAAGACAGAACTGTTTTCTTGTCATCATAACATATTGTCATGATCAATATGTATTATAACTAAAGTGACTGAGGAAAAAAATCTGTTTTCAGTTGATGATCATCAAAACTGTGTTTGGTCTTTGGCCTGCATTCTTGTTTAGCCAGATTTCTGAGCGAGTTTATCCTCTTTTGATTCTTGAGGATGTTAATATGCGTCTGGGATTTTAATCCCTTAACCTTGTTTGTTTTGAGAGTTCAGAGTTCTTGGAGATAAGTGCCTGCGGAAGGCTACAGTAATGCAAGTTTTCAAAGTGAATATCTCTTTCAAAATGTCACTTATGACAAAATAGATTTCCTTTGTTCCAGTAGGTTGACTGCTGGCAGAGACGTGAAGGGGATGTGCTCTGGCATCGATTTGCACTTTAATCATATAACCTGTTGCTCCTGCTGAGTTGGTGACCCACGAGGATTTCTCTACTGGTATTGAAGTTGTGGTGCTTCTTGGAAGGGCAGAGAGAGGGACAGAGCCTGGTAGAGAGTAAGAAGTTGCCTCTGACACTGAGGACCAGCCAATAAGCTCTTGTTTCCATCTTTCCATGTAGATTCCTGCTATCACAGTCTTATTGTCTGATAGCTGATGGAGGAGCACAGAGACAAATAATGCATGGGGGGGGGGAGTAGGAGGTGTCTTTCCTCCTCAGTGTCATTGGTGATAGGTATTTTCTGAGTCCCAGCACTCTGAGGTGGAAGAGCTTTAAGAACCCAAATAGTGTAGGAATCCATCTGAGTTGGATTCAAAGTCAAGATTTAAAAGTATGTTTCCTAAGATCCATTTCTTTTAGTCCACATATGCATATACTTGCTTAGTCTGTTCTTTGGTGTATGTTTGCAAGGGGGAAGAGGGGGGAGTTGGGGATGAAGTGGAGAGGGAGTCAGAGCTTAGGAGTTGGTGGCACTTGAATGGCCCTAAATATTAACTTGTGGCTGCTCGCTATTGAACAACCACCGAGAAATAACCAGAGTAATAAATGTTGCTCAATTTTGTTGTGGTTGTTTCAGGGAAAAATCTTGCTCATGGTGTTTGGAGCGTACAGGGCTGCTGCAAGCTTGAAATGAAAGGTTTTTCAAGTTCACCTCTTCGCCCTGTAATATTTCAGCTAAGCTTGCCCGAGGACTTTCTTCGTCTCCTTGGCGGAAATAATAAACTGTGATGGGCCTGCAATAACAGCTCTTGTTCCCACCACCATCTGATTTCGAAGAAGTGGGGCAGGCACTTCTTACGGGGCTGAGAATAGGACCCTTCAGCCTGAAGAGTGTGGGAAGAGACTCAGCAGTGGACTCCCTGCCTCACAGTGTCACTGAGATCCGCTGCCAGCAGGGAGACAGCTGTGCCCCCCCAAAACCATCCAGCCCCCAAGTTACTTTTGGATGCCATTTCTTATCAGAAAGCTTCATGAGATTCTTTTCTTTTGTCTTTCTGTTTCTTTTTGGCCCACACCAGATTGTGGTTGAAGGCTGCTTGGAGGTTGTTCCTGTTTCTAGATATGCACATGCAAAAACCTGAATCACCCCATACCATCGGCAGATCCAAAATTAATTTTATGGCATTTTCTGACCTTGGCTTTTTCCTTTCCATGCCATGGAAGGTGCCCTGAAGAGTTGTCAGCGTGGTGATTGTAGGTTAAGATGGAAATAGCACTTATAGAAAGACAACATTTCTTTCAAAACCAGCCCAAGGATGGTGAGGCCCACCTAGTGTAAAATGAAATTTTGAGGGCCAGGAATTTCCTTCCTGCATAAGTCACAGGGGCCAAATCTGTCCCAAACCCCATTTAGTATGGGCTAATGAAAACCTTGTCCTAACAGGGAGAATCACCAGTAGCAGGGTCTCAGACGATTACCCCAAAGGCAGTGATCACCATAGTTTCAGAGGTGGCAGTCACAGTCTGCGTCCATCCCTGAGACCAGTGAACCTTATGTTGTTCAACTGACCTGAGCTATCTAGCTGTGATCAAAGAACAATAGAATCCTGCACCAGTTAGGGCCAGTGAGGGGCACTGACACCCCAGAGAGTGAAAAATTTGAGCTATGATAACCCCCAAACTTGCTAACTGCTAGAACCTCCTATTGACCAAAGTTTTGCCAACAGATGGCACATATTTTATATGTTAAGAGGCATTATATTCCATACGTGTTTTGTTTATATGGCCCATACCCTACAGTGTTCAGAAACCCCAAACCTTCTTTTGAAAAGCTTGGTGCAGATTAGGATGCTCAGAGGCCACCAGAGCATATTCAGCAGTCCTTAGGGGACCATACAGTGCAGAGATGAAACTCAACTTACATATGCTAGGTGTGTTCTACCACTTGAACTTTCTTTCTGATCTGTACTCTTCTACTAGAGCAAAGTCAAGAAAAGAAAATGTCAGAAAGGAAATGATAAGGAGAGTTGACTCATCAGCAAAACTGGCTAGTACTTGCCATGTTTCCATCCTGTTTACAAGCCAATCTACTTGAAGGTGATTGAGCCACTAAAGTTCAGGTTACTAAATGATAGCATTGAGTTCTTTCTCTGTACGCAACAGTTTTGTCCTGAACAAATGCAGGCAAACTGTGCTGTGGAAAGAATGCATGCCCTCATGGCTGACCTGTGGCAGAGATGCCCCACCTAGCTCTCATTACCAAGCCCCTGCCAGCAGCCCCAGCTGCTATGTGTTATTGGCTTCTAATGGCTCACAGCTGCTAGATTCTCCAGTGAGTTGCTCTGGGTACCATAGTAAAGCCAATTTACTCAAGAGATCTCCTATGATTCTACCCTACCTGTACCTGTCCCCCCATCCCCACTCCACCTCTGAGTTTGTTTTCAGCAAAGGCCCAGATCTCAAACTTCAAATAATAAGTTCTTTCTGTACAATGAGGAAGAAGCTGGGCTTTAGATGAAACCACTTCCCTTCTTCCCAGCCCTCTCTGACTTCTCATTCTCTACTTTTTTTTCCCATAAGAATTCTCAGTGCATCACCTCCAGGTACTCGTGCCATTAGTCTTCAGGACAAGGGTAACATGAACCGAGACATGAAGAGATCAAGCCTACTGTGGCAACCCATTGTTATAATAGCTGTAGACAATTTGGAAAATCTTTACATTTACTCAACACTATATGATTTGAATATGCATAATTTACCCAGTAAAATACAGCTTTATGTTTACAAAGTGAATCAGCAATGCCACTCCAAGGTATTTAAAGAGTAAAATGAAAACATATGTCCACAGAAAGTCTTGAACAAGCATGTTCATAGCAGATTTCTTTATAAAAGCTACAACCCTGGAAACCACCCAGATGTCCATCAACAGGAGAATGGAAATAGCAATTCTGGTATGTTCCGCAAATGGAATCCAACTCAGCAAGAATGAGAATGAATGACCGAGCCATGCAATAACACAGGTGAAACTCAAAAATATGAAAGCTGAGCAAAAGAAGGCAATCCAAGAAAGTACATTATATGGTTCAACGAAGTCTAGAGTTGATAAAGTTAATCCATTGTGATAGCAGGCCAGGGATTACTTTGGAGGAGGATGACATGGGAGTAACTGGAAAGGAGCAGGAGAGACATTGGGGAGTGATTGGAAAAAGTATTACCTTGATTTTCATTTACCAGAATTGATGGATGAACACAGTGAAGAGGGCTTTGCCTCTTAATAAATCCAAGATATACCTCAATGAAAAAATTGAGGTAAAAATAATTGTTTTTCTGAATTTTATTTGGATGATTTACTGGAATTGAACAGGAATACAATAAGGTCAGAGATGGACCACACAGAGACTGTTAGATGAACCGACACTAATTTCAACCTCTTTATATGTCAGATCCAGAATGTTTCCTAAGCATCTGTTCTATAGATTTTCCATCAATTGTGTTAAATTTCACTTTGGATTAGAAGGGGAAAGAAAGGAGAATGAAAAAGGGGGACAATGGGTGCTTAGTGTAGATGCTGTAGATAGCTTTTAAAAAAAAAGAAATGTAGCATGGGCCATGCTCTTTTTTAGATGCCCAAATTAAAAACATTTCCATCTTTCCTTTTTTTTTTTCCTCTCAGGCAATTGCGTTTTGCATACAGCATAGCAAATGCTGACTTAGATGTTGAGAAGATAAAGAAAAACTGTTGGCTCAGCCTGTGTGGAGAGGATGGATTATCTCACTTTGGGGGCTTATCCAGATTACTGGAAAGGCTGTGCTAGAAGCAGGCTCAGTCCTAGGCATAGGTAAGTGGAGGCAGAGGGATGGGGTGGGAACCCATTTGGGGGCTATGAGAAGCTTTTGGAATGAGGCGGTGCTTGGGACAGCACAGAAGAATTCTGAGAAATGCTAACTTGGACTACAGCAAACTTTATAGAAACTTTATAGAAGCCTCTCTATAGAAACAAACTCAATGGAATCTGTTTGCTGCAACCGACTCAATGGAAATGACCTGCTCATCCACCATGATGCCTTGTTTTATTATTTTCCATCTGGGATAATAGGATTTTCTTTGTGGTGTCTAGAACATTCTTTCTTGGTCATTTTTATCATCATCATCATCATCATCATCACCTGGAAAAGATTATACATTTGCCATAATCATCCATAAAAACTTTGTTTTAATCAGGTTGGCAGTCCAGTCTACTAGCAAGTAGAGATGACTGGTGAAATTTGAATGTGGGGGCGGGGGCGGGTCAAAGGTCTACTTGGCTTCTGGAGTTTTCCAGTTTTTCCAGGCCATCTGCGTTCCTGGGCTTATAGCCCCTTTGTCTGTTTTCCAGCCCAGCACCTCCCAGCCTCCCCCTACATATTGCCCCTTCCCCTGCCCTCCTTGCCTTGGTCATTGCATCACTTTCTTGTGCTGAAGTTGTCCTGCTGCTCCTTCTTCTCAGAGCCCTTGTGAACACACAGGGACATTCTAGGGAACCATTCCCACTTCAACACCCTTAACTTGGTCATGCCTGCACAGCCTCTTTCCCACTTGCAGGGAGCTACTGGCTACGGCAGTTCTGGGGTCTTTCTGAACAAGTGCACACTTTGGCCCATCACTGGATGTATGTAAGCTGACCAGAAGACTTGCTTTGAAAGGCAGCAATGGTGACACTATGTGGATGAGAAGTTGGCTGGGGTCAAGGGGAGGTCTTACAAACAATTGAGAGGAACACAAAGAAGGAGGTAGAATTCAAGTCTTCGAAGCAGCCTTACTAAACAAACTTAAGCCTGTACCTTAGAGCCCTTCAGATCATGTCTGGGAAGATCTAAGAAATGGAGGTGAGTGTATACCACTGGGAGGCATTGCTTGGGTTCGAAATAATTGGAACCCACAGTACCTTAATCTTACTTGAGATGACCCTCATCCTTAATCTCCACAGAAAAAGAGAAAGACAAAGAAGGAAATGAGAGGAAGAGAGAGAAGTGAGGACTTCTTAGATTTAGAGCTTGGAAAGGATAGGTAAACCAAAGAATACTAACTTTCATGGGACTTATTTTAATGACTCCCTTTGAAATCCCTTTAAATATTGCAACACAGAGAGCATTTTAGACTTGGAAACATAAATATTTTATTAAAGAGTAAACAATTCACCGAGTAACCTGACTGAAAGAATTCCCTCGTTATGAAAACGGTGACAAATTGTTTGTATACAGGACACGTTCCCCTCAATATGCTCCTGTTTTCTTTATGAATTGAGGGATTAGATGGGTCGGGAAGATCTTAAAGAACAAAAACCCTTATTATCAAGCTCTTGGGGTTGTTTTATATTCAATAAAATAATTTGAACAGCAATTTTATAATAGAGACTCTGTAGCTTGTGCTTCTTTCTAATAAGCAGAAGTTAAACAAAATCTTTGAGCAATTCTTCCGGTGAACATTCACAATGTTAAGTACATCAAACAGCAATCAGACAGATTTGTGAGTTCAGCTGTGGAGATGCCTCAAGTAACCACCACCCAAACCATTGAGATTGGTTCCCCTTCTCTCTATGGTTCTCAAAAGACCTTGGCAATTTTTCTGTATGATTCAGGCAAGATGTACAAGGTCCTAAAACATTATAAGTTCTATATAATAACCATCTAAACCCTGTGAATAGCAAATTCTATATAAATAAATATATAAATAAATGATAAATGTTAAACTGACTTTGGAAGGGAAAGAATCTCTATAGAAGATACTTATAGATTCAGAAAATGTGAAGATATGGAATGTGCTTGATAAGGTTAAACTAGCTGATGGTATTTCTGTAAGGAAGGAAGGAAGGAAATAAGTAGAAAAGGAAGGAAAGAGGAAAGGAATAAAATAATGAAGAAGAAAGGAAATAAGGAAGGATTGAAGAAAGGAAGGAAAGAAGGAAGAAGGAGGATTAAGAGGGAAGGAATGGAGAAGGAAGGAGGAAGAAAAGAAAGGAAAGAGAGGGAAGGAGGGAAAGAAAGAAAGCATGCATAAATACAAGTTTAAATACTTCAGTGATGAAAACATTTACAAAAATTGGTGAAGAGACATGAATTTAAAATCAAATAGTTGATTAGACAGTCTAAGGGGGGGCACAGATATTCTCATGGAGATTTATCTCAATTTTTTAATAGAAGCAAAGCATATCCATTTAACAGCCTAATGCATGATTGTAGTTACAAAGTTATCAATACTGGACAGGATAGTACAGTGGGTAAATCATTCACCTTACATATAGTAGTAGGCTAGTCCCTGACATATAGTTCAGTCCCTGACATCACAGAGAGTCATCTGAGCTCTTTATCTCAGGAGAGATACTTGAGCACAACTGTCTTGGATTCCTGATTTGAAACTTAAGATAATCTTTCAAAAGCAGAGATGTGATTAAAAAAGAAAGTCCTAAAGTACTTTAGTACTAAAGTACTACGTAAATTATGGTACAAAACAACCTTCAATACATGGAAGGCTGGAAGTGAAGACAGGGCAGTTAATGAGCAGGAGGAGGCCACAGAAATCCCATGCTGACCAGAGATTCCAGGGATTCAACCTGATACTTGAAGTTCAGTGAAGGAATCATTGGGTTTCCTGGTGCTACATGGGTAGCAGTGGGGCAGAATAGAACTCAGGGCTTCATACAAGTGAATCTGTGAGACATGAATAAGGCCTGATCCAGTCAGTGATGAAACATCTCAACAGGTAAACAAAGATAATTAATTAGTCAAGTCTCTGGCATCTCATGGGCAGGTCTAGAAATATATCTCTTTCATTTCTTCATAATTATAGTGGTATTTAAGGTTGTAATCAAAAGTCAGAGATTTTGTGACTCAGGTAAAATGAAACGGGAGCATAAATGTATAAAAGGGCAAAAATGACTCCCCTAAAATTTAATGGACACCTCAGGATAAATGGTGATAACTATTATTTTCATAACAGACTGCCCAGAAATTCCCAGCACAGAAATGACATAAAATATTTTGTAGCTTCTATTGAACTTATGAATAAAAATGTATTGCCTGTGTGATAGTACATTGGGTAAGAGTTGATCTGAGCCATTGCACTCAATATGGTCCTCTGAGCACTTTACCAAAAGTAATCCCTGAGCACTTCTGGATGTGGTCTAAAAACCAATGGGGAGGGAGAGAATGAAACTTTTCTCTCTAACTTAATGAAATTAAAGCACTTGTACAAATTGCCCAGAGAATTATGTTTCCTTTCTCTTATCTTATTCTTTCCCCTCACACACAAACTCACATACACACATAATTATTATAAATATGAAGAGTGCTGGGCCATGTAGATACAAACAACTGAGCTGCATGTTGCCTAGGCTTGATCCATGGTACTGCATGAAATGAGGGCTTCTAGAAGCAGCCACCCCAAATCCCACCAGATGTAATCCCCAAATCATAAGTAAATAATATGTAAAATATAATATGTAATATATCATATAATATGCAATATAATATGTAAAATATAAAAGTATGAATATGGAAATAACTTAAAGCTTCTGGAAGACTTGGCTTGTATGTAAGAGGACCAGGTTCCATCCCTGGTCCCCTGTGGTCCCCAAGAACTTCCAGGTATGGCTTCTCAAAGTATAAAAGTAGTATTGCTTGCGATATATCAAAACCCTTTCTAATTGGAACCATGACTCATACATTTTTATCTTCTTACTCAACATTATATTGTAAAATTAATTCTGTGAACAATTTTGCCTCTTTCCAATTTCTTTGATTAAAATCTCTTTATTAAGATATTAAAGTTATCATGCCATCAATGGCTACATTCCTACAGTATATTTATCAAATCATATAATATGGGCAGATGCATGTACAGTTCTTCACATTTGTATCCATATACCAAGGGACATGAATATTCTGAGAACTCAGCATCTTCCTAGAAAAGTATTTTTAACAAATCAGTTTCTACTTTTTTATCTTCGTTTTTCATAGGTAGGGATGAAGTTTACTGTAAGAATTTCTGTAAGAATTTCAGTACTTCCAGTGTTCCCAGAATCTCATGTGCAAATAAACATGTGTCTTCTCTCAACATACCAAAATCCTTTTGAGTTTGGTGGAATGGGGAAGGTAAAATCCAGTCTTATGTTAGTGAGTATGCATTCACTCAGGCTTATTTAGGAATTTTTCTGCAACTATTTATGTAATATTAATTTTAAACTAGCTTTAAATTAGGATAAATATAAATATTGTCTGTTACTCTTTGGCCAGTATTCTTAGAAACTGATTCTTTTTACATGACCAATTTAGATTTTAGAAACCTAAATTTAAAAATGTTCAGAATTAGTTAATGTTGATTTTTCTTTCTTTGACAACAATTTTGACTGGTCACATGGTGAATCTTAAAGATTATCAATTATGTTGAATTTTAGGAATGTTTTAATATATTACATAGAGAACTTTTCAATGAATAACTGGAGGCAAATATAGCCCATAAAAGGTGAATTTCATTCTCCAAAACTTTCTGGACAGCTAAGAACTCACTCTAAGAAGGAAATATAATAAAAACAATAAACATTTATTGAGTAAATTAAAAAAAGATATTAAAGTTGAATGCTATCTATCCATTTCAAACATACAATTCCATGGTTTTTTTTTTTTTTTTTTTTTTTTGCATTGACAACTACAGGGCTGTTCAACCATCTCCAATGACCAGACTCTAATTTTAGAACATTCTCCTTTGCCCAGAGAAACCCTGTGGCCATCAACAATCATTTCTCCCCTCACCAAGCCACAGGCCAACTTAGACCTACTTTTTATCTAAAGAGATATGCCCACTTCAAATAAATGGATTTACAAATAAATGGATTTACAGTCTATTTGTGAGTTTATAGCTAGTTTTATTTTGTGTAACCAAACATTTTGGTTTGGAGCTGCATCAGTATCTTCCTTGCTGGGTCATATTCCATAGCAAGTCTGCATACACTTTACCTGTTATCTGTTACTAGATATTTCCACAGCTTCTACTTTGTGGCTTTTCTAACACCAATCTATGAGCCTTCTCATCTATCTGTGAACACACATTTTCATTTTTTTTTAGATTAAAACATACCTGAGGGCTCTATGACTCAGGTATGTTGTTAAGTTTCTAATTTCCCTACAGACTATCAATTAGTATTTGTTGCCATTTGGATAATAGCCATAAGAGAGTTTGTGAAATACTATTTGCCTCAATTTCACTTAAGCTCTGGATAATTCTACTTTGTAAATAAATAAGTAAATGAATAAATAAATACATTGATGAGAACAGGGACCACAGTAATAACACAGTGGGGAAGGGCATTTGCCTTCTATGGGGTCAACTGAGGGTTTATCCTAGGCCATCTCAGATGCTCCACCAAATCCACTAGGAGTAATTCTTGAGTGCAGAGCCAGCCAGGAGAAGTACTGCAGGATGTGGTTCCAAAAGAAAAGAAAACAAAACAAATCAGCAACAACAGTACACCAATGTTCTGAGTATGGAGACTTGCTTACTTGGCTTCTCTCTTCCTTTCTTCTCTCTTTAGTAGCTACATGGGGCTGTTTACATGAGTCTTTGTGTCCTTGAAAACATTCTCAGAATTGGGGGTTTCTGGATGATAGAGTAATGTGGCTTATGCTTTGTGAAAAACTATAGATTATTTTTATTTTATGTTAGAAGTCTGAATCAAGTAAATTGATTTAATACTTAGGAGATAAGAAAGATAGGTAACAGAAGTTCCAAGTGTTAGCCAAAATGGAGTGTCTTCCTTTTTCCTTACCCTTTCCCTTCATCTCCTACTTTCTTTTTTTTTTTAATTTCTTTTTTTATTTTAATTATGACAACAAAGATGTAAAGAAGAGGACAGGGTAAAGTTACAGTGGAAGCCCAATCACCCATAAACAGAATTCTCGGTAGTCCCATCGATATCCCAGCCTTGAACTTTCAGCCAAAGAGCATTAATAAAAACAAAACTGAACCCATGTACAATACAATTCCTTGTCCCTCAAATCCCCAGTTGTAGTACATACTATTTCTTAGCAGCACACAATATAATCTAAAGACATTATACTTATGTAGCTCCTTACACATTGAGGGCAAAGTACATTTCTCTAGTTCCATGTACATACAAACTAGTTTAAGTTAACCTCGAAAGTTTTAGTGGCTTGTTTTTCTTAAGAATTAGAGTCAAGGGAACATAGTAAAAAATGGTATTAAAGTGGCATTTGTTTGCATAGGCCCATCAAAACATAAGGGACATGGAAAGACAAATTATGGTCTAAATACAAGGAGACCCTAACCCTGAAGTTTCCTGGCACAGGACTGACTCTAGGCTCCAGGCGAATTAGTTTGTCCAATTCGAGTCATCGTCTGTAGTGGCAATACACCTCCATTCCTCACATAGTCTCTGTTGTTGGTATGCTTCTGTATTAAAGATCCTGGAGTCTGCATATCCCATATTGCAGTCAGGATGGTGCATAGCTTCCTCTCGTTTCACCTCACACTTAAGGGGCACTAGAGAGAACCATGTCCTATAGAGCAGGTCATTGATGTTGTCAAGTCTTCTCAGTGTAAACGGAAGTCTCTTTTTAGGGGGTCGATGTCAGACCCTTGATAGTGTCTTTCCTGGTAGAAGACTACTTCCAGCTGTTGCTGTAAAAGACCTTGGATGTTTCGTAGATAGCTTGCCTGGTTCCGGCGTGAATGGAGGATGCCCATTCTTCTGATGCCTGTGCCAGGTCATTATATCAATGTTCAGGGTGTAAGGTACATTGTACTGAGATTTATTAGATAAGAACTTATCTGTATGTATGGTGTTTTCCCATTTTAATGTGTCTATGCAAACAAGGATCAATGCCATGGGGCGTTATTGGTGCATCTGGAGGCAATAGAAACAAGACCAGCAATTTCCATGACATAGTTCAATCATAGGCATCAAACTGAGGGACAGTTCCACCAACAATCCTTACTGTACAGCTTACAAAGAATAGACAAGATGAAAAGTGAATAGAAACATCATGGTAGAAGAATATATAGAGAGTTACATCAGTTAAAGAAAATACCCATAAAAAATTCAAAAGATATATGTGTTCAATTTGTGTCCTTCTAAATAGTTCTGTGATTTGTTAGATATACTGTATGTCTTAGGTCAGAGATTAGAACTATGTGTTACTGAAGTTAAGAAGGGTAAATCTGGGGTAGTGATGGTTGGAAGGAGCAAAAGTTCGCGCGCGGTTTGCAAAATGTAGACTGGTATGAAATTACCAGTGACAGACTGAGTATAGCTGAGCAGCCATCTGCCACCCACCAGATCGAACTCTACCCCCTAAGCCCCACCCTAGGCCAGTGTCCCGGCCCGGCCTGGGAGTGGGAAAAACCCAGGGTGCCCCGTCAGCTCCTCCCAGAAACCCACCTGGAGATCCGGAGGAATGGGGGAGAGGGGGGTCGGGTGACCCAAGTCCGGGCCCCCCTGACCCTAGGCCGGACAAAAAGGCCGCTGGCCCATGGGGGGCCTGCCAGCTGCCCGTCCGGGCCGGCTGAAAATCCTGCTCCGGGAAGGGAGAGAAACCCTCCCAAGCCCGAAGCTCAGGGACTGGAGCCCTACCCTAGGCCAGTATCCCGGCCAGGCCTGGGAGTGGGGAAAACCCAGGGTGCCCCGTCAGCTCCTCCCAGAAACCCACCTGGAGATCCGGAGGAATGGGGGAGAGGGGGGTCGGGTGACCCAAGTCCGGGCCCCCCTGACCCTAGGCCGGACAAAAAGGCCGCTGGCCCATGGGGGGCCTGCATCTCCTACTTTCACACAGGGACACCATTGTTGTCCACAAAGCAGTCTGGGGGGCTCTTCTGTTTGGCTTTGCTTACTTGTTTTATTCTCCCTATCAATGTACTGCCTCAAATTGATATACCCATATAAACTTGGAAAAGACTCTGCACTTGGTATTAATCTTCATTATTTCTGGAACCCAGGAACAACACTTGCAGAACATTAAAGTTTACAAGTGTTTGGTGGATTACAGTGAGGTTGGGGTTCTTAGAGCCAAGGCCATGCCTTGCCACACTGATGGTATGGGTTATGGTGTCAAAGGGGTAGGGATGTGTGTACCCATGTGTATCTGGTGGGCTATGTCAGCAACTGACCATGCACATGTTTCTTTCAATCATTCCTTTTACCATGAAGGTGGCAGAAGTGAGGAGACCTCTTGGTCCTGGAAAATTCAAGTATCTCACCAATGAAGGGCAACTGAAAGTCTCTGTGGGGAGTCTTTGGGGGTCTTTTCCATTCTAAAAAAAGCTGTGTCTGAAATCTGAGAATCAGAGTTGTAGGAACCCCTGAAGATTGGTAATTATGGAAATATGCTGTGGCATTTAGAAGCATGAAAGAATGATCATATCTTTAGATTCAAGATTCAACTCCAACTCCTCTGTGAGTCTCCCATTGCTCTGAGAGGATGATCTCTCAGAGAGAGAGAGAGAGAGAGAGAGAGAGAGAGAGAGAGAGAGAAAGAGAGAAAGACAGAGAAAGACAGAGAGGATGAGAGAGAGGTAGAGAGTGAGAGAGTGAGAGAGAGAGAGAGCAAACACAATTTAGGCTGGTCCATTGTAAAGAGCATTTTTTCCTCCAAGAATCAATAGTTAGTGTGGTGACTAGTGTGAAAGACAATCTACCCAAGATCTAGTCTTCTAGCCAAACTTTAGCCAAATGTTAGCCTTTCTGGGGGGGAAATGGATGCCTCTCCGTTCATGGGCAGAGGCAAGTGCATGCGGAAAATGCAGTTATCTTTTATTTATAAGGTCATTTAGCAAACAGAAGCGCCACCATCCCTGGCTTTGAGGAACGTGTGAGTGTGTTTAGGATTATCTATGAGGAGCTTTGGTTCACCGGAGTGCACGGATCCAAGGATAATGGTTCCTTTAGACAAAGTGCCTTTTTTTGAAGAGCAATAGATGGGAAAGCAGTGTTAGCTCAGCAGCTGAAAATCTAGGATTGAAACCTCAAGCCTGCAGAGGTTACAGTAAATCATCAGAAAAGGTAAGGAATGTGGAACATTTCAATTTAGTAGCTCTCCGGGGGAGAAAAATGGGGAAAAAATGTAAGAGCTTGGAATAATAGTGCAATGGGTAGGCGATGTGCCTTACAAGCAGCCAACCTGGTTTTGAGCCCCCAGCATCTTATATATTCCACTGAGCACTGCTAGGAGTGATTCCTGAGGACAGAGCCAGAAGTAAACCCTGTCCACTGCTGTGTGTGACCCCCAAAGGAATAAAGATCTAAAAAGAGCTTCCTTCATAAGTGGCCTGTACCCCTCTATCCCTCCTCCCATTGCCTCTTTCAGTTACTAAACCAAATAGACCACACTAAGAGCAACACTTTGGAGAAACCTAATTGCAAAGACATTAGTTCTAAGGTTGAGGGCTGAGTGATAGTGACAGGCCAGGATATTTCCTGTTGGAGGCTCTTCCACCACTTTGGAGAGCCAAAAACAAAATGAGTGAACTGGAAGGCAGTTCCTGACATTCCTTTACTCACTGCAGCAATAATGCAGGGCACGCTTTATTCTTCCTCCAGAGCAAAGGTGGTGGGTGGCTGTGGTACTCAAAGCTGAGTTACAATCAACTGTAATGCCAGCTCAGGGTAGAAGGTGATAGCCTCTGAATCATCTTCAGTCCCTGTCCAGGACATGGGGACACAACTGTGTTTGCTGCTGAATTTGCTGCCCGAGTACAGCAGCATAGCTGGGAGGCTGCCAGGGGCATCTGCCTTCAGCTGCTCTGTTAGTGGCACCACAATGCTGAAGCCACAAAGTTGGGGTCTCACCTCTGAATGCAGGAAAGTGGCTGATCGCCTCTCCCCACATTAGAGCTCTCTCCCGAGAACCTACTCTATACTACTATAGAAGAACCTCCTCACCTCAAACTATTCCTCCACAAGAGGACAATGGACAGACCCCCCACTGAGACCTGGACAGACCCCCACGGAGACCAAAGTGGGGGTCAGTCCCATTTGCCCATAGAAAGGGGGTGCACTGAGGCTGTGAGAATCCTGGACAGTGCTCTTGGATAGGACCCTCCTGTCTTTAGCTCACTGAGGCTGGATCTTTCTTTGTCAGAGGTTTTCCCAGTGTCTGGCGAAGGGGCTCAGATCTTAGAACCTTGAGGACCCACTCTGCAGTGTCAGAAGCACATGGCCCTATTTTCTGCCTCTCACTGGAGTTTCTCAGATAATGGGTGAATCAGATCCTTTCAGCTCACTTGTGGACATTCTAATTATTGGGGAGAAATGCTGAGTCTGCCCCAATTCCATAGGGCAGTTGTCAAGAGAGTCCCCTACATGTGGGGAGGTATGAAGAGGATGCAAGGAAATCCTTTAGACACTAGAAGGAGCAGTGTCAGAAAAGGGGTTTTTATTTGGTGTTTGAAATAAACCAAGAGAGGAATGGAACCCATGAAGGTTTGATCCAAAGCCCAAGGAACCTACCAGTGTGGAGGGGGGTAGTAGACCCCCAGAAGGGACTGAGACTACCACATAGGGCTCCTTTTGAGTCAGGAGAGTGAAAAGCCATACAGTCGTTCTGGTGTGCAAACACACAAAAACATTTGCACTCACGCACACACGTGTGAACATACACTGCGGTTTCCTAATTGATTCCAAGACCTAAGTGCTTTGCTGTTGAAAAGGACCTTGCTATCTTGATAAGAAAAACTAATGAGATGCCCTTTGCAGAGCTGGTCACACAATGGCCCCACTGACAAGGACCCCTATCAAGAAATAAAGCAGAAGATAAATGAGATTTTTCTAATATCCATTTCACCCATTGTTCACAAGTGTCAGGCTGCACAGATTCTATTTATCAGGGGGTGGCCCAGAGGTTACAGGAAAGTCTAAATTGCAACTTGGGATTGCTAGCCATGAGGTAGAAAACTAGGTAGAAAACAACGTAAGATTTGGGTTTCTGTTGGGAGAGGGGGAGTTCAGGGGACAGGATATGCACTTGTGTTTTTTACTTCAAGGCCCAGATCCTTTGGAAGGCAGGGGAGAAAAAGATTTTTTCTGACCAAAGACTTTGAGTTTCCTGCTTATAACCTTCTGGAGCGATTGTTCCCAAAGCAGAGGGAAGCTCGGACTCACTGCAAGGGAGGAAAGAGGCGGTATAGAATGTTCTAAGCCCAGAAGAGACATGTAGAAGCAAATGGGAATCAACTTCATTCAGGTCTAGCTAGGGCAAGGTTTGTTTATTGAGAATTACTCTCTTTTCTCTCAGCAGGGAGCCTGTAAGAGACGAATATTTAGATGCAGGTCCAGGAATTTCAGGATTAATAAAAGAAAGCAGCAGAGGAAGAAAAAGACAAGATAAGACAATTTCCACATCTCAGTGGTTCAAGTTTCTAAATTTTCAAATGACAGGGAGTATAGATGGTGGTTAAAGCCCATTTGAATGTTTTGCCTTTTTGTTGTGGTTGATTGTTTGTTTGTTTGGGGACCAGCTCTGTGCTCAGAGGCCACTCCTGGCTCTGTGCTCAGCAGGAGACTATGTTGTGCCAGAGATTTAACCTGGGCTTTCAGTAATGCAAGGCCTGAGTTGAGTCCACTGGGCCTTCTCTTGGGCCCTGGAACTAGTTCATCTGTCAGTAGACGATTTTTATCTGCAGAGCTCAAAGCACAAAACTCACTTCAAATTGCAGGGCAAGTGCCCTTTGCCAGAATGCAAATAAGGGGAGTCCTTTGGCTCTGAGCAGCCCCCCCAGCTGGATGGGAGGGGGTGTCTGGGGAGTGACAGAGTCAGATCACACCTGGGTGAACTCATATGCAACTCTACTGGCTTTGGTCTAACATAGGGAGGGGAGCAGAAAGAGGTGTATGGTGAGGTCATTTGGGAGGAAGCATAGTTTTGAGCCAACCTTAATTTACTCCTCTGGGAACTTTCACTCTTCCTTTTGATATTTGGAGAGGGAATATAAGAAATGCATGGAAGAAATAAGCAATGGGTTCCCAGTTCTGCCATATTTTCATATTCCTAGAGTGCTTTGTATCATTGTGGAGATAACAAGGCCAGGCTGAGGGTCAAGGCAGTTGCTTTATTTCTAGCATATTTTCCTTTTCAAAAGAGCTAAGGAACCAGCACAAAGAAGTCATTTGCATTTCAATAAGCATTTTCTCTCCCTAGCTTTTTTTTTCCCCCTTAAGTGAATCCTTCCGGGTCATCTACTGCCAGCTCTGTACCAGGCCTGGGGAAGCAAAAACAAAAGCAGTAGCTTCCCACTCAAGGGTTTCTCATATACTTGGAAGGTTTATGCATACAAGTACTGTGAAAATGTAATAAACAGGTAGTAGCATCTGGTTACCCAGTTGAACCTCTGACTTTTATGTTCACCTATTTTATCTGCAGAACCTAGAGGTGAGAGAGCAAACAGATACTAAAGAAACTTGCCTTGAGAACTTGCTAGCAGCATGCCCATAGTAGGACAGGAAAGGATTTTTTTAAGGATGAAGTTTTATATTTTTACATAGTTTAAATCTTGGTCTGCCTGTGGACAAAGTCTAATTTTTCTACTACCACATGCTGCCTTCCAAATTAAACATTATGATTGTTGAGGAAATTAGACTATGAAATCTGGTGATATTTTATATTTATTCAGAATGCCCAATAAAGTAGGACCATGATTCAAGTACCACACATTCTTTACTTTTACATAATACCTAACTGATGTGCTGTTCAGATAGTTCAATTTTTGTTTAAATCAAAGAAGTTGTGCATTGATTTTCTACTAAATTCCCTCCTTACATTACTGAGTACCTACTCTAGTGGTTCTAGAGATTTGGATAAACAAAAATGACTTCTGTATTCTAGGGCCTTTGAGTAAATAGTGTGAACATGCAATCAGAGAATCAGATAATAGCTATCCTAATTGAGGAATATGTCTGTGGAAGACTAGTGGTGGGGGAAAGGAAAATGTTGATCAGGGAAATTTCATTGCAGAGGTCTGACAATCACAAAAATCTTTATGAGTGGAGATTTGGGTAAAGGGAGTGGATTTTGGCAGAGGTACCCCAGAGAGAGGGGATAACAAAATGGGCAAAGCATCTGGATGAGAAAGAATGAATCTTCTTAGAAAATTCCAGAAATGAAAGCAGGTATTTACTGAACACTTGAGAGAGTGGAAAGACTGGCAGGGGCATAGGAAGACACAGCAATATTTCCTTTTCAACGTACTTAATACCTCATGAGAGCAACACATCTACAAATATATATGAATCATGGCAAAAATAAAGTCTAAGCACAATGGAGATGGTGTTAAATTGGGGTGGATATTGCATGTTGGGCCTAAAAATGGATATTGCATGTTGGGCCTATAAATGGAGGAGTAATGATTGATGGAGTAGGGATGGGATTTTTGAAGGAGCTGGCATTGGAAATAGAGACCAACAAACAAGCCTTTGTCAACACATCAGCTAGGGAAAAGGTGAGGTGGGCAGTGAGATAGTGTCCAAGAGCAGGTGTGACCTCCTTCAGGACACAAAGAGACTTCTATGGGCTGAAACATCGTACACATCAGAGGCCAAAAAGAGACAAATGGAACATATGGGGACATTCTCTCCTCTATGTTAGCTCATCAGCTATTCTTAGTAAATTTCCTCTGCTTGGTATAGACATTGCAGACCAGAGTGGTTCACATGGGAAATTTTTACATTTGAAAGCTAATGTCTGGGACATTTGTAGTCAATATTAAAATAAATGTATTTGAAAAGCATCAGTTCTATACCAGTTATTTTGATCCTGGTTTCTTGAACAGTGGGTTGAGAACTCCTGTGGAATCCAGTACCTGAACTTGGGAGTGGTAAAAATAATAATGCAATGGTGGTAGCAAAGGAATATGCAAAGACCAAATTTAAAATAGATCATGGTATAAATCAGAGCAGGTTCTGGCTATTTTCATCTTGGGAAGAAAGGGGTCCCTGGAAGTCGGGGACTAGAAGTGGAGTTTAAGAAAGCTCTTGTCTACTGCAACAGGAAACTACACTGAACCAAATTTTTGTCAAATGTTTCCTGTGACAGTCTAGAGCAATTTCAACTTTTCAATCATGTCTCTGAAGGGTGTTAAAGGCATACATCGGGACAAATGAAGCCATTTATTCAAAATAACTAAAAATAAAGTGAGAAGAAAAAAAAATTGAGTGGAAGATAAGGAAAACACATATGAAATGATGGGGGACAAGGACAAAGGGGTCTCAAGGGCATTGGTGTTGTTAAGAAAGGATAGAACTAAATATCCAAGCCAGAGTCAACAACAATGAAATCATGAGACACAAACTTTGACAACCAAACTTAAAAAGGTGTCTGTGATTTTAGCAGGCTGGGGCAGGAGTGGTGGCTTGGTATGGACTCTGGGAACATAGGTGGAGGGAAGTTGATACTGGTAATGGGATTGGTGCTGAAATATTGTTTATCTAATACCCAAAATCTAAATAACATTGTAAATCACAGTGGTTTACATAAAAATATGTATTTTATTCAAAGTTCAAGTGACCTTACACAATAGAGACCCCCAGCTAGATGCAGTGACCACAAAGGAATGTTTCCTTCCAGAGTTCCTTTTTTGATGATATTTCAACCTGAGAACCTGGAACTAATCTTATTCATGATATTCATGACCTTCCTGGAGATATTATACAGGTTATTTCACAGTTCTAAATTCTCACTTCACCACAATACAGCCAATTCCTCTTCTTCATAAATGAATGGATGAGTGAATGAGGAGGCTCAAAAAGCAATTCCATAATGAATGAAGCCTTCAGTGGAGAGGCAAGGGGATGAGGGTATTGAGAGTAGAACTTTGGAAACAGAAGCTGAATGAATGAATCCACAGACACACAGAAACTGGGACCTGGAAGAACTAAGGGATCATTGATACCCACCTGGTCCATCTATGAACTTAGACGAATGGAGGGCCCAAGTGTGATTGTTTATTCTGAACTTGCCTTTTTGACAACACCACCCACCATATGTATAAAAACTCTGCTCTAGGTCACTATCCTAAACTAGACAATTTCCCAAGATTTTGCTTTTGCTTCACTGGTGGAACCACATCAACCTATGCATGATCATCTGGTGATTAGGTGGTCCATTTACCAGGAGCACCCATCCCCCAATTTGAAAGATGGAAACAATAATATGTCAAGGATTCCAAAAGCACCCAAGGCTGTGGGCTCAAAAGCTGGGGATCTGGTCTGTTAGCAGGGCTAGTGTGGACCCCACATGCTTCTTCTTGTTCCAGGAAGAGCAAAGACTCTGAGGTCATTCCTTTCTGCAATGATACAGGAGATAGAGTCCACAATGGGGGTTCTGTACTGGTCTATGACAAGTTTCACCAGAAATCCATCTTGGAGTTGTGTTGTACCAAATGTCATTTAGGGGGGAAATTCTGGGATATTATAATGTTTTGAGGTGTGACAATAAAATGCCCACGAGTGGCAGACTTGACCTGTGTGACTTCTGTTCCTCTCTGCCTGACACCCCCATTTACAGGTTCTTTGTGTTATGTAATGTGCCTCCCAGCTTGAATGTTTTTGGATTTGCAAATTTTTGTTGATGTCTTCCTTTTATATAATTGTATAATCATGTTCAGTCCTAGTATGAAAAGAATATTTGATTCTCTTTACATTAGTGATTTTATATACTTAGCCAATGATTTTGGAGTTTGGGTTTCCAAATCTGGTCAACAACTCTCCTTAAATTCTTGCCTATGATCTTAACTGTGAAGATCTTTTTTGACAACAGACAGTGGGAAGTTATTGACTCCATGAGGTTGAAATAAAGATTCTCCAAATGCAGGGGTCTATTTGCTCAGAAATCAGAGAGAAACCAGTGATTGGATAACTAACCATTTCTTGCCATCTGAGATAGGAATTGTTTTGTTTTGACTTGGTGACTATGGAAGATTGAGAACACCATATCTCCTAGAACATTTTCCCAATTAAATTGCCTGATGCAGTAAACACACAGTTATTGTCATGCACTTTATTGGCTTGCTCTGAAATGATATATTCTGCCCTGGCATGAGGCGATTAACATAACAGAAATGCAAATCTGGTTTTATTGCTGAACTAAAGGCTACTTTCAAAAGTAGAAAGAAAAATGTTAATCTATGCAGCAGAAGAGATTTTAAATAAATATCTGTCATATATATTTAAACTTGTGTTTCCCTGGTGTTAATTATGGCACAATCAAAAGAGAATAGAGGGAAGGTATTTATTGCAAGTTGAAAAGCCAAATATTAGTTCTGCTACAAGTAAGCGAGTGAAGTAGTAATTATATATTGTTTTGATCATACAGGGAATTATCTGAAACATATTTTCTTGTGCACATATTATTGATCCAAAGGGAGTCATCAAAATTTGTTTGCATAATTGGCCATTAGGATGGTATTTTAGAAGCATTAAAATTCATTAATTTAGGCTTTCTGGTATATATCTTTTGTTAAAAAAAGTTTTCTCACCAATAATCTTTTCTCCAGAGTATTAGTCACATGTATTATTTTTTAGATAGACATGAATGGCTGGGGGTAAAGAAGACAGATTTTTTACCAAGTATTTAATATATATCTCTGAGAAAAAAAAATCCCGAATTCTCAGAAAACAAATACTGCCATGCCAACAACTCAGGGTCACATTGTCAGTATCTATTTATCAGTCAACAGATTATCTTGCTTGGGAAGAGAATTTGAAGAAGAGAAGTAGCACCTACATTTTTTTTCCCCATTGGCAGGTCTGATCACTCATCTCGTAAGCCAACACTTTTGATTCAGCTAATTATTTATAGACATCTTGAATATGTTTATTCTCGATGTGGCTTTTGAGAAAAGCAGATGGAAGAGGTAAAGGCACATTTATTTATTCTTCAGCCTCACATCTTTTAAAGACAGAAATTTCACACACAAGGCACAGTGCTTACAAGAAAGTCTCACCCTTCTCCCAAGAGGTAATGAGTTAATCTAGAATTACAGATAGCAAGCCTTGGAGAAACTTTATGGAGATAACTTCTCAGTGGGGTATGACTGAAGTGTGGAATTACCTCATGGGAAATATACTGAGAAACTGAGACAGAAGACTTTCCACAAAGAAAGAAAGATGGACCTAGAATCATTCTTCAAATGGGACTGATAGGGTGGGAGAGATAGGTCAGAAGTAGGCCAATTGTTGCCAACAACAATTGTAGGCTAGATGTTGCCAACCTTGGTTCAATCCCTGGCACCACATAAGAGCCCCTATTCCTCACTAGGAGTGATTCCTGAGCAGGGTCAGTATTAAGCACTGGGTATGACCCCCCCCCCCAAACCAAAAGAAATAACAAGAACCAAACCCAAATCCAGAAATATTTGAAAATTGTGCTTGAATAATGAATTATTTTTAGAAATTTTGGAATGATATTTAAAAATTATTTACATGTGGGGACCAGAGCAATAGTACAGCAGTAGGGCATTTGCCTTGCACATGGCAGACCCAGGACAGACCTGGGTTTGATCCCTGGCATCCCCAAGCCAGGAGTGATCTTTTTTATTTTCTTAATTTTTATTGTTGTCAAAGTGAATTACAAATCTTTCACAGTAATATTTGAGGCATATAGTGACAATGAATGAGGGGCATTCCCACCATCAGTGTTGTTCTCCCTCCACCCCTGTCCCCAGTATGCATCTCACTCTCCCTCCTTCATCCCCGTAATGCTAGTGCAACTGTTCCCTGTCTGGATTGATTTCTGAACTCAGAGCCAGAAGTCACTCCTGAGCGAGTGTGGCCCAAAACCAAACTAACAAAAATTATTTACATGTGCACTTCTCTACTTGTATGCTAATAAAAAGCAAATTATTTGGTGGGAGGCAAATATAAACCACTTGTTAACCAAGTCAAGTTTATTAAGAGAAAAGGACCATATTTGAATCATTTAGGCACACTGGAAAATGATGGTGCTACCCTTCCCTACTCCTGGACCTGACAGTAGCTGGACCATTTACTGTGAACAGTGATGAATGCAGAGGTGACCATGTGTACATTGGATTTGAGTTGCTACATTTCTACTTCTGTCCACTTTTGCATCTATAGCCACCATGGATGTGGACACTAATGTATGAGGGATATTAGCTGAACATGCTAGTGCAAAGGAGGAGCTTGTTTTGTGGTATGCTTTCAAGAGGCTTAACTGTTTCATATCACATTATAGCCATGTTTAACTGAACCAAAGAAATCTCACCTTGAACAAAAACTGCCATAAGCTCTTATAATCATAAGAATGGCAGGTACATAATTAATACACAAACTCAACAGCCTTCAGACAGACCAGCAGAAATAGAAATGGATAGTAGAGGAAAAAAGCTGCATTTTATAATCACCAACAAATTCCAAAGAGAATCTGTAAGCATATAGAAGACAAGGCATGGTCTTAAACAAGAAGATGCAGTGTGGAAGATTTATTTAAGAGCATTCTGTTAATTGCAAATTTCCAAAGATCCAATTAAAATATAAAGAAAAAAATCTATTTGTGGGTATGTGTGGTTAAGACAGAAAGCAATAATATAAGAGAAGTTGATATGGGCAGGTAGATGCTTCAGCATGTATTTAAAATGCATTATAAAGCTATAATAATTATGATCTGGTGTTTCTGGCAATTGAATATGCAGACAGATAAACAGAGCTGAAATTTACAAATAAGTCCAGAGTAGACAGATATTTAATTTATAATAAAATCACATTTTAAATCAATTGATTAGATAACTTTTATTTCGGAGCAAATGGGTGGCTGTTGAAAATACAGAAACATCATAAATACAAAAGGAGGTTATCCAAAATGAAAAAATATTGTGATGCATATGACAAGGTACTGTTGTCTGTAGCACAAGAGAATCACAAAATCAATAATAAGCTAAACAATCAGTGCCAAATTGCCCCCTATAGTCAAATAGTCAAAACCCCAAGGTTGGTGGATAAAACAAGATTAGTCTGGATTAGACAACCATGGAGGATTCAAACAAGCAGGGTAGGGTAGTCTTGGAAGAAAAGATTACCATCCCCATGATACTATCTACCAAAGTACTGGTTCATTGCTTTACATCCTATAGCCACAGCAATATAAATATTTCAATCTTTGCTTTTTTTGTTGTTATTATTGCTTGATTTAGGGTCACTGTTGGCAGTCCTCAGGATTTAATCCTGGTTCTGTGCTCAGGGATAAATCCTGGTGGGTCTTTGGGGCGTGCATATTGGAGAATTGAAATCAAGTTAACCTGTGCAAGGCAAGAGTCCTACGTGCTGTATTATCACCCTGCCTCCCGGTCTCCTCAGTTTTTCCTTACACATATGATAACTTGTCAAAAAAAAATAATCCTTGCGATGAGAGCCAGAGGGGAAGGTGATGCTAAACTTGCTTAGCTGCTATGTAGGCTTGCTCACTGCCTGTACAGACCATCATAGTCTGCCTCTTTCTCTGTGAGGGACTAAACTGATAGAGCCAAAGGTTCCAATCCCACCTCTTCTGTTTCATGGTAGTTTTTCTCTCCAACACAATCCAGTAGCAATACAAACAAGAATACAGAACCAAGAACACAGGAATGAGTAAAAACATACAAAAAGATACACCAAGTCCTGGACAGATAGGTACCTACCATACTGAGGTCATGTGCTCTGACACTGGACTGAGGTCATCTATTAACACAGATGATCAAAGACCAAATGGCCATAGCATTGAGCAATAGAGGCTCCCCTACACCTGCTGATGCTGATGCTGAAAAAGTCTCTAAGTTCCTATAAATTTATTTAAAAATAAAAAAAAATTATTTGAAGTATAAGTGTAAGTTCTGTTCATTTGTCTTCTAGTGTGAAATGAGTCAGGCCTCAGTACAGTCCACAAAACAGTCTCTGGGCTAAGGAATGGTGATTAGGGTAAGAAAGGTTGAATGTCTGTTGGAGAGAATGAGTTTAAAATAAATCACACCAGTAAAGGAATACTACAGTACTGTATAGCTTTCTCAAGATTGTTACTTCTTTCTATGGACTAGCATGGAGACACTTGCAAGAAAGTGCAAAGGGCTGAATGCAAAAAGTTTAGGAAGAATAGTGAATACTTGATGCTATGTTGGTGCACAGTGTTGTACTGGTGTGTGAACATCCTGTTATCTGAGCAGAAAAGTCTAGAAACTCAGAAATAATGGTTATCTCTTGGGAGAGGAGTAGAAAAGGGCCATTTGTTTGACTTAAATCAAACTTCTAAAAATGACTGATAGGATTAGAGGTTTTATATATTATAAATATAAAAAATGGCAACACTGTGCTCTGGGGATCTCACTAGTCCCCAGGACTTCAGTGCCATCCACTGCCATGACTATGTAAAACTCATCTATCGACATGTCCCTCTAAGACAAGTTAACTCCATGTTGAGGAACAGAAAATAAATCTGTACTTGTACTCTATGCAATGTGAGACTGTCTCCTAGGCATGGTCAACTGATACCTGGGTTAGCCAGATCCTGACTGGCAAGATTGAGGGGAGAAGATACACACATGTCATCCATCTTCCACCCTCATCTTTGAATTTCATCTTCCAGAAAGAAAAATGCAGAAACCATATCCTAGCTCTTGGGTATGGGAAACCTGGATCAGATTTGTGCCTTGTGATGAAACTCAGAAAGAAGAACTTCCCTACTTTGTTTGTTAGCTGGTGGAATCTAAAAACCATTCTGGCATTGGCAAACCAGGCAGGAGCTGGAAGGAGAGGGCTTGGTATGTGGGAGAGAGGGAACGAACAGTTAGGAATGTTGGCTGGGTGTTGGGCATGGCACTATGTATTTCACACAGATGCTTCATTTATTCCCCACAGACACATAGAAGTTAGGATTATTAATGCCAGAGGATGGCCAGGACTGTCACAGCTAAGGGGTCAACCAGAAGCCTACCTCACCTCCAACTTCTTTTGCCTACTGACTAGGGGTCCTTTGACTGTCTTTGCTCTGGAATTTCCACTTTCTTATCTTGTATTTGCCAATTATGTGTCTTCCTCCACTTGTAGTTTCCTTCATTGCTAGGGACAGTTTGGATGTTAGAGATTCAGCAGAGGAACAAGAGGTCAAGCAAACTTAAATGCTATTCTGAGAAGGAAAAATTTCAGGGCACCAATCGCTTAAACTTACAGTCCTTTCATGCATCTTGTGAGGATTACAGTCCCACTCAACTCAGCCTCTGAGAGTCAGATAGTATCTATCTTATTTTTAAGCCCTTTAAATAATTTTATTGTCAAGGCTGAAGTCATTTTTGGATAGAAGAGTAGGTGTAGGGTAGCTATGCTGGATCTCTGCTTTTGGGGTGTTTCTAGAATTTTTAAAGTGAACCTCCTTCAGAGTGCCATGAATTCTGGGAAGGACATGATAGGTTAGACCCAAGCCTTTAGGTATCAGTTCTGGGAACCCACAAAAAAGTCTCAGAATGACCATTTCCAGAGACTTTTGTACACTTTGAAGAGAGTTTTGGCTAGAGTCCACCTTCCGCTGTGTCTGACTTTGTCCCTCGTGAGCAAAGGTGCATTTGTTCATTCTAAAGTCTTCTTTTCAGAAACAAAGTTCCAAATGTCAGACTGAACATGGAAGAGTGATTCCTCAGAGGAATAATACATGGTAAGATGCTCACAGCTGCATAATTTTGATTAAAGAAATTCCGTGAGAAGAGTTTGAACACAAAGTTTGCACTGAGAATCTAAAAGTGTATGACAACAGTAAACCCAAATGAGAGTCCTCTGGAACTGTCACTTGGGGACAGCAAGATTTTTCAGATGAGGCATATGCAAGCTTTGTGTAGTCCACAGTGAAAGTTCAGGGCTAGAGCAGGTGAGGTATTCATCTTGGCTATTCTCAACTCCAGCCATAGAACAACCTTTTCATCTGAGGCTGGGTTGCGTATCACATATCATTCCATACACTTAACTCACTTCTTATATTGGCAGTGGTCAAGAGACAACCACTTTCTTTTCCCTTGCATGAGTTTCCCTTCCTGTTTTCTTAACTCCCGAAGCTATTTACAGGGTCTGAGTTTAGGTATTTCATTTAGTTAGGGAGTAAATAGCTTAATAGTAGAAAATGCTTTATGGCTTATAATGACAATCTATCCCCAATGGCCCAGAGAGACCATGAGTCCCCATATTGTTATGACTTTCACACATGATTCTAGATTCTTTCTATAGCCAGGGGGTCAATAACCATTGAATAGAGGCTGAAGTGGTTTCCAGTAGGATACTAGGTGTAGATACTCCCCCAGAAATGAATGATTATTTGCCTATGTTTAGCCCAATCTACAGGAAAATGGTGAGGGTTGTAACCTTGGTTGAATCATGAAAATCCAGCTCTCAATTTTAGAAGGGAGTTGTGCTTGCAAATGGCCTTACGTTTCAAATATGAATTCAAAAAAATTAATTAATTTCTCAATCCCTTCCCCCAAACAAAGCCACACAGATGGGCTGATTAAAATCCTAGTTCTGTTAAAGGCAAATTATTGAGTTAGAGAAAGCATTTGGGAAAAGTGGGCAATGGGTTGGGAAAAAAGTAACAAACAAAAGCAGATGGGAGGTATGGCTTGGCAAGATATTATCCCATTATTCTTTTATTATATAACTTCTGAAAGTGGGTACCTATTTTTTTAGTTAATGAAACATCAGATAGAAGTTCTTCAGGGCCAACATAACTAACAGAATGTTATTTAATCACAATTCAAGTTTGATTTTTTTTTCCTTTTTGATTCTTCACTTGTTCTTTGCAATGGCCAATTTATGCAGAGAGATACTGCTTAACATTATATCATGTGTAATGTGTCCTGACTCTTGAAACAAATAACTTCAATTAGTACTTAGAAAGAATGCACATGGTTACTGCTAAGTTTTCACCAGGAGATACCTCTCTGCAAGAGTTCAGCTATTGCTACTTGTACTGGCTCTTAGATTGGCTAGGTTGTTTTTTTTCTGAAGTTTATTAAATTATGTGATTAAAAAGCTATGTGGAACAAGTAAAATGGTTTGGAAGATTCTATTGAAGAAAGCATAAGAGATGCATCTAGGAAGCTAGAAAGGGTGTCCTCAACTAAATTTAAAGACATCACATTTTGAAAAAAGAGGTTAGAATAGCTTAAAGATTTTCTCAGGAACAAAATAACTCTGATATTTGAGAGCCAATATGCCATGAATCCAATAAATAATAAGCTAGATTCTAGGAATACTAACATTTTCCATGAAGAGTTTTCTTCTACACAGAAGTCCATGAATTGAGTCATCTCGTTGCAAGGCAGTGGAAATAAATCTGGGTGAGAAGAAGACTGAAATCAACGTGCTCTGGCAGAATCATTGACACTTTAGGTGCTCCATAAATATACTTATTTTTTTTTCTCCTGCTTCTCTCTCTGGAATGGGGACAACTCAGTAGACATGGAGACACACTATTTGCTTCTACCAATCCAGGATCCTGATCAGCTATTTCGACTCTGCGATGGTTTTGTTTTCAAGAGGGTGAGAATCCAATGAAGCATCATCTACACCATCCCAAAGAAGATACTCAACGTTAGAGATGCCATACTTTTCCATATCCTAATGGTTGTTTCTCCTTTTCTAAAGCTTCTATTAAGGTGGAAAGTGAGAAACAAATTCCATTTCTAGGAGGTTTTGTAAACAGTTTCCATACAAGTCTGATTGGACGGTTCTAAGACCTCAAAAAATCTGGGAGGCCATGAAGTGTGTTGGGGCTAATGGCCTCCAAGACCTTCCCACATTTTTCTTTCTTATACCTCCTGTTGTATTTCTGGGAGAAACAGCCCCAAACATCACCAGTGAAATGACCAATCACACTGCGGACTTGACTCTTACCCATACTGGACTTGGGGTGATGGGATATAGGACAAGGTAGGAGGAGGGTCTTCTGGCCTCCTGTGAGATGGCTGCCAGCTATGACCCTGCAGGGATAGCTTCAGTAGACAAGTGCCAAAAAAGATAGTGATACCAAAAGAGAACCGAGTCTAATCAGTCCCCATAAGTCCCTCCAAATTCACTCTCTGGCCTTTGCCTATGAAACTGCACATGCCAATTTCTTCAGCAGTTTTCTTAGAGAGTGAGAAGCCTGAAATATGGTAAAGCCACATAGTAATACTGAGCCCACATGCAATAAAACAATTTTTTTTTGTGGTTTTCCTGTTGTTGTTCCCTTAACAAATTCTTCAATGTCTTTTGGCAATAGTTTCTTTGATCCCTTAAGCCAAATCTCTGAAGGAGGGGAAGGGTTTCTCCCTCAGCTTGTGCTGGACATTTGACAAAGCTTTTCAGCGGCCTTTTAAGGAATGCTAGAGAAAAATATAAGAACCCCACAGCCCTGGCCTGACACTGCAAATGTCATTTGAACTTCAGCAGTGTTGACAGAGAACAGGTCTCAGCATCTTAAAATTCTATTGTCAACAGCTGATGAAAGATTGATTTTTTTTTGAGAATCCAAGGACCCTGAAATTAATATATAAGAGAAAGAGCATTTCAAGGAGCTATCAGTGAAGACCACCAAATAGAAATATACCACAGTTTGTTCTCTGAGTCTAGCAGCTGATGAATCACTCTGATTCAACTAGATAATGTAGAAGGCTTAGAAGCATTAAGTATTAAGGTCTAAAATAAGAGGGGGGAAAAGTAGAGACTATTTTTATCTATAGGGAAAGGACCAGGCCCTGAGGGAAGCTTCGTGAAAATCTGTTTATTTGTCATCTTTCTCCCCGTTGCCTTATGAAAGCTTTGTCAAGAGTTGATGGGTCTCGCCCTCACGAGGCTGTTCATCACATTTGCAAAATGTACGTGCTGTTAACTGCATATGGAACTCGCTTTAGTCAGGCAGATTTACTCCCCTCGATGGGTCTTATTTCATTTATTCTAAGCCTCATGCTAACACAAAATTTATTCCAACATGGATATGGGAGTCTTGACTTGACAATAAACCTTTCCTTTCATATGAATTGACAACCAGGATGCATTACCCCCACCGTCTGCAAAAAGTGTGGTTCTGTAGCTCCAAACTTGAATATGCTAGAAATCAATAAACCATGAACATATTGATGGTAGGCGCATAGGAATATCTCCCAGCCTCACTCTCAATCAGGCGAATTCAAGGGGGAAAAAGGGCCAACATTAGCTTTTTTTTTAAAATGTTGTTTCAGGTTGGGGACAGGCATTAAATGTGAGTCTTTCTAGGTAAGAGCAGGTGTAATCAGAAGTAGTGCTGATGTCTTAAGTTTGACACTTGTCAGCAGACAGCAGGGTATTTTATTTTATTTACTTTTTGGTTTTGGAGCCATAC
Source organism: Suncus etruscus (assembly GCF_024139225.1). Classification (NCBI taxonomy): domain Eukaryota; kingdom Metazoa; phylum Chordata; class Mammalia; order Eulipotyphla; family Soricidae; genus Suncus; species Suncus etruscus. Next base: position 19,286,253 of record NC_064854.1, on the reverse strand, counting down.
CCAGCAGTGTTCAAGGCTAATTCCTGACTATCCACTCAGAGAATCACTCCTGATGGTGCTCAGGAGTTATTCCTGTTTCTGTGGTCAGAGATCACTCCTGATGGGCTTAGAAGACTATATGGGTGCCAAGGATCAAACCAGGTCATCCATGTATAAACCAAGTGCCTTATTCTCTGTGCTATCACTATGATACCTATAATGGAGGATTTTTAAAAAGAGAACAAAAAACAAATGGAAATGCTAGTCCTTTTAAAGTAGAGAAGAGAGGAAAATAAAACGAGTCAATTGATCCCAAACACCAAAACACTTGCTTTGCATAGGATGCTGGATCTTTTCTCATACTTCTATGAATTATGAATGCAAATATGAATAAAGGACTCAGAATCGAAGGAGAAAGCCCTAAAGACAGAGAAGTCCTGGAGGAAGTTGGCCCTCCTAGGGGTGATTTCCAAAACCAGTATAAGTTATCAGTGATTGTGTCAGGAATCTATTTCATTCCAGAGGAAACCTTGCATGCAGTGGTCCAAAGCAGGAAGCAGAGAAACTTCACTGTATTTTTGATGGATTCATTGGAGCACAGTACTTCAGGTAAGGTAAAAACACACAGCATAACTATAGTCTTCCTGACATTCATAAGGCTGCTTTGGGTGTTGCTCATGGTTAAGACTTGGATCTACTTAAGGACCAAAGCAAGCACCACTAGTGTATGGTGAGTGATTCAAAATGGCAGCCTCTACTAGTACAAGGTCTATTACCCTGTCAGTGACCTTCTTCAGTTGTTGCCAGAGTTATGGGTTACGATGTCATGGGTTAATTTTCTCATAATACCTAGAAGACAGGCAAGTGATGGAAAAGCAAGAAGGCTGAAGGTCAAATAGAGGACATTTTTATCTCTTAACTCAGTGCCCTAGGTCATCTCATCCTTTGCTCAGTTGCTCTCCAATCAATATTCAACCAATTTAAAAAATCTTGAAGAGGGAAAGGGATGGACTCTAGGCTATCTAAAGATTGGATGGTCTGGTTATTTATTTTGTTTTCTATCTCAGTGTTTGGGAAACTTGGAATCTTCTCTCCCAGATATGGCGATAGTGCTTCAGGTAACAGCCATCAGCTGAGAGGAAACACGTTCCTGTGACATTTTCTTTCATTAGTCACAGCAGAGGAAGCAATGAGGGGACTTTCCTTCCTGTCACTCGCCTCTGTGCTCCTTTTCTCTGCAGTCCCCGCAGGGAGATGATCAGCCACTGGCTATTTCAGCAGTGCAGAATTTCTCTCCCCAATCTCAGCACCCAGGATGATTGTCTTAATTTGTCAAATTACGGAAAAGCATCTGAGTATGTTATTCACTGATTCTTGCTTCTACAGAGACTTGAGACTGCCCCCCCCCCCAGGGTTTCCTACAATCAACATGGATCTCCACATCGGGACAAGGTTTCTGTGCTGAAAACATGGTGCTGCATTAATTTGGGTCATTTTTTTATGAGCCATTATGCATTGATTGACCAAATTAGCTGAATGTGACATGAATTGATGAAGGGAGCTAGATTTACTAATTGATAATTTTACAAAAATAAATAAATAAATAATATATTTTTAATATCCCAGGGTGGCAAATATATATTTTTAGCAACTAGTGATGCAATTTAGTCAGGTGACTTAAGATGGCTCCTAATATTCGAACAAAGAAGGCTCAAAGGGGCTGGAAGACCCTGCTGTCTCAGAATTGTAGATGCTGGTAGGAATTCGACTGGGGACATTTGTACAGAAGCTCAGCTATGATCCTGTCAACCGCTACTGCAGCTGAGAAGACAGTAACAAGGACATAGCCTCAGAAGGGAGGGCCATATGTGCTGCCCATGGGAATATTCTTCCAGAGCCTTCTGCCTAAAACATGCTGTTTTGCTCATTCCTGTCACAGAGATAAGTTTAAAACAAAACAAAGTGGAATAAATAGTCAGTGGAAAGGGCAGCTATCAGGGCACCACCCAAGAAGGTCTGCCAATTCAGCCTTCTTGGATCTTATCTGATGGGCACCCCTCTATCCTGGGCCTAGGGGGCATGTGGTGGGCCAAATGGTCCAGTGTCAACTGTGCTATTGGTCTTAACTTTGCTGAGACTCAATTGCTTGGCATGTAATCATTGGATTGAGGATTGGATGGAGATAAATGCATGTCAGTGTCTGGCTATAAACTCTGGGTGAACGGGGGTTCTCTTCCACTCTCCTCCCCAACTGCCATCAGACTTTTTTGATGGCTGCCCCTTCATCATTTCACTATTGTCTTGGTCCTGTTCACTTCCTCATCTCTGAACTACTGTGTTTCCCCCGCCCCCCCCCCCCAGACCAGCAGTCACACTGGTATGACTCAAGTGCTCTTTCCTGGGATGTTCCTTCCCAGGGACTTTGTGTTACAAGGTCACCCAGGAAACAGGAGTGAGAGAAATTCAATGTGATGGAGGAGAAAGATCTATCCTCTTGGAAGCCAGCCCTGCCACTAGTCTCCACAGTCAGATCTCTCCACAGAGGTATGGGATCACTCAGTAGCCACCACCTCCAATGATATCTGGGTCTCTTCTCTGAATAGGCTCAGCCCTAAGAAGAAGAGCCCTCTCTACGTGCACTCTACACATTGGTTATGAGTCTGGGTAACTAGAGATAGGTCTGCTTGTGTAGACAAAAGCACAACCGATGGTCCTATCTCTTTGGTGAGTGAAGATTTCGCACCCAAGTAGTTTCAAACCAGGTTGTATTTCTTTCTTTCGTCAGTGGTGTGGCCATACTTGATGTAAGAGGAGTGTCTCACGTTATATTTTCGTATTGAAAAAGATCCACAATACCATTTGTTAATAGTCAGTCAGCTTCTGTAGGGCTGCAAGTGCCTCAGCACACTGGTTTTTAGTGTGTGTGGCTGGCAATTTGGTGGGCCATACCTGGTATTCAGGGTGGGGACAAGGCCTGGCAGTAAGCATTGATATAATCTACCCACCCTCATGGAGTTTCGATGGATGAATAGCCAATGAGTTTTTGCCGTACCAATCTCCAGGTAAACTTCAATGTGAGACACTTCTCTTAAAATTTAGGGCTGAACCAACATTTCTGACAGTAGCAGTTCACACTTTTCCCCTAAACAGAGACACACAAAAACACTTCATTTCTCATTCTATCTGGTTGGGGGCAGGGAACAAAGATTACAGATGCTGGACCTGCTCCTACAGCCTACTATTCGAGTGCCTTTCTTTGGTTTCATTTGAATACCACTCATAAATATGTTTGTTATGTATTTCATTGTGAGTTTATTCAAATTCTCAAGGGTGTTGCTTTTTCATTTCTGTTTTTCAGTTTTCTGAGAAAGCGCATAGGTCTAATTATAATATCTATTGTGATTATTATCACCAGCTGAGAGCTGCGTGTCCTTGTACCAGACACTGTGCAGGAACACTGGAGCTAGGCAGCCAATGCCAGGGATTAAGGGAGAATTGGACTGGGTAATGATTACCCCCTGCCCTTATCTATGGCATGCTAGACATGCAAACCCAATCATCTCTGGTAGTAGCTCCTAGCATCATGTGCTAGCTCTTACCTGGAAGGTCATAGATAGGGATTTTCTGGAGTAAGACTGAAACCATAGGTTGCATGAGGTCAAAGGTCAGAATGTGAAGAAACAGCTTCCCTCACCTGGTGAGGCATGGGGGAGGGAGGAGTTATGGGGGCTGAATGAGATGAAAGACCCAGATCTTCAGGTATCCCTTAGCGGGGCATCTGATATGGATAAGGATGAACTCTAGGCTGGGTCTAGATAATGGGCTAGAAAACCCAGAAGTGTGTGGAGCTGGCAGTGAGTAGAGACTGAGTACAAAACTGCTGTCTGGGATCACAACTGACCCAAAATAACAAGTCTGAAATATGTAGAGGATGAGGCCTTTGCAATTGACAGAGAAAGAAAGATGCTTTGCAGCATGTTGGGTCCTTTTCTAGTCTCTTAATTTCTGCTTCCAACACAGAAGTGGAGAAGCAGATAGAAAAGACATGGGGTGCTATGAGATCAGCATGTTGATATAGCAGGATAACCATCTGTTCAGGGCAAATCCTCCATGCTCTGCTTCCTGGTTACTTAATCCTCATGAGCCTCTGGCCCTCTCTAACTTTCCAATCCAGTGTTTCCCTCTCTCCTTTGCACCTACAAGCTTAGTCAATTGCTGCATCTCATGATTTTCTGTTTTCTAAGAGCAGGGTGTTGGGGTGGGTAAGTGTTTTGTGGATGTGGTGCTAGATGTAAGCTAGGAATTGGCCATCTGATGACTAAATTCAAAACCCTTACTTAAAAACTGTGTGATCGCTAGTAAGTTTTTTATCTCTTTGTTTTTTCCTTAAAATGAGCTGAACAACAAACAGTTTCTCCCTCAGAGCACTGTTGAGAGGATGAAGGAGTTCACCTACCAGAGTGTTTCCTCCCAGACTTAATATTTGAGCTTTCCAGGGATTCCTGATGGACCCCGAGTTCCTCTTGGTGAACCTTATTCCCACAGAAATGCCCATTCGTTTGGAACCTAGAAACTATTGGACAGATCTAATTTATATTGGCCAATAACCAGAGATTTTTTTCCAATTTTTAAAGAGCTTTGGAGAGGCAGTGCAGTGTGAGCATCCAATTTATTTGAAGGGAAATGGGTGATAGCTGTTTCTTACTGGAAGAGAGGAGATGATCTGAGTTTTCTGGATGTGACCCACCCTGCACCATTTCTGTGTTGGGATCACTACAGAATTTCAGTCATTCAGCAAATACTTTTTCAGCCTCCGACAGACTCCTGAAAACAACTTTTATGTAGCTCCCTCATTTTATTACTAAGGCATACCCGGAAAGATTGAGGGTTGTGGGGCCAAAGGACCAACATCCCTTTAATTGGCCAAGATATTTCCATAACAGAGTACCATGGATCTCTCTCATTTATTCTAAGCGACAGGTTCCCAATTTGCATCATAGGAGAACTTCTATATAATTGGTAGAAATGCACAAAGTCTACATAATGCTTTCTGTTTTCCAAAGAACATGCCCAATGCATCTGCCTTCGTTCTGTTCTCTAAGAGACACTGCAGACCCTGAATTAGTGAATAATAAATCACTGTTCTGAGGAGAAATGCAGAGCTGGCTTCCTGAAAATCTCTGGTCCTACCATTTCCACTAAGCAATACATGATCTTGTTCTATAGGTTTGAAATTTAAAGACAGCCTGGACTTTCTGTTTAAAGTTTTCTCTTTAACATATATATATATATATATATATATATATATATATATATATATATATATATATATATATATATATATATATATATCTTTGATTCCATGATACTGACCTCTTAGTGTTACACACTAAGCCATACAGAAATAAAGCTGATCAATAGTACCATTTGCTCTCTAAGACTTGGGACTCTAGCTAGTATTGCAGCAGCATGCTTTGGGGGAAAATTTTAAACAATTAACGTGTCAAACAGAACTTAACAAGAAAAAAAATCTAACCCCATCAATATATGGGAAGAGGAAATGAACAGACACTTCCTCAAAGAAGAAATATAAATGGCCAAAAGGCACATGAAAAAATGTTCCACATCACTAAACATCAAGGCGATGCAGATCAAAGCAACGAGGTACCATCTCACTCCACAAAGACTGGCACACACCACAAAGAACAAAAACAATGAATGATGGTGGGGATGTGAGGAAAAAGGACCTCTCATTCACTACTGGTGGGAATGCCATCTAGTTCAGCCTTTATGGAAACTGATAGGAAGATTTCTCAAAACTCTGGATATTAAGCTCCCATATGATCCAGCTATACCATCCATAGGGATATACCTGAGGAACACAAAGACACAATACAAATATGCCTTCTGCACTTCTGCATTTATTGCAGTGTTATTTATAATAGCCAGAATCTAGAAACAACCCAGATGCCTGACAACAGATGAGTGGCTAAAGAAACTGTGGTACATTTACACAATGGAAAACTATGCAGCAATCAGGAGAGATGAAGTCATAAAATTTTCCCATCCATGGATAGACATGGAAACTATTATGCTGAGTGAAATAAGTCAGAGGCAGAGAGATAGACACAGAATAGTCTCACTCATCTATGGGATTTAAGAAAAATAAAAGACATTATTGTAATAATACCCAGAGACAATAGAGACGAAGGCTATAAGTACTGGCACATGATATGAAGCTTACCACAAAGAGTGGTGAGTTTAATTAGAGAAATAACTATACCAACAACTCTCAAGGCATTGGTGGTGAGAATGTTGCACTGGTGAAGGGAGAAGTTCTTTTTATGACTGAAACCCAACTACAAAAATGTTTGTAATCACTGTGCTTAAATAAATATATTATTAAAAAATAAAGTGTTAACAAGACCAACAAATATATGGAAGATGTAGCACACAATAGCTTGAGAAAAAATGCTGTTTAGGCCTCAGGGTTGGGAAGTGCCTGGCTGTGGCTTGTCTGTCTGTGTTGCAGGGTCTGGAAACAGTATTATAAATATCTGAATGACCCCAAGCAGGAAAAAAGGTTCCTCAGACTTGGAGGATAGGTACTAAGCCAAGGGAGGGGGAGCATTACCATCTAGCAACTCAAGCTATATTTGCTTCTCAATCTATGCCCACGTGTGACTGTAATAGTGTTTTGAGTATGGACATTGGAATTATATTTTGGACAATAGGCTAATTGACAAATAGAGAATTATTGATTAAGGAGAACAGGTTGAACATTTTTTTGTTGGTTTTTTTTTTTTTTTTTTTGGTTTTTGGGCCACACCCAGTGATGCTCAGGGGTTATGCCTGGCTATGCGCTCAGAAGTCACTCCTGACTTGAGGGACCATATGGGACGCCAGGGGGTCGAACCGTAGTCCGTCCTAGGCTAGCGCTGGCAAGGCAGACACCTTACCTCTAGTGCCACCGTGCTGGCCCCCAGGTTGAACATTTTACATATATTTTACCACTCCAAAATGTTATTATATAAGAACATTCTATTTCATGGTTTTATACATTACAGTAGAGTGAGTATACCACAATGATATAAAAGGGACTAGAACTTACTCAACCTCATTCATTGATGGCCCCAGAGATGGAGGGACTGAGCCAGGCTACCCCAAAAGAATCTATATTTATTTGAGCACAGAGATCTCTGCAAACTCTTCAGATTTTCCCTTTTTCTCAGACCCCATCACTTGATCATCTACCCAACCCACTATTTGATGCTAAAAACCTCTGTCCAGTGATACAAGCACTTTGAATCTCTTCTGCCCTGCTTCCAGAAAGTGCAATTTTTCATTTACCAACTCACGTTTGTCTGGGCTCTGGCCAATACTTGCAGAGAGAAAGATTTCAAGCTCGCTATCCAACTTCCAATCAGGGCTTATAAAACCCGGTCACCTGCTTTATCTTAATAGTGTTATAGAGACTGGCAAAAGCAATAACGCGGAGATAACACTGGACTCATATCTCTCCCTGTCAACAGGCCAGGCACTGTGTTCATTTTTATTCTTGAATAAGTGACTCAATCAATTCTTTCTTGCTGAGTTCCATGTGGCAGCCTCCATGAAGTAGTGAGAAATGTTAATCACTCACTTTCAGTTCTGAAGACGGTGGGATTTTATAACTTTTGCATTGTTTTGTTTAAGTGGAGCAATTTGCCATAAGATAAATCTGCCTTTAAAATCAGGAGAAGGACCACTGTGGAGCCTGCTTGATGGAAGATGCTACACAGGGAGAGACTGTATTTCACATTGACTTCATAGTGGGGGTCAGAGTTTCACAGATGGAAAAAAAATCACTTATTTGAAGGTAAAGCATGGGGGAAAGGATGATTCTTCCACTATTTCATTAGAGTTGGAAATGTTAATAGCGGACAAGTAACTGGTATAGAATCCAAAGGCATAAAATAAATGGTTAAAATTACCAGAGGAGCAATGAGGGAGAAAGGAGACATCTGGTCAACCCAATCAACCCGAGAGATCAGTTAACCCAGATCTTCGCATTTAAATTACTCTAGAAACACAAGTTCAATCCCTTTTTCACAAACAGGCTTCTGGGTTTATAGTCTAGGCTCATGAATTCTACAGAAGCTGGGGAGAAAGCCAAGGCAACTGTTTATCCCCTCATTCTGAGTGACTCTCAATATACGTTGGCTAGCCCAATAATGTAATTAAAAATCATGGACATTGAGCTTAATAAAAAGTATCCAGTGATTATTTCCAAAAGTGCTGATCATATTATAGGAAGGAGCCATAAATCTAAGGGACATCAGCAAGATGAATAATCATTTCAAGAAGGTTATAGTACTCCAAAGCATCATTTCTATTTTGCACTGTGATTATCTCACCATAATCATACCCCGGTGCTGCATTATTGCTCATAATAAAAGTCCACATATTAGAGAGGAGAAGCTTTGTTTTATTTTCCCCTGAAAAAAGCTAGCATTTTAAGGGAGAATCAAAAATGATCAGAGACCTATGCAAGAGCAAATCTAATAGGAGACCAACTTGTGTACTTCTGCATTCAACAGTTTGAGAGCTGGCTAATAGTAATTAGAGGAAATTCAGAGATCTGTTACATCCTCTATCTCCATAATTAAACAATAAAAACTACTATATCATTTCACGCAGACATTGTAAATACTAAATTAAGAAGCTCGGCTGAAATGTCAGAAGCATTTTCTTATGAGTTTATATCAGCTATGTGATTATCATATTGATTCTGCATGCCAATGAGATAACACAGCACTGTTTATTTTCTCCCAATTGCCTTCCAGAAAGTAATAAAATTAAATCCAATATGATATTAAATGTAAATAGGCATGGATATTATATGTAAATACCCATCTTAAACTCTTTGTTTTTGATATTTTCTGAGCATAATTCTGTCAGCAACAGTAATATTCCTATCCCCCACATGACCCACTCTCAATTCCAGGACTATGAGAGAACGAGACAGAGAGAAAAAAAAAGAGAGAGCACCCTTTTTTACTCTGCTTGACATGTTTCAGGATTTGTGAAAAAAAAAAAAAGTGAAAGATTCCAAAACCAAAGCAACACAAAATTTTGCTTTGTTTTTCAAAGCTACCAAGCTAAAGGTTGGTAAGCAAGCTAAGAAAGCTGCATTTATGACACAAATGCTGGAAATGATGTAGTTGCTGCTTTCATTAAGGGGCTTTACTTCGCTCATGCTAATTTTACTTCTCCCTACATCTGTCAAATCATGCTAATTGGGTAATTAAAACAATTAGATTCATCTGATTGTTGATTGGCATGTCCAGAGCGGACTCTGACCTTGCAATTCAGACACCCACCAGACCTTTCTATTTGCAGAAACCCAGGTTTTTATCAGGAGGAAGTGATGAATCACTCCTATCAAGATGAGAGGACTGGTATAAGAAATGTGACTCTGGCAATAGGTCAAATGTGGTGACCCCAAAGGAGAAAACCAAAAAGTACTGCAGGTCCAGCAGGAAGGAGGAGGCACTTACATAGATCAACCACTTTTGAAATCTTCTGGGCAGCCAGAGGAATGAGGAGGCTTGATCCTGGGGGCTTTGCCTTTTCTTGTCTTTTCTGGTACTGTCTGTTGCAAACTTTGGTGATCCTTGCATTTGGCTCTCTGGGTCCTTGTCATCCTACCCCCCATCTTCCTGTGTAACCTTCCCTGATGATAAGCGCAGCCCATTTCTGGGAGGGGTCTTTGGAAGATAACAAAAGGATAGCCTCAGGGGCAGGAAGGTAATTCAGAGAGAATTCAGGGAGAAGGAGGAAGAGAGGTTGGGAAAAGGGAGGGATAGAGATTGATTGAGATGCTGGGCTGCTAAATTAGGCTGCTAAAAAGGTTATGATAGAAGCCACACCTGTTGGCTAGGGTCTTGAATAAAGTTCATGTCTCCTGAAACCCGACTGTCTGTGGGTCATTTCTTCACCACTACCTTGAACTCTCAGACCAGTCAGCTGGAGGGAGTTGCAGGCATGTGGCCTGGGCTGGCAGAGAAAGGCCTTACCATCCCTCCATCTCCCCATCATCCACCTCCATCCAGGACTCAATAAGTAATATGTTTTTCAACAGATCCTGGCATAGGAATTTACTTGTTTCTATCAGAGATTTGTCTCTGTTCATCAGAAGGATTTATTTACCCATATCCCCTATCCAGTTTGAATGTTTCTACCATCTAGCCAACTTCTCTACAATGAAGAATTCTTACTAATTGTTTGGTGTTCAGATGTTTAAAATCATAGAGCTCACTAGCAGCACATTGGAGATTAAAAAGATATTTATGTGAGTTTCCTCCTCTGACTCTACATTTCTACAGTCTATAGAAAAGCTTACCACTTCATTATTTTCTGAGGAAAGGAACCAAGAAGTGAAAGATGAAATGTACAATGGGATTGGATTTATCCAGAAAGCCAATAAGCTATTTTTTCCTTCCATATTTGATCTTAGAAATATTTTTTCATGGCACTTTTAGGTTCACAGTAATTTTGAGTAGTAAGTATAGTTGCTCCCCATATTCCTCTTGTCTGCTCTGAAGTGATTCCCTTAGCTACATTTTAACCCAGAGCAAGATGCTCACCTTTGCTGAAAAACCTACACTGACCCTAATACCATCAGGGTCCAGAGCTGACAGGTGCGTTTATGCTGCTGGTGGATAGTGTATGGACTTGGATATATTTCTAGAGTTAAGTATTTACCAATACATATACATATACATGAGCATATCATATGTTGATTTCTGTTCTGTAAGAAAAATCTTTAAACACCTAGTTATCCATCCCACCGCAGTAACTCCCAGCAACCTTTATTAAAAAACAACTGTCTCTGGACTTTTGCTTTTCCACAATGTCATATAGGTGAAAACACAATATATGTATGAGGGGATTTCATTTTGTGTTATATACACACACATATATGTTTCCGGGCCACACCTGGTTGTACTCTGCTTATTTCTGGCTCTGCACTCAGGGATCATTTCTGGCGGGGCTCAGGGACACCATATGGGGTGTCGGTGATCAAACCCAGATTGGCTGCATTCAAAGCAAACTCTCTACCTCCTGTACTGCTACATTTTTACCTGTGGGGCTAAGTCATCAAAATAACTAGGCTTGAAGGGAAAAGTTCATTTTCCCAGTGGGTCATTTCTGCTACACAGTAATGAAAATGGGTTGATATTCTTTGTCACTGTTTCTACAAATGAACTTTACTTTAGCCTGAAATAACAACTCTCTTGGAGCCATGCTGAAAATTGTGCTAATGCTAGAGGTAAATACACCCAACCCCACAGTTATGATCAGCTGAGCTATATGACCATATTAACCTTCTAAAAAATAACTAGGGGTTATAGGACAGTTGTTGATCATAAAAGAGAAATATAAAATTAACATAGGTATACAGGTGTCAGAGTGATAGTACAGAGGATAGGGTGTTTGTCTTGTACATGGCCTATCTAGGTTTGATCCCCAGCATACCATATGGTTCCCTTAATCCACAAGGAGTAATCCCTGAGCACTGCTGCTTGTGGCCCCAAACAAAAACAAAACAAAACAAAAAAAATGTCGGTGTGTATATATATATGTATATATACATATACATATATGTATCATAGATAGATAATATTTAAACACCCATACACATTCCAGAAGTGAGGAGAAATGCATACATTTTTGGACACATGTGCAAATGCTCTTGCATGTTTGTAGATAACCTGAACATAATTAAAGTGCCTCATGAGTCCATGGCCTCACTGTCATTAATCTCTAACCAAACCAAAAAAATCAATTTAGGTATGGACAGAGAGAGAATGCGGATTCTCAACTCCTTTCATATAAATGAGTCTGCATCATGCTAGAGTGAAAGAGCAGTGGATTCAAGGCCCCTCAGTTATGCTTTTGGTACAAAATATGGCGTATTGTAGCTGTACCTTCACAACTGCTGGTGACTTCTGATTATAAAGAATGCACTAAGGCCAGGAGACAGGTCAAAGGTATGGGCGCAGGCCCTGTACTAGTGAGGTATTGGGTTACATCACTGGCATCACCTGGCCCCTCAAGGCACAGTAATCTTTGACCTGTTGACTACCATACCTTGGGGGCCATGACACAGAAGCAACAAGCCATGTAGTGGTTTCTGGGGTATTCTTGGGGAAATGCAGTGAGGAAGGTGAGGAAGGGAGAATGTGGGGGATTCATCAGCTACAGGGATCCCCCATAATTCCATGGCAAGGTTGCTGCATAAGTCTCAGGGTGCTGTCTGAAATGCAGATCATCTCTATGTGAGGTCAGGAGTGATGCTCACCAGCATTCCACTCCCACAATAGAGTAAAAACACTGAGTTATCCACTACAGGTTATGTCCAATCTCTTCCTTTCCCATATTGAGGCAAGATCAGAAGAGGGGAGCAGAGTGTTCTGAATTTCTTCTCCAAAACTCACCACTCTGCCTTTCCTTTTCCATTCATGAGAGCCGGAGACCATGTGAGATTAGGGCTGGTGGGTTCTTTCTACTTCTAGTTGCCTATTTCTGGAAAATACTGACTTGATAACATGCCTGTGTCATTGGTCTAATCATTCCTGAATCTCAACCCAACTATTCTACCAATCACTCAAGCTTGTCTAAGAGTGAGACATGAGCCAGTTCACTGGAAAGTACAACCTTGACTATTGATTTTTTTATTGGCCTCCCTGAATCCATCCCTCGAATCCACGAGGCTCTGGGGGCCTCAGATAAACAACATTTTTTATGAAAAATGGTAGAACTGTCACCTCTTAGTTAAGTGGAGCTGGGATCAGAGGAACATTCCTTTTTCCAACTTCCAACTTCCATTTAAAAGACTTGTAAATCTTCCCAGAGATAAAGTGCAGATTTCAAAGTAATCTCACGTGAGCAAAAACAAATTGGAGCAATCCTCGTTTCAAACGATCTGTCAAAAAATGTCAGATCTAAAAAAAATTACCAGTCACTCATATAATTAAGTTTATAGTCACACATGTTCTAAAATTTTGAAGAAAAACTTTTTCTTGGCATCCTTTTAAGGAAGTATTGTGGGAGAGGGAATCAGAAGAACATTTTTTTTTTCTACCCAGGAAAATATTAAAGATATAGCACTAATTAGTGATGCTCAGTGTTGTGGCCTATTCAGACAAGCACATAGCGCATTCATTTTGATAGAACTTATTTAACTGACTGAAGAAAAGCAAGGATCATTTTTGTTGTTGCCATTTGGGTTCTGATCAAAACATCAAAGCTTGTTTTAGCCTGAACTAGTTATCTTAATTGATATGATGCAGAGCAAAATATATTAACACACACGAACAACCAGATTAACACCCAGATCAACCGTCTTTTTGAAAATAATTATTTATATTTATAAGAGCCCTCGAAAAACCACTGCATCCAAGGGCTAAACTTAATTTTTCTTTCAGTGGTGACTAGGTGGGTACCTGTAATTATTTAACCAAAATAACCAAGAGATTTTGTAGGCTATTCCTCCAAGTGAATCTAGGAGCAAATCAATACAGAAGATGGGGCGGCCCGTTATTTTAGCACATTGGCAGATGGAGAGAACTGAGTCAACACGCCAGTTGGGTGATTTGGCTAAAACCAAAGCATCCAAAGTGATTCGTGTAATCCAAGAATAGAGTGTTCAACTCCCACCTTCCATCTGTTCTTGGAGGAGACTCTGGGAGCCAATGATCTGTTCCTTCCTGAGAAGAATCTATTGACTCCATTAGTAGGAAAAGAGTTGGCCCCAGAGATGTTGCCTGACTTCCTAACTGTTGTGCTGTGTATCCCCAAAGCACTTCAACCCTTCTGGCAGCTTGGCTTCCAACTAGAATTCTCTCATCAATTCTTCAGTCTCCTGCTGTGACTCTCCAGGGGAGGAGGGTGTGCCTATGGGGAGGGGCAGGGTTCTCTAGATAAAGGAAACAGTGCTGTGAACACAGCTCAGCAAGCCCTTTCTCATCCCGAGCATTTCGAGAACTTACTGCAGAAGATAGTTTACTAATAAAACAATAATGGTAAGGCTCAGAAAGATTAAGTCAATAGTTTTCTGAGTCCAAAATATAATAACTGAATTCTGTCTTTAGCTGCTACCATGAGACACCCCAAGGATAGCATTGACCAACTATCACTCCTTCACTATGCACTTAGGTCATCCACCTGGAACACAAGCAGGGCCCAGCAGAAGACTGTACTGAAGTATCAGACTGTGGGAAGAATCAAAGGCTCTTAGAGGGGAGAAGATTGTGTTTCTGTCCAAAGCCCTGAAAGTAGTGCTCACAGCTGTGTTATATAGGTAGCTACCTCTCCCAAGACAAGAACACTGGACCTCTCAAGCAACGAGTTGGCTTAGGGTCTCCTGGTACCTATTCTTCTGGTTGGAAAAAGATCCCAGGGCTCTCTGACAGGTCCTTGTGGAGAGGTAAGTCTGATTAAGTACTACAGCCCTACATGCAGGAGTCCCAGAAATTACGGGCAGAGTATTGACAGAACCTGTGCTTTGCTGCTTTCTCAGCTCTCATGTAGTTGGTCTTGGCCACAGTGTGGCCCTTCCCCAGGACACAAGGCAAGGCCTGGGAAGCAGGGAGAGTACTGGTTGTGGGACCCACATTGAGTTGCAAGCTGTCTTGGTTTTCTTCCTCTGAGGCCTCTTCCCCTTGCCTCCAATTCAACCTGGACGAGGCTGTAAATCTTCCCTTCAAGAACACCCATTAGTGATGATGAAAGAGACTGACTTCCATATCCATCCAACCCCTCGAGCTCAGGGATGAAATAACACAGGCATCCATGGTGCCTCATTTTGTCTTTGGAGCTAATTAAGGCTCCTGTGGGAGGCACTAAGTCCGGGATGTTATTTTGCCTAAAGTAATGGGCAGTCACTAAGGATGAATGATTTTGGATCCCCAGGCCACTATTAATCTGGTTGTCTTAAGGTAAACACATCTGGTGTTCAAAAGTGTGCTCTCATCTAAAGTAAACAGCTTCTTTAAGCTGAAAATCCCCAAGCCAAGTATCTTTTGTGTAATTCCACGTCCTTCCAAGATATGACCATGATTATAACAAATGTGTTTACTTATCTCATGGATATTTAGACCTTTTCCTTCATGTGTATCCAAGAAAACACACCCATGTTAAAAATGCTTGGGTCTTCTTTTCCTGATTGAAAATAACTCATGTTTTAGTTGTTAAGAATTTCCCCTCCTTTAGGCATTGCCCCTAATATTCTGAGCCCAAGAAACAAAATTTCCTTAAGTTATTGTGAATACTTCCTTTGCTTCCTCTTTTCCCCAGTGATTTCCTGAGATGCAGTTGCATTTTGGGTGTGTAGGTGGGACTGGAAGTCATGTGAAAAGGAGGCACCTGCTAGTTTTCTGAGTAGGATTCCATCATGCTTGGCATGAAAAAATATCAAAGAGCCAACCCATAATCACACTGTATGTAGCCTAAACCTATGTGTTTTTAATGGATGCCACAATTTCCATGGTAGGCATTCTGTGAAGACTGGCAGGCCACTCTCTCTAGTGCTGTTTGTCACTTTTAACAATTTATCTATATAAATAATACGTAATGTGGGGGAAATAAGGCCAAAAATGCAATGAAGGACAGCAAGGAACATGAACAACACTCACTTCAGAAACTCTGTTGCTTCTACAGGCTTTAGTGTGGTTTATGTGTTACTGAGGTTACACAGGAGACGAGGAACTGCTGATTGCTGCTTCCAGCCAGAATCATTGTCTTTTGGCATTAAATCATTTTGGGGCATAGAAGGCAAGGGAGTTTTGCTCTTAATATATATTACGGCTCAGTACTATTCTTTACCCCCAATTTCTCCTTCCACTAAAATTCCTGTGAAGTTTCAGAAGAGAAATTTAGGCTGAATACATTTCAGAGTAGAAGTCTAGGGAATCCACCATTCCCTAGGTGGTTGATTCTCTTTTTATTTCTCATCTATTCTCTTCTAGTCTTGTTGTCTGTCCTCCAGATCCAGCATCCTGAGTCAGCCAAGGACCCAGCCTTGGCCAGTATATGTGTTTTCTAAGCCCATCCCAATTTATCAATAAAACCAGAGATTTTCCAGGATAGTTCAAGAAAGCCAGCAGTAAAAACAACATCAATGAGGACATCAGAGCATCTGAATAGGGAGTCAATCATAGAATGGGTGTGGGCAGGAGGCAGATGAGGAAAACAAGGCCAGTAGGGGCTATGATAGAGAGTAGGCTGAGAAACACTAAAAATATTCTTATTTAACTACATTATTTTCACCCTTCAGAGGAGAAATTTACTGTACTGAGAGATAAAAAAAAATCTCAGGTGATGAAAACCCAGTTGGGAGGAAGCCATGAGGCTAACTGACTGCAGTACCATGTTAGGTCAGGCCTGGATCAATAGCTGGTCAATAAAGTTTGGTCCCTTATACCCTCCATGTATCATTGGCCCTAAGTTAGTTCTAACGTAAGCACCTAAGTTAGTTCCAAGTCCACAATTGATAAGCATAAGGACAGTCTGGCTCCTTAGAAAGTGGGTTGTTACATTCAGTCCGGGACTGAGATGTTAGAGATTTTCCTCTCTGGCCATTGGCTTCCACAAACCAGCTACCCAACATCCATCTATAAATTCCTAGAGGGAGACCAGCCAAGATACCCACCCCTCTCCTCCGACTGACACATACATCTGTGCTGCAGGCAGACCACTATCCAGACACAGTATCCAGACACAGAACCCAACACAGTGAGTGAATTCTAATGGCCCCTAGCTTTTCCCTGGAAGTCAAGTTTGTTATATCTCCATTTAATAATAGAGGGAGAGGGTGAGGCCAGAGGCCTGGAAAGGAACAGGACAAAGTTTAGAGCCAAACTTTCCAGCTCTTGAGCTCTCTATCTCAATTGTAGCGCTGTTGAGTGACTTCCAGCCTTGACAAGACTCACAGGATATTCAACCTAAGTCATGTTGCAGGCAGACAATGTACTTTTTTGGTTCACTTACAGGCAAGTCCCATTTAACTCACTCCCTGTGCCTGCTCTCTGTATGCTATCTCTAAGCTTCCTTCCTAATTGTGCTTCTCCCTGCCACCTTGTGACCACACTATGGCTTACATGCTCATGGAACCCACAGGGTCTGCATTTCCAGGATATCTGCAAACTGGCCAGGCAATGATCTCAGTGCAAGCCACAGGGCCATCCATACACCATCTTATTCTAGCCAATAAGCCAGAAAAATTAGTCATTGGGTTAAGGGGGATGTAGCTCTAAAGATTGTCTTGATCAAGTGGGAAAGTCAAAATTTCATCTGATGGTTGGAATCATATATTCCCACTGGAATCATCTTGATGATTGAATAAATCATGATGATGATTGAATAAATAAACCAAGTATATAGGACATACACAGCAAGAATACTCCAGTGATTTTATGCATGAGGAGAAGCCTCTTCAGGAGGACTTATCAAGTTGGACCAAAGGTTTATGGTTTACTCATGAAGAATTTTGACATTCTATTATCTAAACAAGAACCAGTGTGTTACACTGATTGGATGCTGGCTAAAATGGGGAGAGAATTCAAGACAAATTTATGGGCTGGTCGTTGGAGAAAGAACATCTGAGCTACATAATGCATAAACAGGAATGTTGTGACTTACCAAAACTTACTTAAGGATTGAAAGGATCATCATTAGTGATTACTTCTCTAACACAAAACACCACAGATTCTCTCAGCATCACATGAACCCACTCAGCCTAACAATTTCCATTTTATTCTTTTTTTTTATCCTTTTAATCAAGCCACAGTAGATCCCATACTTCTTTCTTGTGCAACTTTTTATGCATCAATTTCTAGTTAACTATAAGAAAATTTACCAGAGAGCTATCAGGTCACCAACTATATCATTGAGGCTTTGCTAGTATTATAAATCTTTGAAAGAAATGACTTTAATTCATCCTTCTCTGAAGTATTCCAATCTTTATTTTTTAGGATAAAAAAGCTTTTAATCAGAGGGGAGGAGTTAGCATTCTCTTTAAGGTGTGTGTGTGTGTGTGTGTGTGTGTGTGTGTGTGTAAAACTGGCAAAGTTTGCTTCCTTTCTGTGAATGTACTTCAAGCAGGTAAATGCTGAGTTCTTGCTGAAGTAACAGGAAAGAGGTAGGGAAGTTGATTATTAGCAAACTATTAGGGACATGAGACATTTCACTTTATGATCATTCAAACAATGATTTTACTTTCCCCAATAAAATTCCAAGTTAATATTTCAATTATGGTTCAGTAATGGTGATCAAAGAAATCTACTTTGTTGTGATAAGTGTGCCCCTCTCCCAATCAATGTGAGAGTTTTCACAAAAATGCATCCCAGCAGGCAGAAGAGAGTGGCCTGAGGGGGAATCCAGAAGGCTCCATCTCCAGTTTTCCCTATAGTTATTCATTCATTTAGTGGCTTGAATGGAGATGGGGCTGCCTAAATTTATAAAATATATGGAAAATAATTCTACTTCTAGCTCACTGTCCTTTTGGCTATTTTTCTCATTTTGTAGCTATATGAACTCTTTGGGGCCTTTCCAGTACACTTAACATTGCTTTCAAACAGTGTTAAGTTTTCTTTCTACAAGAGTGCTTCACCCATTCTCCACCAAGCAGAGCAGAGTCCAGCTACAGTTCTGTCAGGTATTTCTGTATGCAAACACACCCGACTCTTCTGCATGGAGAAATAATGGAAAGAGAAAAGGCAGATTGATGGCTATCCTACGACTTGCTGAAAATGCTGGTGGAAGGGCAGCTTGATGACTTGCCTGGCTGAGACAGAAATGAATACTAAGCTATTTTTCAATGGAAATGTGTACTCCCTCTTTTCTTCCCTCCTTGATATGCAATGGTCTGGTGTTTCAGAGACAACGACAAATCTCCCCAAACAACATCAGTTAGGAAAAGACAGGAAAAATGATCAGCTCATTACCCACCCAGGTTGATCCATTTTGTGGCTTATTTGTGACAAGTTGTTGAAAACAAAAGCCCAGCACCCCGCTGCCATGGCTGAGACTTCTGTGATGCCTGCCGATTTGTGTCAACGGCTGTGTGCTCACCACGTGCCAATCAATCCATCCATCAACGAGCTGAAAATCATGTTAGAGCCAAAAATAAATAAATAAATAAAAGAAAGTCCTCTGGTCTCCCTTCTGCTTTGGGAGGGGCACCCACTGCCCAGATTATAATATAGTGAAGAGCGTATTTGAAATCTCATCCTCTAAGCTAAGGTCCGCTGCACACAAGACATGCAAGAAAGAATCGTGCAAATGGAAATAGATGAACCTAAATATCAAGGACTTTCATGTGCTGGTAGCTGAGGCTTTGGGTGTATTTATCCAGGTCATGCAATTATCCCCAAGCAATTCAGTACTACTGTGTTAAAAATGAGCATTAATTGTGCACATAAGGGTATGCAAGTGTGCATGAGTGTGCACAAGTGTGTGTTTGTATGTGTGTGTTTGTGTGTGTGTGTGTGTTTGTAGACATGAAGAAGAGTGGGAGCTGAGACTAAAACAGTACAAATCGAAGATACTGTTTCTGTGTCCTTATGCAACTCTCCAAGGTCAACAGAAACCTGAGAAACTCAGGAACAGCCTGGGAACTTGGCCTATCCATGGCACTGGGTTTTATTCGGCTTCTGGGAATGAAGTGACTGATGTTTAAGCAGAATGGGGGTGGAGGAAGCACAGGGCCAGGAGAACATTGGCTCTGGTTTGGTGAGGGGAGCAGGTACAGATGACCAGTCTCTAGATGGAGCCAAAGAGATACAGAGGTCCATGAGAATGCGTGAAAGAGACACCAACCATGGCTGAAATGAGTCTCACTTCTGCTTGACTGTTCCCCTCACCAAAAAAAGAGAGGTCTCTTTTCCACTTTAATTCCCTATGGAGATGGATTGGAGTAGTCATTGGCTCTATGCTTTTTGGGGAAACTCTCTGAATTCTCCAGCTCTAGGGAGCCCTCCTCCTATCTGCAGAGGTATTGCTGACCTCCTTCAACACTGGCCCAAAGGACAAGTTCTGTAAGTGATGTGCTCCCACTGCCCAGAATCAGGGACAGTCCTGGACAGGCTGTGGGCAGGAACACTAAAATCCTAGCTGATGAAGAATGACACAATCCACAAAGGTAGCTGAGCCTTTGGGAACCAATAAAGAGATCCTAGTTCCTTATATTATCCTTCCTCAGTTTTCTTAAGGACCATCTTCCTCTTCCAGGACCTTTTCCCAGATCCTTCTATTCCTGGGGTCCACCACCCTTAACCTTCTCCTTTCTGGCTGAATGCCTCAAGCAGGCTGCTGTGTTTCTCTGATCTATAATCTATGGGAATACCTACGTCTGAGGTTGTACAAGCCTGTAAGGAAAGGGCTTATATTGCCTGTCTATTTGTTCCTTTTTTGTTTATTGACTCAAATTCACATAAGAGCCTGGGAGGAAAAGGATCTATCTCTAAAAACTGTGGCAATAAATTCCTGCAATAAATTCCTGAATCTTTCCTTGCTTTGTGTGCTGAAGGAATGCAACACCATTTCTTCTCTCTCTCTCCCTTCGGGACACTCATCCCCTCTGCTCTTTCCAGCCTCAGAATGAAGGCTGTTCCCCAAGGTCTGAATCCAGATTTCATGCTTCCTCTTCCACTTGGGGAATTGTATGGGTTGCCATGACTACAAATACCATCACCACACAGGCAGCTTCCAGGTCTCTCCCCCCACCCGCCCCCACTGCAAATTACTTCTTTAAAAAATGCCAGAAGCAAAAAATATAATAATTTTCATCCTTGCAATTAAAAAAGGACAGAGTGGAGCAGCCACTGGCTGTGAACCAACAGAGTTGTGGTCAAAATGACCCCAAGACCAGGCTCCTAGGAGGAAGTTTCGAAAATAGATTTTGGTAATTGACCTCCTACGAATGCCAATTGCGAAAATCGCTTTTAAATGAAAGCTTACAATGCAAAATTCTTCTCTCTTCAAATCATCCAGTGCCCCTCGCTCTTTCTTTTCTTGAGTCCCCCTCCCAGGAGGCCAGCATTACACTGCATTTTCCTGATGACAAACCTGTAAGCCTTCATTAGCTTGCACCACATTAGTGACTAATCACTGTTAAGGATTTAATAGCGCCTTAGTGCAGGAGGTCCAGTAGGAAGACATGAAAGATTGGGGCTGAGATTGAACAATAGAGACACCAGGAAAAATAAATCAGGTCACAGGTTACAGGTGGTTTGACACACAAGTTATGAACACCTTTTCACCTTTCCAAGTTGACCTACCACTGACTCCATCATCCACCTCCCTGTTTCAAGGTCAACATTTCTCCCATTGTCCAATTCCTCATCAGTTGACAGTCCTGATGGGCATGTGGAGTGATGGCAACTAAGACTGAGCAATGGATGAAATCCTCTCTTGAATGACTATCTACTGAAAGCTAATCTAGTTCCCAGACCTTTCCAGGAATGTCATGATCCTGGTTCCTTAATAATGCATCATCTCTGCCAGGGCAGGAGGGAAAAAACAAAAATACAAAAAGCACAAAACCTTGGTTATTTTTTATATTTTATTTTTTTACCTTCATTTATTATTATTATTATTATTATTATTATTTTTATTTAACTATCTATTTTTGGTCGATTTCTCTGTTTGGGTGTGATTATTGAAATTGTTGTCCCCAGTTATACTTATTTTTTCTCTTCCTTTCTTTTCTTTCGTTATGTGCTATGCCATGTTTCTTATTTCAAGACCATGGCATGTTTTTTTTGTTTGTTTTGTTTTGTTCTTTGTTTGTTTTTGTGGAGCTTATTGATATAGCTGGAGTCCTCACTGGATATTTGACACTTCTTTTGGTACTGGTGGAGTGTTTCACCTTCTTTTTCTCCTTCATCTCTCAAATCAATGATGAGAGCCTCTTGAAGGATTCCGCCCATTTTTGGTGTATTAGACTCTTACCCCAGTTCATTACTTTTCTCTTTTTCAAACAAAACCACGCAACTTGAACTAGCTAGTCCTGCCTCCAGTTAGAGGGGGAAATAAGGGAGGCATCAAGACCAAAGAGGTGCAAGACTACTAAGTAGTAGGTTAGATACAGAGGGGACCACATATTCTAGCCGCCCTAGGGGTGAGGGAAGAGGAAATGGGAGGTAGGACAAAAACGGAGGTGTAGGGAGGACAATTTGGGGATGGGAATCCCCCCTAATTTTATGTAAATATGTACCTAAAATATTATTGTCAACAATATGTAAGCCACTATGATCAAAATAAAAATTGTATTTAAAAAAAAAGTAAAAAAAATAATGCATCATCTCGTTCAGTGTCACAAATTCAGAGGGGTCTGCTATTCTGATCTCTATTTCATGCTTAAAGATCTTGGATCTCTGAGAGGTCAAGGATCAGGCTCTAGGTGATCTCTCTAAGTCAAGGCATCCAAGTTTTTATTGGCTTTCACCAAAGTCTTAGCTCTTACTGGTTCCACCCTGCCATTGTTTCCATGTGTCGTGGCAAATGGTCACAGGTAGGGGGGCTTGGCTTGTCAATATCAGACATTTGTGTTTCATAGATGTACAGCTGCAAGTCTAAGGGCAGGATGCAAGCATGGCTGAGTTCTGATTAGAACCTCTTTTTTTGTAATTATCTTTATTTAAACATTGTGATTACAAATATGATTATAATTGTATGATTACAGTCACGTAAAGAACACCCCCCTTCACCAGTGCAACATTCCCACCACCAATTTCCCATATCTCCCTCCTCCCCACCCCCCCCCCACACTTGTACTCGAGACAGGCTTTCTACTTCCCTCATTCATTCACATTGTTATGATAGTTTTCAGTGTAGTCATCTCTCCAACTGCACTCATCACTCTATGTGATGAGCTTCATGTCATGAGCTCCACCTACCAGCCCTCATCTCTCTTGTCTCTGAGATACTGTTAAAAATGTCTTTCGTTTTTCTTAAAATCCATAGATGAGTGAAACCATTCTGTGTCTTTCTCTCTCCCTCTGACTTACTTCACTCAGCATAATAGATTCCATGTACATCCATGTATAGGAACATTTCATGACTTCATCTCTCCTGACGGCTGCATAATATTCCATTGTGTATATGTACCACCGTTTCTTTAGCCACTCATCTGTTGAAGGGCATCTTGGTTGTTTCCAGGGTCTGGCTATTGTAAATTGCACTGCAATGAATATAGGTGTAAGGAAGGGATTTTTGTATTGTATTTTTGTGTTCCTCAAGTATATTCCTAGGAGTGGTATAGCTGGATTTTACGGAAGCTCAATTTCCAGTTTGCGAAGGAATCTCCACATCACTTTCCATAAAGGTTGTACTAGACGGCATTCCCACCAGCAGTGAAAAAGAGTTCCTTTCTCTCCACATCCCCGCCAGCACTGCTTGTTTTTCCTTTTTGTGATGTGTGCCAATCTCAGTGGTGTGAGGTGGTACCTCATAGTAGTTTTGATTTGCATCTCCCTGACGATTAGTGATGTTGAGCATCTTTTCATGTGCCTTTTGGCCATTTGCCTTTCCTCTTTTTCAAAGTGTCTGTTCATTTCTTCTCCCCATTTTTTGTTCTGTCAGTACCTTGTAAATTTTGGATATTAGTCCTTTATCTGATGAGTATTGGGTGAATAATTTCTCCCACTCAGTGGGTGGCCTTTGTATTCTGGGCACTATCTCCTTTGAGATGCAGAAGCTTCTCAGCTTAATATAGTCCTATCTCTGCTTCCACTTGTTTGGAAAGTGCTGTCTCCTCCTTAAAGATGCCTTTAGTCTTAATGTCCTAGAGTGTTTCACCTACATGTTGTACTATATACCTTATAGTTTCAGATCTGATATCAAGGTATTTAATCCATTTGGATTTTACCTTTGTACATGGTGTTAGCTGGGGGTCTGAGTTTGCTTTTTTGTAAGTGGCTAACCAGTTGTGCCAATACCACTTGTTGAATAGGCTTTCCTTGCTCCATTTAGAATTTCTTGCTCCTTTATCAAAAACTAGGTGGTTATATGTCTGAGGAACCTTCTCTGAGTACTCAAGCCTATTCCACTGATCTGAGGGTCTGTCTTTATTCCAATACCATGCTGTTTTTATAACTATTGCTTTGTAATACAGCTTAAAATTGGGGAAAGTAATGCCTCCCATATTCCTTTTCCCAAGGAGTGCTTTAGCTATTTGTGGTTGTTTATTTAGAACCTCTTCTGAGATGAAATAATAGCTCACTTCTCAGTGTAGGAAGGAGAAAGTATCTTTTATAGGACATGCTAATCTGATTGATGAGAACACCTTATGCATGGTTATTCTCACCTATCCAAGGCCCTCCTTGTAACACCAACCCTTTTAACATAAGTCTTTTCTGGCCTCAGCACTATTCTGACTTCCACTGAAGAGTAATTTCCATCAATATGCCAGTCATAAGCTCAAAAATGGACAGAAAAAGGAAAAAATTACTAAATGTCTAAATGATAAAATTGGCCCCTAATTTTCCAAAGTTTTCTGGAGTTGACAGAATTCACAACATGCTGAAAGGACTTAGTACTCACTGAGTTATTAACCACCAGGGTAATATCTGAACGTTGACAAATGGTCACCAGACATCCACAGACATAGACATTGGGAGTCACTCCCAACCAACATATCCTAAAACCAGAGACCTACCACTTCACCACATCCCACTCTCAAGCCCCTCGCCCTGCTGTACTAGTAGGATCTATGCTCATATATTGATGGTCACAGCTACCAACTCACAGCTGTCATGGTACATAGAGACTTGGACCACATTCATGAGTCACTGTGGTCCAAATGACAAAAAAAAAACAAAACTCTGTAATCTCCAAGGGAGAAACTGAGGAGAGAAAATGTCAGAAGCATGGATCTGTGCCACTCAGACCTAAAGTCAGGAACAAACACATTGACATCACCCCCATTTCCTATACTGGCAATTCTGATAGATTGAGATTAGCATGCTCTGGTCATCAGACCTTTGATATCTTGTGAACACAAAAGATACATATAGGCTTAAGGTAGTTTTATTTGAGGACTGGAAAGAGTAGCTGAGTGAATACTCTGCATGCAGGAGGCCCCAAATTTGATCCTGGCACAAGATGGTTTGGGTATGGCCCATGAACAAAACTAGGTGTGGGTCCCAAATGAGTGAACAAACAAACACTAAAAAAATGGGAAATATTTGAAACAGTTTTTTCAGTCCAGGCACCAAGGGGTGTTTTGGAAATAGAAAATACTGGATCATCTTGATAAATGAGTTACCCTTTGCACGAAAAGGTCCTTAGGCCCAATCCATTCAAATACCCTTGTGGTCTGGGCTTTGTCAAGAAGTGATATTTGTGGGTTCTTTTGAGACACCATTTTCTTTGGGAATGCACCTGGGAATGCTTATGATAAAGTATTTAACTGAACAAATGTGTTGCTTTAGCTGTAGTCAAGTGCCAGAGCCATTAGAATGAGCCCCTGAGAGAGATCAGAAACCTCTGAGCAACGGAGTAGCCGAGGTCTCAGATCGAAGCACTGGAAATGTGATTTGGATTAATGCAACTGCACTTCATTGCATTCATTTGTCTAATCTTACCATTAAGTTGGAATAAACTATAAGAATTTTTTCCGAGGACAGTGACTCACACACTGGTCCTTTAAAGTTAATTATAATTACGATGTAATATCAAAAGGTTATTCTATAAAGAGTTCTCTTAGCCATTAGAGTTAATTTTGTGGAGGTCACATTTGGACCTGCCTGGAAAGCATTCGGAAGTGTGGTTGTCATGATCACTCCATGACGCAAAGCTTGGTGTGCTTTTGTGTGGCGTGTGTGTGTTTGTGTGTGTGTGTGTGTGAAGTTTATTGCTTGACTTGGTGACTTAAAATTCTTTAGGTAAATGACAAAGCAAGAAGTCATCTTCATGAGCCATATTTTGAGTTATTCCCGCTGTTAGGAATGATATTTCCCAAAATCACAATTATAAAGTGTACAACATAGAGGATTCTATTTCCACAGGCAAATGCTCTAACATGCCACACTCTCCATCTCTTAGGTGATCTAACTTTTAAAATTGGAGTTATGGAAATAGGTCTCTTTTCTTCAATACAATCAGTAAATGACACCCAAGACTTGGTTGGGGGCAACAGGGTTCAAAGTTAACATTTTCCTAAGAGAATCAATTGACACAATTGATAAAGGGTGTTGGCTGTTTGGGTTACAACTCATATCTAAGAGAAGCTGCTCTTGCCTAAATTTTGAGGAACTGTTATAGTTTTGTGGACAAAGGAAGAGGAAATATCTGTTGGTGGTGTGAATCTGAGAGAAATTCAAGTTAGTATAGCACAAGATAGACTCCACTCCCTTGCCACCTTTATACCTTCTGTGTGAGTAATGCTTGGACTGAAAGTAGAGAAGGATCATGCTCTAGCGGGGAAGGAAATGGAAAGCTCCCATGTTCTTCCTCCTCTCTAAGAACTAGGAAAAGCATGAGCTGGCAGGAAGACCACAGACCCCAGGCGGAAGAGTTGGGCAGGTGCAGGCAGGAGAATCAGCAACTCTCTTAGCAGGAAGCAATGAGGGAGCCCAAAGAACGTTTTCTGCAGCCACAGAGAGCCCATCTGCTCTCTAGCCAGAGTTGTCGGCAACTCTCCACCCACATTTTCACAGCGGCAACTGGTCACGCCTGCACAGCTTGTTATGCCCCTAAACCCCCTATGAAATGATTTTTGAAAGGACAAGGAACCTCGTGGGCTGTTCCGAGACAAAGGAACAGAGTGGGTGGACGGCCCTGAGATGAAACACAGGAAGCCAAAATTAAGCCTCTTAAATGCTTCTTTCAAAGAAAATGTAAGAATGAAGACTTAAATTTGGCACAGCTAGGTTTTAATTTTTTTTCATCTTTCTGTTTTACTGGGTAGAAGTTAGAATTTCTTCTCGAATCCCAGAATCCTTTGCCTTCTCACCAAGCTCACTGGCTCTCAGTAGGTTCAGTTCTCATCACAAGATAACAAAGCAGATATTAATGCTTTACAAGAATTAAAAAACCAGCCAGTCATTCTCTAACCTGTTGGGTGACCTGGTGACAAATGTGTCTTTCTTATGGGGCTTGTCCTGAACTGGTCCCAGCACAGTTCCCAGAAATTAGAACTTGATTATCTGTTGATTCTCGTACTCCCTGCTGTCTCCTTTCTAGGCCAGTGTGCTTGTTTGAGTTTCTCAGATCTTTCGTTTCTATGTGTAGTCTCTAAGTGATTAGTGCAATACCTAAAATTTTGTAGGTCATTGAGAAAATATAAAATTTCATGGCAAGATAGTTTGTGTTTATTTAAGGGTGAGTGAACTGGGGCTGGAGCTCTAGCACAGTGAGTAGGATGTTTGCCTTGCACGTGGCTGACTCGTGTTTGATCCCCGAATCCCTGGCACAGAGCCACTAAGAGCCATCAGGTACCAGAACATTATAGTTTTGAGTTCTTTTGCTTAGCACACAGGCATGTTTGGAAACAGATCTGTACCAACCATGTTGAGAGCAGATTTTCATTCAATGAACAGTGACAGGGAGGCTCTAAGAGGGAAGCACAGCTACCTTTAAAAACCAGAAGCCATTTTTTTTTCTTGGAAAATTCCAAGGGCTGATGGAGTTCTTTGAGTTTCCTGAGATTTCTGAGAACTTAGGGTTAAAAGAATTTTTTATGAAGTCACTACTCAACAACCCAATTTAAAGTTTGGTGATGCTCAGGATAAAGCCAGTCACCCTTGACTTAGAGCATTTGATGAGTAGTCTGCAGTGTCCTGTTTTTGTTGCTGTTGTTTGCTTGTTTTTTCTTTTTTTTGGGGGGGGGACCACACAGAGTGATGCTCAGGGGTGACTCCTGGCTCCACACTCAGGAATTACTCCTGGCAGACTCAGGGGACACCTGGAATGTCAGGAATAGAGCCTGGGTCAGCTGAATGCAAGGCAAAGTCCTCCTTGCTGTGCTATTACTCTGCTCCTGTAATGTCCTTATTTGACTCACCATTAGTCATTGTCCCTAGAGTAGATGGACAAAGACTATCTGGGCTCTCTTTCCTTGTCTGGTAGGCACTTTTTGGTTTCTCTCCTATGGGCGCCATCTTTACTTGGGTCCTATCAATGGAGGCTTCAGTTGAGCACAGTAATAATGGAAAAACTGTCTTATCTCTCAGGAAATCTACAGTTGGTTAATTAACTGAACCAAAAAAGATGTCCCACACACCTACATTGACTTAGAAAAGTTCAAATTTTAGGTGGTAATAAATATCTATTCACTTCTGGAAAGAAAACCTTGAAGAACTCTGTTGTACTGCTGGTGGGACTGTGAATTGGGACAGCCATGAAGAAAATAGCCTGGTGCTTCCTCAGAAAATTGCAAATAGAAATGTCACATGGTCCAGAAATCCTACTTTGGAGCATGTAGCATAAGAAATGAAAGCATGTTCTTTAAAAAATATCTATACCCATGTTCATGATGAAGACATGGAGACAACCTCATGGCCACTAATAGATGAGTGGAGAAAGAGGCTATACTAATTAACAGATAGTAGATATATACACATATAGACTACAACCTCTTTACATCAGTGGAAAAAACATACATCATGCATGTATAAAAAAGGATATGATCTAGACATAAAGGGAAGGGAATTCCTTTTTTATAAAACAGATTGGCTAGAGCAATAGTATGGCAGGTAGGGTCTTGCCTTGCATACTCCTGATCTAAAATACCTGTATCCCATATGATTCTTAAGTAAAGATCTAAGAGCCAGTCCTGAGCACAGGGTGTGACCCCTTAAAATAAAATAAAAAATACATTAAAGTGGTTGAATCTGGAGAAAATTAAGAGAAATAAAATGAATTAGACATAGAAAGACAAGCATTGTCTTGTCTCAGACATAGAATATAAATCAGCAACAATAACAGCTAAGGTCACAGATAAATAGATCAGATCAAGTTTACCAGAGGAAAACTGCTAAAACAAAAAGGGGTAGTGGTCAAAGATAAATCTAGTCAAAAGTATAAAATTTTGACTATAAATATTGGGCTATATTATTGTACAGTACAGTAACAGCTGGGAATTGTATCTCAAAGTAAAAAAGAGAATAGCTTCCGAGTATTTCTTATTGAAAGGAAGAACCAGGACTTTTTTATTTGTATCTATGAGGGAAGATAAATAGTACTCGAATTTATTGTAGTTACCATCTCACTAAGAAGAGCAATTTTGTTGAACACCTTAGTTTCTTACAAGTTGTATATCAATTATATTTCAGGAAAACTGCAAACAAAGAGAATCAAACCATTTGGAATTTAGGTGGAAGCGGAATTTTTGGCAGTCTCTGCTCTTGAAATTCTAGAGTTGAGCTTAGGTGAGTTTGACTTTGTCCTGTGGCTTTGAAGGCAGGATTGGAATGACTGGACAAGGGCCACTCTGTGTTTCCAACCCCAAGTCCCCTGCTAGCAAGGTTAGCCTGGTCTACTTCTTTAGGGCTAGATGCAAGGTTCAAAGATACTGGCAGAACTTACGCCTATCTTCTTCTCTTAATCCATGAGCATGATTAGCACCTGGCTGGACTCATACAACTCACTGATGTGATGGAAGAGTCAAGAGGTGGTCTGTAGTTAATAAAGGAAGGGCCACCCATGGTTCATGACTGATGTGCTTCCACACAAATTTCTGTATCTTTATCTTTAAGAAGCCTAAACTCAACAACAAGAATACAGATGAGCTATAGGTAAGGGAGGGTCTGCAGCCAATAGAGACATCTCAGGATACC
The DNA here is from genome assembly GCF_024139225.1 of Suncus etruscus. Classification (NCBI taxonomy): domain Eukaryota; kingdom Metazoa; phylum Chordata; class Mammalia; order Eulipotyphla; family Soricidae; genus Suncus; species Suncus etruscus. The sequence goes on along the minus strand of NC_064854.1, from coordinate 19,256,449 downwards.
CAATGCCACCACAGGTGCTGATCTGAATGTGGGAAAGTCTGAGCAAGTGCACAGTGATTAGGCCTGAGGGAGATAGAGGGATTCCTTCAAGACTTCACTTTGGGATCATTGCCAATAGGTTTTCTGCAACTGGAAAAAAATGACCATTTCCCTTTTCCTTTTCTCCTCCAAGTGTGATGGTAAAAATTCAGCCAGGCTGGGGTTGATAAACTGACAGGATCCAATGTTAGGGAACTTTCAGATCCACCCCAGGCTCTTGTGAGCAGACTCGGAACAGATTGTTTCTGCCAGAGTATCTCATTATTTTAAACAAATTGAATTTCTCATTGACTATGTTGAAAGGTTGTATGCTAGTCATAATTATCAGTTTTACTTAATTTCCTTTTATAAATAGGCTGGTACTCTGTACTTGAAAGTAGTGTGTTGATAAACAATTTTTTTTTCACATACTTTTGGGCCACAGGGAATGTTTAGAACTGTTTAGAAACTTGGAAGTGGATTTTTATAGAATAAATCTATGTCCAACTGTTAGAGGATGAGGGCACAGATATTCACCAGGTAAGTAACACAGGACAGCTGCTTGTTTACCCAAGAACCCTCAGTCAAGTTGGGGTCCTGAAATGGCACAAATCTGCAATCTGGAAGACAAGCAGATCAAACTGCCAGTTTGCCCACTTGCTAATCATACAACTTTTGTCTTTCCCCCATTATAAAAGTAATGCATTTTTGTGATGGGAACATTTAGAAAATGAAGAAACCCAATGGAGTGCAATAACAAAAATTACCTTTAATCTCACCACCCAGAGATAATGGCTCAAAATTCCACACATATGCCTTCACTTTCTAAGTACATGTCTTTTTATGAATATGTGTAACTGCCGATGGGCATGCAGTTATATCTGTTCTCACTAATATCAATATACTGCAAGCCCAATCCCATGGTGACCATCTTTCCAAATGTAATTTTCAATCATGAGGTACTATGCCAGAGATAGACAAGATAGATGTCTTTAATGATGATTGTTAGTATTTGATATTTCACTTCATTTATGTATCGTTGTTGCTATTATAGATAAAATAATACAGAACATTCTCCATAATTAATCAGTCTATGTATCTCATTTACACTGTACTCTCTGGGGAAATACAAGAAATGAAGTTTATGCATTAGAGGTCTGGGCCTTTAACAAATGAAGTGGCATTTTAAGGAAATGTAGCTGGATTGAGCTCAGGCTCTAAGACCACATTCTCCCTTGAACTTGTATCTCACTTGCTTGTCTCGTTGATTCTTGGCTGCTCTGGAGCACATTTTCTTTCTTCCTCTCTTCTCACATCATTCTAAGCAAGCTACATTCCATAGAAGTGACCTGCCTTTATTTGGAAAAATGCACCTTTACTTCTAATCCTTTAGCAAAAGCTAAGATTGCACACAGCTCCGTATTCGTGTGTATTAGGAATTAATTACTATTCTGAAAATTTAGCAATGTGATAAGATCATTCTAGTGCGTTGTTTTCCATTCATTTTGCTGAAATGAAGTAAAATGGCAAGGTAAGAGAAGAAAGAAGTATCTAGAGCTTTCAGAGACTTAAAGAAGAATCATGTGAGTGTTTAATGAAGGATGATTCAACTGCCTCGGGAGGTGTTGGATGGGGTTTGCAAGGGACAATGTTATGGTGAAAAACTTTGGAAAAACTTAGCTGGGAAAGGGATTACCCCTAATGAGTGTTGAGAAAGAAACCTGGGGCTCCCTCAGAGCCAAGGATGAGGATAGAGTGAGAAAGTCTGCAAAGGAGAAGGGAAGGCACATGGTGAGAGACTCTGCTTTTCCCAACTCTGTGGGCTGTGCAGAATTCACTCTGGGGACAATGTTGGTGTTTGGCTTGCTCTTGCTCTAGGGTGAGTTTCACACAATTCCCTGCTCAAGCCACTCTGTGTAATGTTGGAAAAATCATGGTTCTTGTGGAGGATCAAAGATTATCTGATAATTGCTAAGAACCATTTGCTATTCTGTGGCTCCTGCTGCCACAAAAATAATAAATTCCCTTGCAAAACCTCCTCATTCTAATACCCTCCACTTAGAAGTGTGTGTGTGTATGTGTGTGTGTGTGTATGTGTGTGCAAACATGGGTGGTTCATGTTTGCAGTGATAGCGAGTCTTTACAGTTTTGGGTAAACAGTGAAATATAGATAGAAGAGAAGTTGCTTGTCTTGCATGTGGCCCAACTGGGTTCAATCCCCGCACCACATATAGTCCTAAGTCCCACCAAGAGTTATCCCTGAGTACAGATAGGTATGACACAAACAGAAAAGTTCAATAGTGATCCTAGCAGATCCCTGCTACATCAAGCATCCATAAGATCTGATAGGAGATTACCAGTGCATGGAGAGACCTACTTCTGCAGAACCACGACTTCAAGCTTGTGGGCTGGGGTGCAAACATTTCTGGGCTTTTTTGTCCTGTCTCTGTCAGACCCAACTTGGCTATTATCAGAATAACCATCAGAATAATCAAAGTCTTTTGAGGCTTGTGAGGACAGAGTATGGTGAGGGCATCTGTGGTGTTGAAACACCAAAGACTGATGAGTTTGCACAAATCAGAAGGAAAATGCCATCCCTAGGCCCACATTATGATCCACAAATGTCACATCAAAGGTGCAAATGGTCCAGGGCAGGGTGTGACATCTATTCTAGGGGCCAAGATGAATCTCTGCCCCTTGTTCCCCATGCTCTCATCAGTGTACCAGGGATTAGCTGGGTGATTGGATGGGCTCTTGTTAGCCCATCCCCCATTCTTCTTGTGTAACCCACCTGAGGGTAAAACCCACCTATTTCTGGGAGGGGTCTTTGGGAGGTATGAATAGGATTACCTGAGGGGCAGGAAGGGGATGGATTGGGAACTGAGAGAGATGCAGCAAGGGAGAAGCAGCAGGAGGAGAGATGGCTGAAAGAGGCTGGAAGCAGGGCTGATGATATCCAGTGAAAAAAGGTTATGAGAGAAGCCACACCTGTTCACTAGGGCCTTGAATAAAGCTGATGTTTCCTGAAACCTGTTTGTGAGTTTTTTCCCCGCCGCTATCCTGAATCCTCAGATCCTCTGGCTGAAGAGAGTTGCAGATATGTGGCCTGGGCTGGAGGAGAAAGACCTCTTACCCTCCCATCACCATTCAACACCATCCAGCCCCATCCAAGGGCTGTTATTCAACAGGCTCTCACTTTTCTGTCCCTTTGTCTCATCCCTTGAGACAGGCAACTGGGACAAATTGACAAATCTAACCAAGATTCAAGTCAGTGCTGGCTACTCCAAAGCATTTGGTCTAGTTCCCTTCTCTATTACTGATTCTGCAGCTCCTTGCCCATTTTGCGAGGCTTTCTAGGGATTTGGTTGGATGCTCTATTCAAGGATCCTTTTCTTGGAAGAAATTTGGGAAGAAAAATCTAATTTTTTCCCATTTGAAGTGCTCTCTAGGTTATAAGCTTTGCAAGCAACATGGACTCAGTCTTTCAATAATCTGATAAACTAAGCTGGTCAACCCCATTTTTGATAGACATGGACAGGGAATAGAGCTCTTCAGGAAATCTGAGTGCAAGAGAAAGGCTCAAGGATTAACACAGTACTAGGGAGCCAGGTCTTTCTCAGAGACTCAATGCTAAGCAGAGGATGTCCATCATTTTCCACCACTGTGGGATCCCGGGTGCACCTCAGATGTGGCCATGATGACCTTAAAACTCAGCTACACCTTCAATTAGTTATGGCTGCAGTTAGAGATTCTAGGCTTCCTACAGGGAAATATCTGAAATATCTGACCTGAGTTGCAACCATCTTTGCTATAGAATTGAGAACTAACCTTCACTCTTTGAATAACCCAGACAAGCCATATCCCATCCTGAAACTGGTGGGATTCTGGATTTTATTAGCATGAACTAGACTAGGGACCTTTTTTCTTTAAAGGGTCCCTTCCTGTCCCCTGCAGCAATCATGGAAACCATATGGTCCCACACAACATTTAGAGCAACAAGAAATGGTAAAGTCCTCTGGCCCCCAGAGTGTATCCCTTTGGGCTCTTCTCTGTTGACTGTATAAGAACCTAAATTGGAACCTAACAAAATCAATTAATGAGTACCACTTCTTGGAAAGCCTGAAATAGTTGTGCTGGCAAAAGACTCAATAATTTTATCTTAATATCTTGCAGTATATAGACAGATTAAGAACTCACCTGTCAAGTTGGTGCCCTTAATTTCAGAGAAAAAGAAAAGTTATGATTGGACAAAATTTACCATTAGTTAATGGTCAATGTAACAGGAATTAGTGTGGTTGACAGGAAAAAGGGGCCACTGAAAAAATCTCTGGGACCAGCATCTCTTTAATTCATGACTGACATTATACTGCAGGACTTAGCTCTTAAGGATGTCTGATTTAAGGATCAAACATTGGCTTCTTACCAACACGGGCAACAGAGCCCACAACTACAAACCCACAGGAAAACAGACTTCTATAGATTTCTCCTGGCCTGAATTTCGAGCAGATTCTAAGTGAGAGAACTTTGGTCTTCCTCTTGTCCCAGGGAACCCAAGTGAAAAAAGAAAAAGGGAGGGGCATGCTTGGAAAATAGGCAGTAACTAAATTTGAAGAACGAAAAACATATTTTTACTGTTGCAATGGTACAAATTCAAGGGAGAAATAGAATAAGCGTCAAGCAGACCTGTTTCAGGGAAAGATTAAACAAAGGCCTTACCTCAGAGCTATTCAAGTGAAAAGATTCTCAGTGCACAAGCTTAAAAGCATGCCTTATTTTTATTAGCCTCCACTTCTTTTTCTGAAAGGCTAATTGTAAAATTTATGGAGCTAATTATCACTCTAGATTAATATTTATGAACATAGAATAGTAAATGTGAGTTCCCAGTGTTGTGTTAAGCATTGGCTTCTCTCCCTTCACACATACAAGCAAACAACAGATAGCTCAAGGTGATGTTAATATTCTCCCCACAATGTATGTAAACAGTCAAGCGAAATTTTTCCTCCCAATTGCTGCAAATTGGTATTTACCCAGCAACTGAGAACTATTTTTAACAGTTAATACTCCTGAAATGTATGGGGACCTTTCTGTGGTATGACTAAGAGCTTGAAATCAATTGCATAAAGTTTCCCCTAATCAAACATTGAGGAGTGAAACTTCCATTTATTGACTCATTTTTAACCACATGTTATTCTTATAAGAGAAAGGAAAGATAATCAAAAGTGTTTTGCTGTTCTACCTGTGCTTGGAAAAATCAAGTTAACATGAGCTTCATTTCACCAAATAGAATAAGGTTAAGTTGCAAAATCAAAACAACAAAAAAATTCCAAGAAACTCTGCATTCTGTATAAATTCAAGTGTACTTATTCTAACATGTCCCGCTGAAAGCACAAGCTCTGTGTTTACATCCTGCCTGGGCCTGTTTTAAGTTTCCATGATATAGGGTTAAGAAAAAATGTACAGGGACTAGAGCAATAGTATAGAAGGTGTGAGCATTTGCCTTGATTTGATCTCTAGTAGCCTATATGGATTCCACCAGGAATGATCCCTAACCAGAGAGCCAGGAGTAAGCCCTAAGTCTCATAGGGTGTGGCCCCCAAACAAAACAAAACAAAATTGGACAAAGCTGAGCTGATGGTAAATGAATGGTCTGGGGCCAAACCTGTGTTTAGTTTTCTTGTCCAACAGACTGAAGGAGGCTTGTCCTCACACTGAATTCCCAAGCAGCAATTTGTAGTTTGGAAAGGGGACAATAGGTAATCTTTAGAGAGTCTAATTCTCCTGCCCAGAAACCTGATATAAATTTATCATAAGAATTGGTACAATCCCATCAAAAATGGGGAGAAGAAATGAATAGACACTTTGATAAAAAAGAAATACAAATGGCCAAAAGGCACGTGAAAATATGCTCCTCATCACTAATCATCAGGGAGATGCAAATCAGAACAATGATGAGATACCATCTCACACCACAGAGATTGGTATACATCACAAAGAATGAGAACAATCAGTGCTGGCGGAGATGTGGAGAGAAAGGAACTCTTATTCACTGCTGGTGGAAATGCCGTCTAGTCCAACCTCTATGGAAAGCGATATGGAGATTCCTCCATAAACTGGAAATTGAGCTCCCATTTGACCCAGCTATTCCACTCCTAGGGATATACCCTAGGAACACAAGAATACAATACAAAAACCCCTTCCTCACACCTATGTTTATTGCAGCACTATTCACAATAGCCAGGCTCTGGAAACAACCAAGATGTCATTCAACAGATGAGTGGCTAAAGAAACTGTGGTACATATACACAATGGAATATTATGCAGCTGTTAGAAGAGATGAAGTCACGAAATTTTTCTATACATGGATGTATGTAGAGTCTATCATGCTGAGTGAAATAAGTCAGAGGGAGAGAGAGAGACCCAAAATAGTCTCACTCTTCTATGGGTTTTAAGAAAAATAAGTCATTTTTGCAACAATTCTTAGAGACAATGAGAGGAGGGCTGGAACTTCCAGCTCACTTCATGAAGCTCACCACAAAGAGTGGTGAGTGCAGTTATAGAAATAACTACACTGAGCATTACCATAATCATGTGAATTAATGAGGGAACTGGAAAGCCTGTCTGGAGTACAGGTGGGGGTGGGGTGGGATGGAGGGAGATTTGGGACATTGGTGGTGGGAATGTTGCACTGGTGAAGGGGGTATTCTTTACATGACTGAAACCTAATCACAATCATATTTGTAATCAAGATGTTTAAATAAAGAAAAAATATAAAAAAGAATTGGTACAAGCATTCCATTGACTGTGAAATATCTACTGTATTTTTCGTACCTTAAGACACACATTTACCCCCCAAAAGTGCATCTTATGGAGTGAATGCCACCTGGAGCTAAAGCCTGAGTGCAGGGAAGGAGAGCATCTTCCAACAACACTTCAAAAGTCCAGAACCAAGAAAGATCACAAGAAAGGTACCAGATGATCATTCCAGTCTTTCCTGTTTTTGTTCTCTCGACTTTGGCAGCTTCCCTGATCCCATCTCATGCATCTGCTTTCCTTTCCTTACTCTCTCTCTCTCTCTTTCTCTCTCCTAACATCTCCAGTTTCTACTAATCTCTTTTAATCTAAGACTTTACAAGTGCACTATCAAACACAGCAGCCTATAGCCTCATGAGTCTATTCAACTTTAAATAGATTAAAAGAAATTAAGATTTACAGTTTTGTTCCCTTGACTGGCCACAACCAATGTGCTCAATGATTCATGCGACTTGTGATTAGTTTAGTAGGCAATAGCCCAGACACCATCTTTCCTTATGGTCATTATAAAAAGTTTCATTGGATCACACCACTTTAAAAGACTGGTTTCAAAGGTCTTATTCCAAGAACTAAACTTTTAAATATATTTCTCAGGTTGCTTATGATGCAGAATCTAATCATCCCACTTAGAGGAAGAGTAGAGAGGCCAATGCCTGGAAGATGAACCAAAGGCACCTTAGCACAATTTTCTAAGTTTGTGGGGTGACCTTGTTATTGGTGGGTGTCCCACTCTTAGCCTTGTCGCCAACATCCCAGGTCATAGACAATTTTATACTACTATGATCTTAAATATGAATAAAAATCATAAGAGTTATTTGGTTGCCTGTTTTACAACCTTTTTCTAACCTTGGCTTTCTTTTGACCTCATTTATTTCTTGTGTCACTTCTGTGCTACTGGTCGACCTCTAGTTTTGAGCCTTGACTGTCCATATCTGTGATTTTTATGAGCTTCTCCCTTGGAATATCAAAGGTTTACAAGAGATATCCCCACAAGAGATATGCTGGTATAATCCAACACTCATTTGTTCCCCAAATCCTCTCTAGAAAACTTGCCAAGTGTCAGAGAGGATGGGGAGTCTTAACACATGTAGTAACTGTGATATTTCAGAACTCTCAAGGTAAAGAGAGCATCAGAGCTGATCAGAGCCATATAGGACCAAACATTTCCTATTTCCTTTCATATGAGAACATTTCCAAGAAACTTCCTTTTACTGCCCAGAGCTTGACCCTAATTTTATGGTTGTAAGGCTGAGGCTAACACCAGTCTCTCTGCTTCTGGGATCTTGCTCCATGAATATATTTTATAAAGCAAAAGGCAATGAAGAATAAGAGACTGTTAAACTGTTTTGGCTGTGATGGAAAAAATTTAGTCTTTGGTTCTGCCCCAGCCAAAAAAATCTTTAGTTTCTTTTGGGGGAAGAGAGTGATGTTCTTTATTTAAAGTACCTCAGAAGCAACTTTAGTGAAGTCTGAGGGCCTATCAGGGTTTATTTCTGTGAGTTTGAAGCTTGAGGGTACTAGAAATCACATTTTTTGGGCAGAGAATAATGTTTTACAAATAGCTTTGGCAAATTCAAAGCTCTTCCATTAGGGGCTTATGGGTACTGAAAGTGAGAGCATCAAAACAGAAGATAAATTATGAGTACCACAAAACCAGGGGATTCACAGACATAAGGAAGGAAGAGCCCACCTATGGTAAGGAGCATATCAGGAAGGGCAGAAAACTTCCAGGCATGGACTGCATATCATTTATACCCACAAGTATGCTTTTAGGTTACTCAAAGTCAGATCTACTAAGAAGAGCCAATTCCCCACTCATTTAATTGTACTGCAACCCCTTACAATATTTGCAGACAGCCTTCGTGATCCTTCACGTCCTTCCCTTTTTGTAGGGTAAAGTCTTCAATCCTTACAAATTTTCATTTTCTTCTGATTGTGTTTCTAGATGGTCTCACTCCTTAAATGAGGGAGATCAAGACAAAATCTTTGATTCCAGGTGTGGCTTGTGCATTCATAAATAGATGAAAATCTTCTTTCCAAATCCTATACTTCCACTAAAAAAATCAGAGATAGCACCACCACTGCCTGGTGAAGGCACAGATTGGCAGGAGAGAAGCTCATGACCCAGCAATATTTCACTTATTTTTTTTTACCTTATTTTCTCAGAATTAAATGGTTTTTGAGAAAACACATCGAGAGAAATAATTCTATGATATCCTCTAGACCAGTAATTCTCAACTGACCTCCTTTCAACTTTGTTATCTTCTTGTACTTTCTCCAACCTTGCCTACTAGTGAACATCTAGACCTAGTAACTCTTATTCCATGCCCCCCTTTTATGCATTTTTCACCTTTGCTCCCTTGAAAAGTTCTTGGCTATCCCATTTGCGAAATGATGCTCTAGCATAGAGCAAAGAGAAGGATAAAGACATAAAAGGCTTTGATTGGGACTTAAAAAGCTTACTAATGGCTTAAAAATCTAAGAGAGAAGATGGTTGAGCAGAGAGAAAAAAATGCAATACCATAGTTTTGAGGGAGAATTGTAATTTTATATATTATCCTATTGAGGGAGAATTCTAATTATGAAAATGGGCTGGCTTCAAAATAAAAAGTCTAGGTAATGAAGAATTTGTTCATTTCTACAATGAGAATCCTAGATTTCAAAGATACCGTTTTCACCCTAGTCTGACTTAGACATGCCTAAGAAAAAACATATGAGAACCTTGATTCTGCTAAGGGCAGGCTAAAGCAAAAACACTAACAGTTCTTCTCATTCCCGGATTATCTAGGTGACTTCAGAACCTCAACAAGGTGTATAAACAAAAGACACACACACAGTGGGTTTCAGTGAACTTATTTCATTTTGACAACAATTCAAGTTTCGTAAGGGTTTTACTGCAAAGATGAGTCCCACAAATGAGTTGAAATTGGTAACCCAGCTGAGATTCACAGAACAGGGTTTCCTTCACTAAATTAGGTCAAGTGGAGATGGAATTTGATGGAGAAAAGACTTTCATATTCATAGGAATGAGTGACTCGAGCTTCTGCTGGTTGAAACCTGTTACTTGGTTGCACTGAATGTAGAGCATCTTCATCGTCACCAAATCTTCAGGCTCAATATTTCCTTGATTTTCGAAATGGCTCTCAGATTCCCAGGACAGCTGCTGCCAACATTCTGCTTCTTTCTCAATCCATTTTACTGAAGCTGCGTGTGACTAAAACACACCCTTTGCTTGAATGTGGGGAGGAGGGCAAGGAGGTCTTTCTCTGGGCCTTATGTCAGAGTGTCAGCTTTTCTGAGTACTATTGACGCAATTTCCACCCCTGCCAAAGTTTTCTCATCATCTCTCATCTGGACTGTCATCTCCTATTTGCAATGGTCAATCCTACCTGCCATGCTGAGGGTTTTGCCATCAAAGTACCCCTTGACAACAAGTGAATCAAAATCAGCTTCATGTTCAGCTTCTCATTTAGGATAGAACATTCCTTGGCTCAAATCGTTGGCTGATTTTCAAACTATTTTAAATGCATAGATGACCGCTAAAGATGAAACTTGAATTAATATGTGGTGAGCGACTCTGATCAAATTGCATGTAGATGGCCTTGTCCTTTGTTCAATTTGTGGATATGACCCACTTGTTAGCTCATCAACACAACATTATCCTCCACAACAATCGTTTTGTTCAAATGCTGACATCTTTTCCTTGTCAGGAGAGACGCTGTATGTGTGAATCATCAATACAACCTATAAACACATTAGCCATGACATACAGGCTGTTATGCTTAGACAAAGCTAAAATCATTAACCAGTGCTATAAGTAGAGAAACATAATTGTGAGGGGAGGGAAAATTCTTTTCTCAAAGATTATAATCTTCCCATGAACATTAGAACAAGAGAAATTTAGAAATGGAAATCCTTCCCCACTATTATCACACTATTTGCAGATAATTTTAGTCGCTTCAATAGTGTTTATGTAGTCAGTATGAAATCAAATACCCTCTCTATTTATTCATATAACAAATATTTATCAAGCCCCCAAATATGGTTTTCAAAGCCACTGACATTGCCTTATATCATCTTGAAATTGGGTAAATACAGTGTTGTGAAATGTATATTCTTGCATGTTCTATGATCTGGGTTAAGTATTAATTCATCAAAATCAGAGTCATAAAAGAGTAACTTTGGAAACTGTGAGCTGCTGTTACTTTATTTTACATTTGAAGCAAGCAAGGCCCAGGGAAGCTAAAGATTTGCCCAATGTCACAGAGATGATGAGTAATACACTGAGACTAACTAGCCTAGTGGACTTAATAGACAATCTTATCATTTAAGCCTGCAGAACACTGATTGTTTTTACTTGTAAATAGGTTGTTTGCTTTGAGAATGGAGAAGAATTTTCTAAAATCATTGCTGAATGAATCTAGAAATTAATAGGATCCAGAGTCTTCCTTCTGATGATGACTCTATAGATATCAGCATGGTTAAAAAAGTAACGAGCAAAATTGAGTAAAATGACCTTTGAAAAATACCCAGATGCAATTCAAGAGAGAAAGGAACCCTTTCTTCCCTCTCTTGTTTACTTCTGCATAAGATGTATCACATGTTGATTGATCTAAGAGTGATCATAGGCTTCTCAAAGGACTTGCTATTGACAATTTTTATTAAAGTTTAAAGTGATATTTTGGAGCATGTTTCACAATGTTTGCAAATTAGAGGAAAAACTTTATTTAAATACTTTTATTTGAAAGGCAACTATTACAAATGTATGGTTAGGAAACATAATTTATTTTAACCTTTGCCACTGTATTCTTTGTTATTTGTTCCTGTCAGTCAAATATATCCCATTAGTGTTCTATTTATAAGACATTTTATCAATACTTCCCCGTATATAGGGCATATCATACTTTAGAAATTAGTTTCATTTCCCAATATTTGGAACTGTTAAATATCTTCCAGTATCAGAGACTTACTATTTGTCCAGGTAGATTGCAAGGTTTTTTAAAGTTCTGTGAAAGGAAAAAATAGGAACATAACAATGTCAAAATGGCATGAAAATTATTATTCTGGGGGCAGGGCAGTACTATCAATAAGAGACTACCTCTTTTGTTTTGTTTTGTTTTTTGGGCCACACCAGGTGACGCTCAGAGGTTACTCCTGGCTATGCACTCAGAAATTGCTCCTGGCTTGGCGGAATCACATGGGACACCAAGGGATCGAACTACGATCCATCCTAGGCTAATGCATGCAAGGCAGATGCCTTACCGCTTGCACCATGGCTCCAGCACTGAGACTGCCATTTTTGCCATTTTTTTCAATTCAAAGATAGATTTGATTTAAGACTGTATGCTTTTTGAGGGCTACACCCAGTGGTACTCAGAATTTATTACTGTCTCCGTGTTCAAGGATTATTTCTACTAGGGATCAGAGAATGATATATGGCACCAGGAAATGACCCTAGATAGTCATATGCAAGCCAAACCCTACCCACTATACTATCTCTCTGGTCCTGAATATGCTTTTTTCTTAATATTTATCTCAAAGCTTTGCAACAAAGAAAGTTTCTTAGGCCATTAACACATGAAGCATTATCAATAATTTATGTTAAGTAATAACCCAACAGTTTATCCTGATATGTGAATATCTACTCACAAACTCATAATTAACTAAGAACTTGTAAGCCTAAGCAAACTAAAAGGAAGTTTCTCTTTCACATTTTCTCTCCATGGCATAGAGAGAGTCAATGATACAAATAGAGAGAGACAATGAATCAAATACTCTTACATGAAATCACATATGCAAGAGCATGAAATGTCAGCCTTCTTGATTCCTTGATTCTTAAACTCCAAATACATGCACTTCTACAAAGGATTATGTTGCCATTTGAATTTTCCTAGGTTTCCAGTTTGAAATTCCAATAAATTAGAATCTTGAAAAAACGTCTTATGTTCTTCTAGCACATATTTGCTCTCCTATGTAGTTGTGGTTTCATTTACTAAATAAAACCAGATGTTCTGCTCTGTGTAGAGAGCTATCAGAAATTTTAGAGATTTTTAAAGTAGGACATATCCTTTTGTCCTAGACTCAGGGATAAGAGTGTTTGCAAAGAGCCAAGATATGCCTAATCTAAGTGGCACATGACAATAATAGTGTTCACTTACATAATACTGAGTATTGGAGTGATTGGTGAGGAATAACTTTAATCTTAGGTTTTATAGAAAGATTTTGTAGAAATAATGAATACTTCATTTTCAAACATTCATCAGGACACGGGAGGGTCCAATAAAGCATGGATACAAGAGCTCCAATGCATCCCAGGTCATCCGAGAGAAAGACACAAAGGAAATCTTAGAATCCCCAGAGAAAGAGGACTACAAATGCAATTTTCATTTGTAGTCTGCTGGATATGAAGATATCCAAGAAATAAATCAGTTTAGCGAGAAAGTGGGTAGTCTGAGGAGAGGGGCAGAAAAAATATCTAAAAGCTCTTAATTTCTAAATTACCTGAATGTAGGTGTCCACTGGGAACATCCTACAGGCGGAAGTCTTTTATTCACTCTTTCATCTGCCGCCTCTCCCAGAGGCTGACCATCTTCAGAGATTTTACCTTAGCTTCCTCTTTCAACACACATCCCTTTTTAAGATGTACAGACCCACTTAGTCTTGATCAGATTTAGATATTTGCCTTTTGGCAGCTATCCTTTCTTCCATGTTGGTTGTTCCTAAACAATAAATATTGTAGATGAAGGACAGTCCAGGCTCTCAGTCCATCAGGCTGGGAGTCCCCTGACCCCATGTTTTTATCTCTTATGTCTTTAGTGTGTTCTTAATTTTTGCCACATCCCTGCTTTAGACTTATTCACCCTGGGCTGGACTCCAGCAGTAGTCTATTTGCATGGCAGTTACCTACTTGGTAAATCAATATTTCACTTGAAAGAATCCTGGGAAAACCCTATATTATTTGCTTGTATTGGTTTATTTAAGTCTGATATATGATGATAATGAAAGGTGCTTGTATGGGAATAGTTTTATATGAATCTCAATAAGAACCCAAATTTCAGTACAGATATTTAAAGCTTCTGAAGAGGTGATAATGTGGTTTTATCTCCACTGCCTCTTGAGGAAAACCAAAAACCCAATCCTAGCACAAACTCAATCACACCAACTCATTCATTCTAGATTTTCTTTGAGTGTCCTGCCTTGGCCCAACATCCATACTTGGCCTAAGGATCCATATTTTCTGGCAAATAAGACGACCGGGCGTATAAGATGACTTCATAATTTTACAGTTAAAACATAGGTTTAGGCCTATATTCGCTGTATAAGACAGAACTTCTGTTCCTGTGCTGCAACTGTATGTACCACAGTGAGCCAATCACAACAAACAAAGGTTCAAAGTTTATGCTGTAATAGGCTTCCTCTCTGACTCTGGCCAATCTGAGCAGGCTTTTGACAGTGTAGATTCGGGTCCAGAACACTGTCTAATTTGCATGCATCAAAAACCTGCTTGGATTGGCTGAGTTAGAGAGGCGGTCCGAGCAGCCTTGCAGTGATTGGTGCAGGACCGAGTTGGAAAATCCGTTTCGTGGCAATATCCAGACGATTTTCGTTTGGCAGCATATCGAAACGTTTTTTGGGATATACTCAGCGTATAAGACGACCCCCGATTTTCAGTTGACTTTTTTTCGTTTCAAAAATCGTCTTATACTCCGGAAAATGTGGTAGTTTTTTTTTTCTGGCCCCATTATCTCTATTTTAATCTTTGCTTATGTACATACTCAAATTACACGTTCTACCATTCAGTTTCTCTCTGTAGTGATGTCTGCTTCTCCTTGTGAGCTTAGTAATTGTTGTGTGCTTGCTGTGCTAATGCGAATGAATTTGTAAACCCTTTGGAGATAGAACAGCCTCTTCCTGTTTGGTTTCTAAAATGAAAATGAATCTCTCACTCACATATGCATAAGCAACATTCTATTTCCTGTGCAGTAGTTAAACATCCCTCTGGCAAAAGCAACTCTAGTGGTGTTCGTTTATTTACTTTATCTGGGTTACTTGGAAGAATGGAGCTGACATTGCATAAGTAACTGGTAAGTGGATGAAGGCTGGGAGAAAGGATCAGAGGGGACAGACTGGGCCAGAGAAACCAGACATCTTCAAGAACAAGAATAATGTGCTTTTCCATGGAGGGTTGGGTAGTTTAAGAAAGGTATATAACATGGGTGAAGGCTCAATAAAAGGAATACATAAGTCCTTCCAGAAAAGTAAAAGCTATTGGAGAAAAAATAAGTATCGTTGATTGTATTTGACACATTGGATACACTGAGTTCTCACTGTCACTTAAAACAAGCTCATGGAATAACTATGCAATAGTTATCAAGTACTTAGCAGGCAAGAACCACTGGGCTAGGTTCATCTTTCACTTTCTCAACTTATTAGTGCAGATGCTATTTTTCTTTATCTTGCAAACTTAAGGAGCAGAAACCTATGACATTTAAATGGTTTTACAGACCCAGAATACAAACTTAGGCAATTTAGCTTGAGGAAGAGTATGTGCTTGCCTGGAAGACACAATACTGCTCTTACTTAGAATATATGGATTAGTGATGAAGAGCATTCAAGCTCAGTTGATTCCTTCTTCCATGAGAATATAAAATATCAAAGTACAGGCTTGACAAAGCAAATATGTGTGTCCATCTTAGTCCCTCCTGCTAAAGAAAGGAACCTAAGAGTGAATTTGTGATGTCTTCAGAGCCACAGACTTTACAGAAAGAGCCATGGGTATGAAATATTCAATCCATCAACGCTGCTCTATTATCTAACTTTCCCTAAGGCTTTAATTTCTCTATAGCTCCAAGTTTTGATATGGTTTCAGTATATCTCAGGGAGGAACCAGAGTGATAGCACAGTGGTAGGTCACTTGCCTTGCATTTGACTGACCCAGGAGGGTCCTGGGTTCAATTTATCCCATATGATTCCCCCAAGCTTGCCAGGAGCGATTTCTGAGCAGAGAGCCAGGAGTCACCCCTGAGCACAGCTGGATGTGGCCCAAAAGCCAAATATACATATATATTTAAATACATATTTATTTATATGTCTTTATATGTACATATATATTTAAAATACATATTTATTTATATATCTTTATATATACATATATATATCAGGGATGACATATTTTTACAATTCTAGTTACCTGAGAATCAGAAAAACTCTGAGTAAACATGCCTGGCCAAATAAAGATGAAATAAGCTGCTAATACTGTTCATACTTGACAGTTTTTGGAAAAGATTCCAAAAGTAGAAAATTTTCTATTTGTCAATGAGAATATCATATTGATCATCCCCTCTGACCTTATTTAAAATTTCCTATGAGATAATTTACTCCTCCAGATTTTGACCTAATACAGTTAATGATTTTGATTTTGACTAGCATCAAAAATTCCATTGGAGCAATTTTGAAAAATATTTTTGAGTAGTTGAGCTTTCCTTAGAGTTCATAATTCTTCAGCATAAAACCAATAGTATGTTTTACCTTAATGTATTTGATGGCCTTTTAAAAATGCATATGCATATATATGTATGTATATATATATATATATATATATATATAAAACTTAAGACAAGAGAATATCTGGTTCTTTGTAAGACTTCAATTTTTCATTGTCTACTCTGTACTGAAATTGTTTTAATTGGATGTGTTGACCTAAAAAATTAAACACATGACCTCAGTAGCCAGAGAAAATCTAATGCTTTCAATTCTTGCAACAGACTGTAATTATTTGATGAGAGGTCAAACAGAGAAATCATAGAGCGAGAGAATTTCTTTTACATGGTGCTAACCCAGAACATACATTGGGGAAAGAAAAAAGATTCTGACATGGTACATAAACCACATTCAAAAAAGGAAAGCCTGTCAGGATAAGTTATTTGCAAATAAAAACTTCTTTACTTTGCAACACTGAGGAATCTCCATCCAACCGGAAGCAGTTTGTTCAGCACTTCAATCTATAAGAAATAAGTTTCCTGGGATCAACATTTTAGACCAATAAAGCAAAGGAAGATGAGAATCATCAACTAATTCAGAGGACAAATTTTCTAAGCTTTCTGAAAGAAAGTTTGGGTCTTATTCCATACTAGAATTTTCATATTAATTCCTGTATAGAGAGGCCCACACTCATCATGAATGAGTTCTGACAAATGCTTATCCTCATGGCTGTTCATTTATGTCTTGATTGTCCTTATTAGTAGCCAGGGCTCAGTAAACACTGCTTGGATGTGCTCAATTGCACATCTGTTTAATTCCCCCCACCCATTAAAATTCTCTTTGAAAGATATTAAAAGTTCTTAGCATCTCTAGTTTCTTAGTATCTCTAGTTAAGACAGAGTAAAATCCAGTAGTTGGAGATAATGAAACATTAACACACATTCCTCCAGCTAACAATTTTGGGTTGCCTGTACATGTTATTCTTGATCCAAACAGAATCTTTAGTTTGGATACCAACTCTTTTCTTTCCATCTTCTACCATTATCCTGGGAAATATTCCATGTTTCTTAACCAAATTGGACTCTTGGTGTGTATTTTTAGATAGTTGCTTCATTACCAGGATCACTTTACAACTAATGATTAATAAGTCAGTCTACTTCCAAGTTAGATTATATTTCTTATGGTGATGATGGTTATGGGGCTTCTAAGCAGTGTTCATAAGGTCTAAGAACCCCTTCAGTGATTCTAGGTTGACTGAGTGGGCAGTGCAAATCAAGGACTGTCATGGGTGTTGTGTGTCTGCATGTCAGGCAGGACCCTAACCATTTTCCCATCTCCAGGTCCTAGAATGTCCTTAATAAACCAGATATTTTCCTGAGTTTTCCTGTGTCTCTTCCTGTCTAGCATCAAACTTGAGAGAGATTCAACATTCCATTTTCCCTATTAACCAATATACCCAATCATTAATCAGTTCTATTCTGCTATTTTCACAATAGATCTTATTTACCTTTCTTGGCCTATTGACCTGTGTGTTAATGGCCTTGACATCCAGAGGTGTTCACATCTAATCTTTTTTGGGGAGAGGGGCATACCCGGTGACACTCAGGGGTAACTCCTGGCTATGCGCTCAGAAATTACTCCTGGCTTGGGGACCTTATGGGATGCAGGGGATCGAACCGAGGTCCGTTCTGGGTCAGCCGCATGCAAGGCAAATACCCTACCACTGTGCTATCTCTCTGGCCCCTACATTTAATCTTTAATTCACGTTGTCACCCCTTCTTATATATGAAAGTGGGTTCTACAAAATATTGTTTCTACATTCTTTACACATTTGTAGTTAAACCAGCTATAACTTTCTAGTTTCTTTTTAAAACACAGAATATAGTGGCAGAAGAAATAATATAGGGATTAATGTGCTTGTTGTTCATGCAGAACCACATTAGATCTCTGAGTACTGCATATGGTTACCCCAAAATACTTGTAGGAGTCACCCCTGAACAGAGAAATAGGAGTGAACACCGAGTACTACTGGGTACTGTAACTCCAATCTGGGCATTGAAAAAATATGTTTGCAGTAAGATCAGCAATAAAGCTCACCAGCATACACTTGTATGTATAAAGCTCTAGGTTTGATTCCTGGAATTAGAAAATATTTCTCAGTAATACTATAATTTGTCACTTACTACTTATTTAATTTCACAAATGCTATAATACATATAAATATATAGTAAAATTTTGAAGACATTAGCTCATATATCTTTCTTTCTAGTAGTATTTAGGGACCACTTGGGGCACATGTATAAGTATTCAAGGACTATGTAATGCTAGAAAATTCATCTCAGGACTTCATACAAGACTCTACCATTTGAGCCTTCTCTGTCATTTTTCTCTGTCATTCTCTATCATTTTTACTGAACTAAGACTAGAACCCAGGGCCTTACATAGAGAGCAAAAGATCTCTTGCTGTGCTCCTGCTCCACTTTGAACCACAACTCCCACCCATTCTGTATATTTTTCAATCACCAGATACATTTGAAATATAATCCTAAATATATGAGTAGTCTCATAGATATATTTTGGCTGGTTTTCATTAGATGAAATCTAAAATAACTATGAGTAGTATTTTTGTTGTTGTTGGATTGTTTTTTTGATTTTGATCTATACTCAGCAGTGCTCAGGGCTTACTCCTGGCTTTGCACTCAAGGATTACTCCATATAGTACATGGAGGACCAAATGGGATATTGAGTATTTAACCTAGGTTGGTTCCATGACAGTTAAGCACACTATTCACTTTACTATCTCCCTGACCCCAAATCCCAAATCTGAAATAAATGGCTACATTCCTTATTACACAAATTTAAGATTACATTTCAGACAACTTTCATCTATAACCTTAGCATATTGATCTGCCTTATCTGAAATATACGCATAACCAACCAAGTAATAAAAACACTTGTCCATGTGCTCATTGGTTTTTGCTCTTTTTTTTTCATAGAGCTATAGATTCCTTGATAAAGAGAATGCTCTAGTTCTTTGACACAGATTCCTTTCCAAAGAACTTTCCATAGAACTATATGACCCTTAGGCACTCACAGAACTGCAACAAAACATCTTTGGAGGAAAACTAAAATTAAGTCATGGAGTTTAATCTAGAGGTCTCCAGAAAGGACCAGAAAATTTGTAGACAATGCTTGGGTTTTAAACGTTAGAGATTTGTATCTAAAGTGTAAAATAGAAAACCTGAATAGACCCACTCTGCAGTGCGCATCACTGGCTCAGCATCTCAGGAGCACAGGGGTCCTTGTTTAGAAGTCTGACTTCACACTTCAGGTGCACTTCATTGTTACTCTCAGTCTTATTCCACATGGCTAAGTCACCTCCTTAGTGTCACATCACTCTGTCACTCTCTTCACTCACTGAAGGTTTGGATTCCTGACCCTCTGTCTTCTCCTTTGGACCTCATTTTCTTCATCTTCCTCCATGTCATTCTGAAGAAAGGCTGAATTTCTTCAGCCTTCCTACACATCACTTCTGTTTCTTCCTCTGTGGCCTAGAGGTCAGGTCATGCCATCAGAGCATTACCTTTGAAATGGATGGCAACGACTCCACCGTGTACCTTTCCATAAGCCGATGGACATCTTAGCTATATTTCCTTATCTCCACCAATCCCTCCTCATAGTCTACCCTCCTTCTGCATTGTTTTCCTGTGTTCAGAGTCTTTCTTTTCTGCCCAGCTTCATGGAAAGCCCACATTCCACTATTCTTTTATTTGGGGGGGGGGTGTTTGGGCCACAGCCAGTGATGCTCAGGGGTTACTCCTATCTCTGCACTCAGAAATCATTCTAGCTTGGGGGACATATGGGACTCCAGGGGATCGAATTGTAGTCTGCTTGAGGTAGGCTGTGTGCAAGGCAAATACCCTACCACTGCACCATCGCTCCGATCCTGCAATCCACTATGCTTAACACCTCCTAACTCCATCTCCATTCTTGCCTGTCATGCCTGCTCTTGAATCTGCTCTGTGGTAGAAGCTCAAAGATTTACATTCTTTATGCCAACACATGCACAGTTGAATGGGCCTAGACTTCTGAGAAAAAATTATATTATTTGAATAATTAGATTTACTTGATTTTATTACTGTCAACAGTGAATAATACCAACATTTTAATCAATCTCTTACTTGCAATTTTTTTTCTTCTATCTCCTGCCAACTGAATATATCCACTTATTCTTGCTGAAATGCATTCTTTTAGAATAGTTTCAGTAAAGATCTGCGGGTGCAAACATTCCATGTCTGAATGTTTGTTTTGCAATTAAAAAAATTTAAACATTCTAGTCAATCAAGACACAGAACTTTTGTTGACATTTCTGGGCATTTTTTTTTTAAGTTTTGAAACTAGTATAACATTTACTTCTGTAAATATGTTGTTATTGCTGAAGAAAATTCTGATTGTAACGTGTCTTTTTTATTTTAAATCACCTTTTCTCTCTGGAAGCTCTTAAGATTTTAACATTATACTTGAGGTACTTTTTAAATTACATCTCTTCACAGCGTGGGCTTACTTTACGGGAAGCTGCTTAGTATTCACAGCACAATTTCAATCTATGAAAAACTTTTTTTTCCTTTCATGAAAAACTTCAGAGGTTTCCAAATAGTGCTTCTCCCATTTTTCTCTGTATGATCTTCTGAAGCTTCCTTCAAATGTATGTCAAAGCATATCTTCTTCGTCGATCTTCTTGTTCATGCTTTCCCAGTCTCCCAGAATTCCAACTGAATTTCTCAGTGCTGTCTTCCAACATACTAATTCTCTCCTCAACTCTGCCAACTTTGTGTTTATGATATCTTCTAATTTAAAATAGCAACTGTATTTACAAAAATGGTCACCACTCTCTCATTATGTCTTATTTAGTTTTGTGGGAGGAGAAAATAACAATTGACTGCTTGGGGCAGTGTGGGGGGGTACTTGTTTTCAAAGGACTATACAGTACTGGGGAATCCCATCCAAGAATCTCACGTGTAAAGCCTATCCTCAGCCCTTTGAGCCATCTTTCTGATACTGTACCCTAATTCATGAATGTCAAGTATACTTCTTTGTATCTACCTATATCTAATATGTTTCTCTTACAATTATTCTTTGAAAACTGGGATAATTTTTTTGAGATCATTCTTTGAACATCTCAAACCATTGTATTACATTACTTTCACATGAATTATGTTGTGTTCTAGTTGCTGGATTGTGTGTGTATGAGAGAGAGAGAGAGAGAGAGAGAGAGAGAGAGAGAGAGAGAGAGAGAGAGAGAGAGAGAGAGAGAGAGAGAGAGAGAGAGAGAGAGAGAGAGAGAGAGTTTCTTGGAACAAATTTGTTAGGTCCATTTTTTAGGCTACTTTTTGTAATTTTTTCTGCTTCTCATTTACTCTTTAATAGTACTAGCCTAAATAATCAACAACAGTAGACTGGATGTTTACAAATTTTAGAAATGAGGCTTATAATGGTGTTTCCAGGTTCACCAGATCTCTCACTGACCTCCCTCGCTCTGCTTCTGCTCTTAATGACTTTGTGCCTCATCTTAATAAAAAAAAAAAAACAACAACAACAACAACAAAAAACCCTTCCCCTAATTACAGTGCCCTATTCCTAGTGAGTCCAAATTCCCAGATAACAGTGTCTGATTCCCAGCTTCTTACAAACAACCTCATAACCTTAACTTCTCTTATTGGTTTTACTTTCTCACTCTGTGCTTGCTAAGCCTTCGTGCTGGTTGCCTTCTGCCTAAACTCAAAACAAGTGCAAGTTTTTTTTTTTTTTTTTTTTTTTTTTTTTTTTTTTTTTTTTTTTGGTTTTTGGGCCACACCCGGTAACGCTCAGGGGTTACTCCTGGCTATGCGCTCAGAAGTCGCTCCTGGCTTGGGGGACCATATGGGACGCCGGGGGATCGAACCGCGGTCCGTCTCCTAGGCTAACGCAGGTAAGGCAGGCACCTTACCTCCAGCGCCACCGCCTGGCCCCATAAGTGCAAGTTTTTACTTTATTCTTTTTATATTTTATTTCTCATGACTACAGGTATAAAAAAATAGAGTGTTATTAACACTCCTTAGCTTTTTTCCTCCGAGAATTCAACTGGTAACACTCCCAGAAGTTTAATTGATCCATAAATGGCATCCTGGGATACAAACCAGTATCTACTAAATTTTAAAGTCAATGTATTTTTTTCTCATCTGTTTATTGGAAGTATAACATGATTCTGTAATCTTAAGATGAACTGCCTTCCCTGCCTTTCTTCTTCTTCAGAAATCTTTGCTCATAAAATGGTCTTAGCAATAGAGGAAAAGCTTATTTTCGTCACCAAAAGATATTTATATCTATGATTTAGTTGGCAAAAATCTAGACTTTTACACTTTCACATACCATGGTGTATAGTTAAATGACCTTGGTACTTCTCTTTATCATAATCTTTCTTTTTTAACTTAGTAGCAGATGGGAACAATACTCAAGTATGCATATTAATAGTATGTCTATTTAAATATGTATGTTTCTGAATGCCAAAGTACCATGTGCACTCTCTGGTAATAGTTTGTATAATTGGAAGCATCCTAAAAATGTAAGTAGACCTACATGCAAGGGAGACATTCGAAGAAGAGTCATTTTGGAGAAACTCACTAAATTTCCAGAAAGTATGCTTTTTTTAAATGTCCCTAAATAATAACCTTCTAAAATCCTAAGTCCTTTATAAGTCAACATCAAATTCAGCTATAATCCATTTATGTAAGTTATGGGCAGAAAGGCCCACCCTGAAGGTTGAGAAAAATATGACTGCTTAATAATTTTGCTACCTGAAAGTTGAAAATTTGAAATGCTGTTATTTTACGCCATTGTAGATGATTCGTAGAAGTGCCTGACACCAGTGCTAGTACCTGAGGCACATTTTTCTCCATGTTCTCTGTTAGAGTGAACGTGAAAGTTCTGCAAAATCCTCTGGTCCTTCTGCCTTGGCTTAATCACATTTATAAAGCTTTCGTTCACCTTTCCCTGGAGCCTTCGTTTTAAATAATGTCTGTTATAGTCTTACATGGTTATGCCTGGAATCCAAGTTCCTTGATAATAGGAACCAGGCAAGGTCTTAGTTTGTATCTTCAGGTACTGAATAAATGCTCATCACCTAGTTATCTGTGTGAGTACATGTCAGGTAGGAGACTTGTGTATCTTCTTTTCATTGGTGATGGGAATGTTGCACTGGTGATGGGTGGTGTTCTTTACATGACTGAAACCCAAACACAATCATGTATGTAATTAAGGTGTTTAAATAAATTAAAAGTAAATAAATAAATTAAAAGAAAAAGATTCTGGAAATGCAGGAGATGGAGAAGATAATGTCAAGTTCCAGGATGGGTCATTTCTGCTTAGCGACTTCAAATTAAGGACAACTGCCTTGACAGTGTGTTAATTGCCCACCTTAGTTAAAGGTATCGTATATCATTAAGAGCTAACTCTAAATCAGAGCAGGATCAGGGCTATTACCTTTGAAGGACCCCAATGAACGCTCCTTCCTTAGGATCACATCAACAGGCTCTCTCACTGGAGGTCTCTGAATACACTTAAATTAAGACCCCAATGTTTAAAGGAAATCTTCAAGTCCAGATGTCTGCATGGTAAAGAAATCACTTTGGACACCGAAAGTCTTCCAGAGCCTTATATATTCTTGCAACCAGGAGTGACCTAGATAATCTTCTCACTTCTAGCACCAGGTCTTGCAGAAATGAGAATCAGGAGCTGCATTTCTCACCAACCACATCTGCTTAGGCAGGACTTGACAGAATGAGGGCAACTGGGTGCTACCTGGCATGGTCTTTGGGGGTGAGCCCCTCTGCTTGTCCATTTGCTAACCCCAGCACTCTAGTTTCCCTCCTGCCTTCCCTTCCCCAAGTGGCGCTTCTTTCCTGTAGGTGTCTGATCACCACCGCTGCTGCTGCTGCTGCTTAACATTTCCAAACACTTCGCTCTTGTTTATTTTACAGTCTCTCGTTATATAACCCAGGGAAGCGGGTCGACATGACTATTAACATTTGCTAGAAAAATGAAGAAATCAGGCTGCGGGGACCTGCCGCAAATGGCCCCAGCACAGCGACTCGAGAGCTCAGTAATAGCTTGGACCTCTTGACAGCTTTCCTCTTCGCTCTCTCTCTTCTTTGCAGCCCCAGTGAGAAAATGTGTCGTTTTATCAATTAACTCAAGAGCCGAGGCTCTGGAGTTAGGCCAATTTGGGCTCAAAATTCTCACTCTGACACATTTGGCTGCACGATCTCAGGCAACACGCTCCTTATCTCTGCGCTCTTGCATTTCTTCATTTGGAGAATGTTGAAAACACTGATCTCTCTGGGGCCTGACAGCCAATTCTGAGTTCTTGCCCGGTAGCTGCGCATGGTGGGCATGTGGGGAGGGTCCGACTTTCCTGGACTGCATGTAAGCATGAGGGCCACACTGCTGGGGGTGAGTTGGCTGCATTTCCAGAAGACCCTTCCTTTTTGGAGCTTTTGGGAGGAAGGTGGAATGGGCAGTAGCTAGAGCAAAGCAAGAGAATGTTCCCTATGCTGCGGTCCTGCATTTCTCCCTATGTCCTCAGACACTCTCTTGCTACAAAGGTCACACAGATTGATCCTAAGGAGCCAAAAACAGATGAAAGGGGCAAAAGGTGGCAAGGACTTTGTCATCATCACTGAACTGAGCACTTTCACATAAATGCAATTCAGGTGATTTTTTTTTTTTACCAAATATTATATCTTCACAGATACACTGGGTAAAAATAAAAAAAATAAAGACTGAAGAATATCAATAGGGCCCCCCCCCAAATCAAACCAATTGATCGTCTTTATTTTTTTTTTAAGAAAAAAAACATTAGTATTATTCTTCTCTTTAATTTCTTCTATCCAGGCTCATGTGGTCCTCCTCCTCCTCCTCCTCCTCCTCCTCCTCCTCCTCCTCCTCCTCCTCCTTCTCTTCCTCCTCCCTCCCCTCCATAGGCTTTGCTGGAGCACTGATGTATTGCCATTTCTGCTGGTGCATTTTTAAGCAGAGCTGCAGGGGATGGCATGTGTTGAGACCATTGCCATGGAAACCATTGTTGTGGAATGAATAGAGAGGTTTTAAATCCTTGGTAATGAGCCTGAGAAAGAAGTGGGAGTTCAAGTTTAACTTGTTTGGAAGTGGTTCCTGTTTCACACAGAGATATTGGAGGCCCAGGATGGGGTGTGCAAACGATGGTAGCAAAGAAGCTTTATATATACATATAATATATATGTATATATACACACACATACACACACACATATATATGTGTGCTTTGTATATACAAATATATAAGGTGAGGGCAATGCCCAACAGGCTGGGGTTCATGCCACCCACCCTTCCACTAGCACTTTTTAAACTAGAAAATGACAAAGAGGCATGAATAGCGTCACATCCCAAAAGACTTCCTGAGCAGACACTCTCTCTCTTTTTCTGGTGAACACAGTGTCATTTTCATCCATTGCCACTGAAATCAACACATTCTCACCAACTCTGCTGAATGAAGAAGTTATATATTTCAAGGCAATTAATTATAGTGTGATAAGGATCCTGAGGTCCTATGAGGGGAGGGCTAATTTCTGGCATCTTTCTCTGGCCTTGGGCTGGGAAAAGAGGCAAGTGACCCAGAAGGCATTCACAGGGCATTCATCTCTGGGGTGTCTTCTGTTCCAGAATGATCCTGGCATAGGGCCAAGGGATCATCTACCTCCATCATCACTTCCTTATCTCTTTCTTCTCCCTTTGCTCTCTTCACACTTCTAAGACTCTGAGACCTCTCAGTTCCCTGAGACTCTTGCAGGTTGAGTGATCTCAGGCCTCAAGGCAGGATTGGGACAAAGACATGAGGATCAAAGAACAAGATGGAAAAGATCAGAATAGTGAGGCCTCTCCTTCCCATTGGTCAAGGAACTTCCATCCACACTTGACCTTCATCCAAGCACACAGTAGCATATGCACCAATGGTTGAACTCAGAAACTGCTTCCTATATGGTGACGAGGTGATGAGGGCTGGGCCATGTTGATAAAGTTATGTTTAGATGATGAATGTTAGGATATAGCAGTCCGCACTCCCACCTCAATGTACCACTTTGACATCTAAGTGTTTTTGATTTGAAAGTGCTGAAAGTGTTCATTTCCTGAAGTTCATTTCTATCTGCAGAAAAGCAATCTCTCCAGAGAACTATAATCCCCAACCCCCACAACCAGACATGGCTGGCACTAATTGTAAGTATGCTTGTCCAGAATATTCTAAGGATCCAGGGCAGGAGAGATAGCATGGAGGTAGTGTTTGCCTTGCATGCAGAAGGTCAGTGTTTCGACTCCCGGCATCCCATATGGTCCCCTGAGCCTGCCAAGAGCGATTTCTGAGTGTAGAGCTAGGAGTAACCCCTGAGCACTGCCAGGTGTTACCCGAGAGCCAAAAAAACAAAAATAAAAACAAAAAAAAAATAAAAAAAAACAGAAAACAAACAAAAACAAAAACGAAAACAGAATAAGGATCCACTTGCTTCCCCTTAAGTGCCACATCTTCCTTTTCTTTCACTCTCTAAGTTGCATACATAAGCCCACAACTGCCTACCCTGAACTGTTGACTAAAGATTTTGGCTAAGGTCATAGAGACCATGGGGAGGAAGTGGTGGATAGCAGAAATGGTCCTTATCATTAATGGGACTCATACCTTACAGGTAGCAGGGCTGCCATTGAATTTCCCAAGAGGCCATTCATATAGTTGGAAAGCTAAAGGGGTTTGCAGTCAACAAAAGGTTAAGAGAGTCTTTCCCAAGCAATGCTTGAGTGGTTGGGCCAATTCTAGTTTCTGAAATGGTATCCAAATGCTGTTTGAGTCAATAGTGTGCCTCCAATGTGAAATCAGTTTACATTACCCACCAATTCCCAGGCATATTTAGGTTACAATACACGTACAATAACTGGCATTATTTTTGAGCAGTTAGTATATGTCAAATACTGAGCTAGGCACTTTACATTCATTATCCTTAATCCTTCTAACATCCTGTGGGGGCACTTAACTGATGAGGAAATTGAGTTGGTGTTTAAAAAAGTGTCCAGAGCCTCATGGTGAGTGAGCAAGAGACTTCACATGAACTTCTGTGGTTACCAGTCTCTCCATGGCTACACTTTTTGGCCCCAGAAAGAATAGCTGTCCCCAAATCACCATAGAAGGGTGCAAAGTTGCTTTTTATGGGTGGTAGAAGGAATGTTTGACCTTCCAAGTTCTTTTTACAACTGTATTTAAATGGCCAGCAGCAACATATACATTTTAAAATTTTTATACTCATTATACTAAAACAAATTAATTTTAGAAGTATATATTAATTGATTTGAAGCATTATGGCTTCGATCAGTGGTTAACACAAAAATCACTAATATGACATTTTATATTAGTTATTGCACTGTCTCAAAATACGGGTATGTATTGGACATTTGCCACATTTCATGTGCTCAGGTCACCACTCTGGCCAGAGACACCGTTTCAGACAGCACAGACAGAGGCATTACATGGTGACAAGATCAGAAGTGGCCCTGAACATAGGACTCAAAATATTTCCCATCATACATGTGAATGTTTTATGAATAAGTACAAAGAAATAAAACATACAAAAAGGAACAGATGCAACATTATATATGATTAAAATGGTGGGGGAAAAGTAGGGCTCAAGAATTATTTATCATGGTCTTTTAGTTGTTATTTTAAGTAGAGATTCATATCAAAGTCAAGTAAATTCCCCTATAAACATGTAGCACAGTGCTTACATATGCTATCCACTTATCCCTGTCCTATTATCAACAATATTCCATTAATCTTTTGCTATGAGAGAGAAGAGACTTTGGATAGTCTTATAAATTTCAGAATGTTGGGAAATGGAGAATGAGTTGACAAGTCAGTGGAGTTGACTAAACTTCATTTCGAAATTTTAAATGTATTTGCAAGACAGATGTAAAAATGTGTACGCACTCATGTGGGAATGCAGAAGGTTATTGCATCCAACTTGTTTATGTAGTAAATGGTGCAAGGCATCCTGTAAACAGTTCTCTAGATAATGCGGACCATTTATAAAAGCTCTGATCTGGGTCACTCACAGCATAAATCGTTAATACACTGGTTATATTTACAACTGAAAGAATCCAATTTTGTATTACACTAGAATTATCCTCCTGAGTATAACAAAGTTCCAGCTCTGAACAAATATAACTTGGCTTCACACCTTTGCTTTATGCCTCAGTACATTAGTCACAGTTGCCAGCAATATGTAGACTATATGAAGCATTTTCATGTTTATAAATGATATTCAATATAGAATAGAGTCTAAAAGAGTATTAGGGTTTGGTTATAGACTCGGGTGGAAATTATTTTTATAGTATCAGATGAAGTCAACAACAGAATGGATTTTTTTGCTCTTCTAGGCTTCACTTGATAATTATAAACTTAGTTTTATAATGATTGTTCTTGAGAATTTACATTGAGTTTTCAACTGTTAGTAACCCTGTGAGGGACCCTAACTAATTTTGGAAGCATCGGTTTTCTCTGTTCATCATTGGTGTCAATGTATGACTTGCCCTTGGGCACATTATAAAACAAGTTAATTTTAAGCAAGTTCACCCTTTTTCCAACTTATTTATTACTTAATCTTCTTCTTAGAATTCTTTTTAGTGATCCTCTTGCCCAACTCAGTGGTACCTTGTTTGATTATTGCATCACAGACATACATTCTGGTTTCTGAATAAACAAGCATTTCAAGTGAGTATACATTTGATTTGAAGAGTCTCTTTGAATTATTTTTATCTTAACTCCTATAGGTCATGGCCAATGAAAA
The DNA here is from genome assembly GCF_024139225.1 of Suncus etruscus. Classification (NCBI taxonomy): domain Eukaryota; kingdom Metazoa; phylum Chordata; class Mammalia; order Eulipotyphla; family Soricidae; genus Suncus; species Suncus etruscus. The sequence goes on along the minus strand of NC_064854.1, from coordinate 19,227,245 downwards.
CAAATGAATTTACATGTTGGTAAGTGATTGGGATTATATATATATATATATATATATATATATATATATATATATATATATCCAGATTTAGTGACTTTAAATGTGGTATAAGTCAAGGTCAAAGCAACCAGAGGAACTTAGTTCTGAGAATATTCATGCAGACCATACAAGGACCGAGGGGCCAAATAAGAGAGAATGTGAGAACCAAAGGTTGGTCATAAGGAAATAAACACAATTCTTAGTATAGGGAGAGAAGAGGAAGAATTGATGCTTCTGGACCTATTAGAGTCAATTTGGTTGAAAGGCAGATCTGATCTGTAGGACCAGAATTCCAGAAAGATGTCACCTGAGATAAGGGCACTGGATTCTTTCTTCACCCTGCCCTTGACTCTACAAGGTTTTCCAAAGGCCAAACATGGCCAAAAGTGAACCTGGGAAGTTAAGACTGCAAGAGTAAATCTTGTTGCAGGTAGAAAAGAGCAGATTGATAAGAAAATCTGAGAACAGAGAGGCCCAAGTCCCACAGACAGGAGCTCTTTGTACCTTGGCTACTGCCCACATATGGATAAAGGAATCCCAGGGAGTTTGTTTGTCGACAATGGCACTTTGGTTGTGGCAAAGAAACATATAATACCCAAAAAATATATGCTTTCACAATCTCATAAACCAGTGTTACCTCCAGGAAATATTAAATTAAATTTAAAAATTCTGGTATGCTGTGGTTCTCCACCTATCTGGGTCAGATTCTTCTGCCATGGTCAGTAAGAGTCACAAATTTCCTTTCTCTGATCTTTCCATTATTACATCTGATTTACTGCCAAATACTATAGATTAAACCTGCTGAGAGTTCTTGGGTCAGTTCACACACCTAAATTTCTGATTCTACCATTTCACTCTGGCTCAGACAACTGCTACTACTGTTGGTCATTCACTGGTCTACTTTCAGACTGGGGCTACTTTCCTGGCTATTCTTCAGAATATTCTCAGACTGTGACTATGATTGTGCAGGGCCCTTCTGAGAACTCATGTGATGTAGCCTCAAGGGTCTCTTGTTTGAAAGACTGGCATAACTGGGCTGACCATTGCCAATCTCATTTTATCTATTACATTCACCCTGAGCACTGTCAGTCCTTTTCCAATGACTTTCTTCAGCCTTCCAGTGATGTGCCATGTCTGGTATCTGCAATAGGACCTCTGTGCTTTTGTTTACCTGCCTCTAATTCTCTTTTCTGGCTGACCTCTCACTTATGGACCTTGGATCTTCAGAAGTTTCACTGCCAAGCCCACCCCCTTCCCTATCATATTCTCATACTTGAGAGTAAAGAAAGTAAAGACCCAATCTTTCTAAAGACCCAACCCCTAGCTATTGGTTGTAGCAGTTCATTGTATTTGTTCCAGTCATGAAATGAATGGGTCAGCAGCAGGAGCATCACACAAGAAACAGTCAAATTTATGGGAGAAAAAGCTAGGAGATTGAGCAGTCTTTTGGATCAAACTTATCCAGTTTCCGGCGTACCTCCTTGCTACCTTTTATTAGCCCAAGTTAACAGAATAAAGGTAAGTTAGCTAGGGGCATGGTTGATGTAGTTAAGGGTATTTATGCTAATTAAACTTAGGTGGGTTTAATTAATCAAGCCTAGATGGGTTTTTACAACTCAAAAAAGATGGGAGGAGGAAAGGGAAAGCAGGGAAAGAGTTTTTTAGAATCGCTATACCTAGCTAGTGTGATGGCTTTTGGATTTCGGTAAAAAAAAAAAATTGGGCTTTAGAGGAAGTCCTGAGAGTGAAGTTTAAAGACTTTATAAGAAAAAAGCTGAAAGTGTGCTTCCTTCAGAATGCCCACCATGGATGCTCATAGACCAAATGAGCCTCCTCAGAAAATGGAAGGTTCCCACACTTCATCTTACCTGGAATACATGTCTTTCATGTTAAGTCATGGAAGAGTCAGTTCTCCCTTCAGCCAAAGATCCAAAGAGGATTATTCTCAAGTCTTGGGATACTGCTAGATTTGGGGCTTGTTCGAAAAATTTCTTTTTTATTTTTCCCTTTCAGAGGTTAGCCTATGTCTATCTCCACTGCTGCAACTGAGAAGCCCAACATTTGACTCATTTCATAGGTTAACAGCTGGACAGGAATTTTGTCTCAGGACTCAAAGGGCAAGTCCCACCCACATCTGAGTTAGATGCTATTTAGAAGAGATGTGGCCTTTGGAGTGGAAGTGAGACTAACTCCAATCTTTGGGTACTGTTTAAATGGAATGAATGCATTTTTGCTTATGAGAAGAAAGTATATTTGAAGGTGAAGATCAGAAATGGATGGACTGAGTTGTTTTCCTCCAAATTCATATGCTGAAATTCTAATCTTTGATATAATGATATAATGGGGTCTTTGGGAAGTAAATAGGCTTAGATGAGGTTGTGGGGTGGGGCCTTCAGGATGTTATTAGTGTCCTGGATCCAGAGACCCTAGAAAGCTTGATCTCTCGCTTTTCTGTCTTTCTCTTTCACCTTGGGTTCAATTGGAGGGAGCTGTTTTCTGTTTGTCCACTTAAAGAAGGGATTAAAATAGGAATATTTTCAGGGAGAGCTGAGTAATTTTTTTCCTTTTTGAAAAGCAGGTGGTAGATCACATACATTTGAGAATCTTTGTTCTAGAATTTGAAAAAATAAATGTCTTTGTAGAATGTCACCACCCTCCTTGTGATATTTGATTAAGTAAGCCTGAGCTGGCTAGGACAGAAATGCTCAATAAAGGAACACACATATTAGCAGGGCACTGATTGCCTATTAGACAAATGTTTTCTCTGGGATCTGTCTCTGACCCCAATTTCCTCCCCTTTTTTTCCTGATGCTGGATGCAAATGTGCTTAATTCCACCTCTTGCAACACTCTGAAGTCACTTCTGAGATGACAGTCTTTCTGAAACGACAGTTCCATTCCATAGCCTGGGACATTGTGCTGTCTAATTCATCCTTAGACAATAGCCCTTGATCCAGACCCACCCTTCAGAGTGAGCTGAAGGAAGGATCACAGGAGATTTTGTCCTGGGAGAAACAAAAATCTCAGGCTACTCATCTCCTCTTGTCAAAGACAAGATGGAGACTCCATTTCTTGCACATCCACACTTTATCTTGACATAATGCTCCTTTTTCTTGTTATTCATTCAAAGTGGGTTACCTTTTCTTTAAACAATGGGTTGCCATTATCCACCCCCAGAAGCCAAACTGTTCCTCCAGCCAACAACTCTCCTCCAAGTAATGTTAATTCACATTGGAGATGGCACTTGGCTGCAAGGAGACCTGCTTCAGCACTCAGCACTAGCAACAACAAAGCCTGGGAGCAGAGAGAACTGGCTCCCCCACTTTGTCTGCCTTCACCCTTTTTCCCCCAATCTCTCCTGGTGTTCTTTGGGCAATCTGTTCTAACCCGCCCTCATCTCCACGAGGCATGGCCGATTGGAAGCTTTAAATGCAGGATGCTTAAAAAGAATCATAATTGTTTTAAAGAATCTGGAAAAAAAAAACCCAGAGCTTTGTAGAAGAGCAGCATGAGGCTCTCCAAAGGGCCTCATTTTCAAGAGTTGTGGCTGGTTTCCATATTGTTGATTAGTGCAATCTGGGGTCAAAGGGGAGGGACATTAGAAGAGCAACACTGGGAAGTACTGGAACAGGAGTCCTCTGAGGACTCTGCCACATTCAGTGAAAACACATTAAGCCTAGATGTTGAGAGCCCAGGATCACATGCTGGATGCCTTGCTTTGAAGGCAGTCTTGGGTCAGGAAAGACTCGTAAATCAATAGGGCCCCTAAGAACTGGTCCACACATTACAGACTGTAAGAAGTAGCCCATAGGCTAGCCCAAGACCCCAGGCCAATTCCACAAAATTGTTCTAAAACTGTTCTTTATTTTCCCTATAGTTGCTGTAGAGATCAGCCCTGCTGATCACTGGAGACCTCTGCTGCACTGTTGCCAGAGAGAATATCCTTGACTGAGCTTCATTGCAGAAAGTGTCCAGACCTAAACAGGTGCTTCTATCAAGATCCCAGGTCAGCACTGCCCTGATGGCATCTGGTCAGTGCCACAGTGCAAAGATTCAAGCCTCCTTGGGGCAAACCTGGAGAACTAAGCCAGCTCCTAGTAGGATCAACTGGGACCTCGATTATAACTCCATTAGGGGTTCAACTGCTTCCAATGTCCCCATGATGCTGCCCACATGCCAGTACAGGTTTTTTTTTTTTTTTCTGATATCTTCTCTCTCCCCATTGCCAGTCCCAATAGTTATTCTGGGTCGTTTCTTCAGCAATGAACTGTGTCCCCCAGCCCCATTCCTGTGCTGGAGCCTCATTTTTCTTTAAAATTCTACTTGGTGAAGCTGAGTTCATCCCAATGAGATCTGACCTAATACAGCTGTTGTCTGTGGAAGAAGAATAAAGAATTGATTCTAAACATTTGGACACCAGAGGAAGATGATGAAGATGCATGAAGACAGCCCTGTTCAAGCCAAGGAGAGAAACTGCCAAAGAAAGCAAACTTGCAGACATCTGGATCTCAGACCAACAGTCTCTAGGAGGGTAAAAAACTACTCAAGCCCTCAGACTAAGGTCTCTGTCATGGCAGCCGAGCAAATGAATGATGACCTGTAGTAATCATCTCTAATGTTCCATCTCTTCACTGTACAAATAAGAACTCCAAGGTCAAATAAACCATTTGCCTGAAGTTATGACTCAGAAAGCAAAGGACTTTTCTGATCCAATGCCATATCATTTTCTGCAGGAGATGAAATCTAAACTTTATATTGCCCCTGCTTAGTGGACCCTTTGGGGCCACTGTTAACCCTTTCCTATTCACTAAAAATGGGATTCATTATCAATTCTATTTAATCTATCTAGAATGAAGATTTCTGAGTCAGACTGATCAAGATAAATAGGGAATACTCTGCTATTTTTCCTCTACTAATTATTAAAGCTAGGGTATTACCAATGCCCCACCCAAAGCAAGCGTAAGTCCAAGATAGTTCACTGAATGAAAGTAATTATGCAACATAAGATACATACCTATTTATTAAAACTATAAAACTTAAAACCAATCTCAAATGAGAATTAAAAAAAATCCTTGATGAGTTTTCTAAGAAATAGGAAATCATAGTCTAATCTTAGCCTAGGGAAAATTATTGATCCAACCTAGAAGATCAAACTATTTATACTTAATTAAAAAATACTGTGATTCCCCTAACCAGAACATAATCAATACTTCAGTTTGAGTTTTCAAAGTTCAAAGATGTCAAACAGATCAAATCATTTCAACTAATAGGATCTTATTAGAATAGCTACTTATAATTAGGCAGCAATAAAACATCATGGAAATGGCCCAAAGGTTTATCTTTTCAATTCCATTCACTAGGCACTTGCAATGGGTGATTGGATAGCTTGGAGTTTGAGGATTGTAAAATGAAAATCTGAGACTGAGACCTAACAAATGCCCCACAGGAAGAAACCTTCAGCACCAAACTTGAGTCTTCAGGAGTAATTCTAAGCCCAAAGGCTGGTGCTATATAATTCAGGGTTTAAGGTTAGCCTGGGAGGAACTTGAAGACAATGATCCATTTAACAGAGGAGGCAACTGGGACCACAAAGATGAAGTGATGTGTCTACATTCTGATGCTCATTGGTGCTAGCACCAGGACTGGAACCAAAAGCCCCACACTGCTCATCTGGGTTCTCCCGCTATGACATTCTGCCACTTCTTCCTATCAAAGACTGGACTTAAAATAAGAAGGTAAGCAAATAAAAATGAAATCTGAAAGAACCTTGAGAATAGAGCCATGTTTTTTTTTGTGAATGGTAAACATTAATCCCCATATGCTGTAATGGAATTCATCAGTACATTTTGTTTGCATTTAATATCACATAATAAAGCAGCTCTTTAAAAGGCAGAATGGAAGGTGCTTTATACAAAAACAGCCAAACTTGTTGAAAAATAAAGGTTAGTCATCAGGTTCCATAGTTTCACGGATTTGATGAACCAGGTCTATGGAAAAAATTGACAGTGAAAGAACTGAACACTGAACAGAGCAGAGCAATAGCAAAGAAGGTAGGACGTTTGCCTTCCATGTGGACAACCAGGGTTCAATCCCTGGCATTCCATACGGTTCCCCAAGCCTGCTATGAGTAATTTTTGAACACAGAGACAGAAGCACTCCTTAGATTCACTGAATTTGGACCCTCAAACAAACAAAAAACTTAATGCTTGAGAGAAAAATATATCATTGAGGGGCTGGAGAGATAGCATGGAGGTAAGGCGTTTGCCTTGCATGCAAAGGTCGGTGGTTCGAATCCCGGCATTCCATATAGTCTCCCAAGCCTGCCAGGAGTGATTTCTGAGCATAGAGCTAGAAGTAATCCTTGAGCACTACCGGGTGTGACCCAACAAACAAAAACAAAACAAAACAAAAAAAGAAAAGAAAAATATATCATTGCAGGAAATTTATTGAAAAGAATAAAAAGACTGACAGTTCATGGGCAAAGCAGTCAGCAGTCTCAAGATTTCCGCAGAACCCAGGTGCCTCACATTTGGGTAAGTGAGTCCTACTAACAGAGGCTGCAATTGAGTAACTGTTATCTCAGCTTGAAGAATAAACTGAGTATGGAAAGACCACTGACATAAGGCTTGAGGCTTTCTGGCTACCACACTCCTGACAAACGCAGAAGTAGCAGAGACCAAGGCAGAAATCAGCAGCCAGACCGGTGTAATGTGGGAGGTGTAGACAGGGCTGCAGAGAGGCTCATCACACACGATTTAGAGAAGTGAGCATTTGGGGGGCAAACTATTCCCAGAATACTTTTTAAAGGAAACAAGAATCTTTGAAGAACTTGCTGGTTCTTGTTCACACTCTGTAGGAGGCTGGGTCAGCATGTTTATGGCCAATGCCAGGCAGTTCCTCTACTGCATATGTGTCTATTGGATAAAGGTACTTTGCATGTGGCTTACTGGTTTACTTACATGTGAACTGGCTTATTCCAGTTCAATTTCCAGCCCCACATGTTCACTCGAACAACATCAGAGTGACATGATAAATGAGAATGGCCCTTGACATTTCTAGGTCTACTTCCCTCAATCAATTATGATGATGGAAATTAGAAGTACAAAATATAATAGAAGCATCATTTTTTCCTGGGGCTATCTCTGTGTGCATGTGCATATGTGTGCACACATCTGCATAGACTGACGCTGTTGAGAATGTTGCAACAGGCAATCAACTCTAGATTAATATGATGGACACCTTTTTCATTAGTTCAACTATCCTTCTTGTTTAGAGAAACATCATGATGTCTTTTCTTTTGAAGTGGGCCTTATTTGGACTTCTTTTGATTGTAGGCAGAAATCCAACTAATCCAGTGTTAGGATTACTAGTCATTGTAGATTAAGTTGAATGCTTTCATCTAAGAATCACAGCAGCACCTCAGGGTGGATGCATGATTGCCTTTCTTTTGTCTATTCACTCACTCACTCACTCACTCACTCACTCACTCACTCACTCACTCACTCACTTTGTACATACCAATATACACATAAATATACATAAACTCACCTACATGCATCTCTATAGATTGTGCCTGGCTTTAATATAAATCTTGAAAGAATGTTTTCAGGTAGAAATGGACATCCTTACATTAAAAATAGAAAGTATAATCTCATGGGTTTTATTGCGGCTTCCTATTTTATTCATCAAGTGTTTGTGAAGAGCTGAGGCGTTTCGTGGGCTGATTGCTTAGTTCATTGTGTATCAAAAAGAAACAGAAAACCCAAGGAGATGTGTGTATTATAGTGATTGGGAATTCAGGCTCTTCAGGCTCAAGAATCTTAAAGATGACTTTGGACAAAATATTTTCTTTTAGATGCAGAAACGTTGACGTTCATTCTTGGGTTCCAGAAAAAATCAAGTTCATTTTGCAATTTTTTTGCCAATTGAATGTGAAAGTAGTGATTTATTTGACATAGATTATTGGACAGGATGTTCAGGCCAGATTTAATACTGTTTGGTTCACAATCTCTCCCTCCCAAAAATCCTTTCTGTAACTTTTTGGCTTATTAAAGGAGAATTAACAAATTCTCTCTCCAACTCTATTTTGCCATAGTTTATGGTGAGTCAGTAATATAAATGATGCATTTCCTGAAAAACATTCTGACTTATTCTTTCAACCGTCCACCCATTTTTATTCTATCTATATTTATATAATTTTATCATAAAAGTTCATTCCCACTTTAATAAATTTTTAACTACTGGGGTGGGAGCAGTGGCACAAGCAGTAAGAAGTCTGCCTTGTGTGCGTTAGCCTAGGACGGACCTCGGTTCAATCCCCTGGCATCCCATATGGTCGCCCAAGCCAGGAGTAATTTCTGAGCGCATAGCCAGGAGGAACCCCTGAGCGTCACCTGGTGTGCCCACCCCCCATTTTTAACTACTGTTTCAAATATACAAAGTTGACATGAACTTACCAAGTGTAAGGTGAACCTAGCTCTTTACAATTGAACTGTGCACTAATACTTTATATGGGGAACATTTTTGGTGTACTAGGACCATACACAGGTTTATGTAAAAATATTTCACATCAGTTCCTGCATAACTCTGTGAAGTCTAATGTCCAGTGTAGCCCAAGGATGGAGACTATCATCAAGTTTATGGCTATGACTGAGTTCTGGTCAGGAACTAGATATGCTGTGCCTGAGGCACTGGACTTGCCTCATGCTCACCATTACAAACCTGCCATGGTCTCAAAGTCCTTCTTCCCAGAAGCAATGGACTCATCATAGCCAGTTCCACTTGAGTACAGTTCAGTGGCATTGACAGCCACAGAATGCTACAGAATAGAGGATGCAAGCCCTACTGTAATCCAGTGTTCTATGCTTTTAATGTCTTTATAACAGAAATGTGTAGTTGTTGTGGGTACATAATTGATTCAGGGCCCTAAATGCCAGCATTCTTATATTAACTTCATGTTAGAGGATGCCAATAAGATTACAGCAGGCACCATATCTCATTAGGGGCTCATGGAGTTCTCAAGGCAAAACGCGCTGCATGCGATGTATTGAATTTGTTTATCATTCAATGAGCAATGGTACCCACTCACCAGACTGTGGGAACCTGTTGAAGACCCAGCCTTACCTTCCGCTGTCTTGACCATAATGAATACAGAGGGAGTCTCAATGGTTAGCTTTGCTGTTGATACCTGGTGTGTCTGGAGTGTTCCTGCTCCTTAAGATAGCACTTTCAATTAAAATAAGCAAAGGTCCTAAAAGGCTACTCAAGTGCCCCGCTGCTGACAAGGGCTTTATTTTGGGGTGAGTAGAGTAAGCAGGTCTAGCAAGTAGATTAACCTCCAAATCTATATGGGTGGCAATTCTGAGTCCCTGTGTTAGTTTATACATGGAAAATAGGAAGAGAATGCTTGTCCTTGGCCAGTCTTTGAATTAGGGAGAAGACCAACAGTTTCTCTGCCTCTTGGGTCTTCACTACTTCAGAAACAACAGTGAGAGAGAGAGAGATAAGAATCAGAGATCCCTAGACATCATGAATTTCTCCTAAGTCATTACATTCTGCCTCGGGCAGACCATCTTGGAGACCTTGAGACAATTAAAATTTTTGGCAGAAGAATGATTCCCAAAGGCTTCTTCCAAACCACACCTCTAGATACAACTTGGACCACTTTGAGTGGGTAATCCAGAAAACCAACCTGCTAACTACAGTGATCTACTCATAAGTCTGTAACCTAATGTGAGATTACTGGAAGTCATGCTGCTATTTCAAGCTAGCAGCCCAAGAATCCCATCACTAGTAGTAGAAGAGTGAACCTGAGACACCCAGGACAAGACCAAGAGCTGGCAAATTGTTGGTGTCTATTTCTACCTTCCAATTTAAGACCAACTAGAGCCAGCCATGTTTGTACCTCTATTCTTACAAGCTGTCCCCTTTGAGCCAGCCTCCTTCTAGCTTGCTCAGGTCAACAGTCTCCAGAGAGAGAGAGAGAGAGAGAGAGAGAGAGAGAGAGAGAGAGAGAGAGAGAGAGAGAGAGAGAGTAGATTCCTTCAGAACTAGCTGTCCATTTCTTTTCATGACTTGGAACCTCTGCCCAACCTAAAGATATGATGACCGATTCTGTTGCTATAGCAAACTCAGAATCAGCTGCCATTGTTCTCATTTACTTGATCTTCACTGATTTCCAAATATCCTATCATGTCTTTTCCCATGAGGGTTTGACAAATACAGGATCAATACCTGGGGCTCTAGAACCTTATTTGGCCAGTGTTTACATATAGGAATCAATCACTGCAAGTCATGAGGTCTGCTTTTGTTTGGGGTTAGATACAGAGTGACCCACTCTGGAAGAATTGAGGAGCCCCTGAGCAGCCCTCTGCAGCTGTGTATCAGGTAGTTCTTTAAAGACTTTATCCTTTGGAACATCGAATAGTTGGGCCTGCTCTCCTCTTAAGCTGTGGCCACTTGTTCTGTTCTATTATTATGGGCAGTGCAGGTCTTCAGGAGCCCAGAAATCTTAGGGGGGAAAAAGCTCTTTTCCTCTGTCAAAACGCAAACACTACTGAAATGTCCTGCTGAGAAAGAGAGAAAAGTCAGCTCTAAGCTATCTCTCCATGACTATAGGGAGAGGCAAGGTCTCAAGCCTTAAGCTGGGAAGTAGGAGCTGGAGATAAGGTTGGGCCTTGCTGTAAGTAAGAGACCTGCATGTATTGTCCCAGATTAAATCAAGCTTCTTTCTCCAGTGTAAAGTTTTGGGGCCAAGGCATCATGCTATGATTTGTCTTCCAGATTCTTCTGGATCAGCTTGGTCTGCGACAGAGAATAGGCATTTGTCCAGAATTTACTGAGGAGGGCCACCTCCATCTAAACAGAGGAGAAGAAATCTTCATTCACACTCATGGGTGCAGGAGAAATTATGAGCTGCTTGAGTATTTTGGGAGAAAAATTTGGACTATTAAAGCTTAAAGAATAACACATACAAACATACGAATTCATAAAGACACACACACTTACACACTTATACACACAAAAACCCAGAGAGGCAGAGAAGTTGTTTTCCCTCTGAGAATTTGCTAGAAATCTACCTGGCAGTCTTGCCTGGGTACCTGTGGAAAAAGGAAATAAAAATCTAGAAAAGATTCCTTTATTGAGTCTGGCTTATTTTCTTACTTTCTGCTTCAAGTAGCCAAGTCATTTCCTTTGAAAGCCTCTGTAACTGAACATGTGTATTTGTGGAGGTATTTCAAATGCATTTGATTATGTCTCAGCCATTTTCCGTTATGGACTCTGCACACCATTCTAATGCCCGGTGGTAGAAGCATTTCTAACTGGGGGATGGTTGCAATGTGCTCAGACTACACAGGAGCACAGGATAGGAATAAACAAAAATCTCTTAAGTATTGGAGTCCCAGAATTATCTATGTAACCTCAATAGCTACATATCACATGTTCCTAATCCAAAGGATAACATCAGCTGGGTGGAGCTGTGATGTCTGTCCCAGCTATGACTGCAGTTGGAATGGGAAAATACTAATTTCATAAAGGGATTGCAAATTCCCACATACACTCATAGAACCACACACAGAGCCACACCACAGAACCACACACACACACACACACACACACACACACACACACACACACACACACACACACACACGACAGGGCCTAAAGTTTTGCAGCCACATGAATTGCCTCTAAAGTTGGTATTGAGGTCACTGCCATCACTAGTCCCCACAGAGAGAACATGTCTGACGCCAAAACAGTAAGGATTGAAGAACTATGCCAGCCCTCTTGCATGGATTCTCTTTTATATTTGCTGAACCCCAATAGGACACATTAAGTTGGTATTGAGGTTACTGCCATCACTAGTCCCCACAGAGAGAACATGTCTGACCCCAAAACAGTAAGGATTGAAGAACTATGCCAGCCCTCTTGCATGGATTCTCTTTTATATTTGCTGAACCCCAATAGGACACATTCTGTTCTGTTCCTTTTGTGTAACTAAACTAAACTAAGGAACCTTCTCCAAATATCTGAGATATGCTACAACTCTAGAGAATTGGTGAAAGTAGAAATTCTTAACCACAGTCCATACTATTGGTGATTCTCAATCATTGAACTGTGGATCATATATTAATATTTTATAAATCATTTGGATAATTCTGTATGGAGTCTTCAGTCATCAAATTAATGGAGAGATATTGTACAAAATACATGGTATATTATACAAAATAAGAAGTGAAAATACTATTTACTGCCATTTTACCACACACAGATTTCTTTAAAGGATTTGGAAAAAATCAACGAAAGGATACACAAACGTCACAAAATTATATTAATGCAAAGTAATACAAATAAGACAAAGAGACCAAAAGAGAAGTTATTCAGAGCAGAGGAGTATTGGTGGTAGTGGCGCAGGGTCATTATAATCGACCTTGTTCCCTGTTATTTCTTCTTTCTTTCAATAACTTCTTTATGATCAGCACAAGTCACTGCCAAGGTCATCTACATTGCATCATAGCAACTGTCACTCCTCTCTTTCCTTAATATGTTCTAAGCTGTAAATTTATTTTCTGCCTGCATCACAGTGAAATGGGGTTCTTTGTAGGGGCACATGAAGTTGGCACTGGGACACCATATATATATATATATAAATATATATATATATATATATATATATATATATATATATATATATATATATATATATATATATATAAAATGGAAGTCAGATGAGAAGAATGTTGAAAATTTCACTGTGGCACTTGGGTCCAAAAAACAAAACAAAACAAAACAAAAAAAAAAACGATGAAAAAGACTGGGCTAGCAGAAATACTATATGGTCTCCATGGATCCCTTTAGATGCTCTATCCCCTATTCAATCTTCCCTGTGCCCAATTGAGCTCTGCTGTCTGCATCATCATCTGGACTCATTTGGCTTCCAGTTGTTTCTACACTTCAGAGACCCTGGCAGGAGAGCAGAAAGAGAAAAGAAGCCCAGACAGGACTATCTGTTCTACTGACTTCTTACTAGACAAAGGAAAGACTGGCAGTGGGATACCTTGATAATCTTCTGGCATTTTGCTTCTCTTCTCTGGTGGTTACTGTATTTCCTTGCTGCTTCCTGTGGGTATGGGATATGAGACCCTGTGTCAGTATAGAACATGAGTTTTAGAAGGATCTGCTTTGTTGTTCTTGGACAAGGACCTTTATATTGTATAAAGGGTCTTGGAGATAATATGCCACTTGGAAGGTATCTGTCTTCAATTCTCAGTCAAGACTCAAGTATCAAGGATCTCAAATTCTTTTGCATAGGTGGCCACATTCCCAATTGTCATTTTCATCTAACCTTTATCTGAGTTGATCGTGTACCTGCCCTGGTTTTGGCCATTGGCTCAGGAATAGCCAATGTCCAGTTGCTTGGAGGAGAAATGAACTAAGCCAGGATATATGGGTTGGGTTGTTCAGGCTAGTATTTCTTAACTGTGGATCCCAAGATATTCCACAAAGGAAAATTGCCTATGTGGGGTCCATGGCACAAGACTAGGATATAGAATGGTGGAACCATAGGGAGGAAACAACATTTGAATAAGGCTGCAGTGAGTGAGAGGAAGATTGGGTAACAATACTTGTCTGGTTCCCTGCATAGATAAGCTGTGTTGGGACAGTTTTGAACTGGGAAGAGAAGTGAGCTAAGTTTGAGGGAAAGGCTCTCCCACCACCATCAATTTCAGGACACTATCAAGGAATCTCAATGGTATACATTCAAATTCAATTTGCAGGTCCTCATAGCATGTCTTAAGAGAATAGATTGTATTTTTCAGATGAATGATCTTGTAGTTGTAGACAATGGAGAGATTTGTGTCATTTCCAGAGCACCACAAGAATTCTCCCTAGGGTCTTTAAAATATTTTGTTTCTTTCCCTGAATTCTTCTCCCAACTTTCTAGATCATCCTGTATTGCTTTCAATGTCACTGACTTCCAACTTTCAAAGTCTCCTCTCCCTGACCAGCCTTGTGCCTGTATATCTGGTTTCCTGTTATGTTGGCTTGACCAACTATTTCTTTGCTAATTTCTCTCACACCAATCAGGATGGACAAGGTGACATGGGTGGAAGGGACAGACATGTCCTCCCTCTTCTTCCCCTTGTACCCAACTGCAGCATGACTATTTTACTTCTGTGCTTGATGATGGTGGAGGTGGTGAGGCTTTTCTTCCCAGAACAATAAGAACAGCAAGGTATTCAGCTTGGCTGGGTTAGGGCTTGCTTGTTCAACACTTGCAGACCCTGCTTAACCAAGGCACTTTGACCACCATCACTAGCATTCTTCCATCAAGGTGCTTCCTGAAAGTGCTTCACTCTCATTTTCTTGCTGTAATGACTGCAGCCACTGGTCACAGGTTTTCTAGCCCAAGCTGCATAACACAGTTCCTCAATTTTCTGTGATTAGCTAGAATTCTCTTCCTACCCTGTCAGTTACCCAGCAAGCATCTTCTTAAAGTCAATTCTCCACTCAGATACCTGTCTCTGTGGGCATTGCCCATGACAATACAGCACAGCCTGCTTGACAGAAGCATGTGTCACCTGTGGGGCCGACTCAGCTGACTCTAGTCAAGTTATATCAGTTGACTGTGTCTAGAGTCCCAATTAGAGCCAATGATGCGTATTGTCAGCCACAAGAGTGACAATATTTAATCAGTGGATTGGGATTCTTTAAATTCTTCCTCTGCAAGACAAACTTCACTTTGAGAAAGAACCCATGTGTACAGAGCAGAGGTAACTTCCAAACAGATCCAAAGCACCAGGGCATATTTCTGTAGAGTTCTTTCAAACCATATATGTGAAAGCACTCAAGGCAGCATTTTTGTGAATCACTTGGGTAAGACTCTATAAGCTTTTCTTGGAGAGTTCAAAGGGCTGAAGCATGGACTCTGCATACAGAAAGCCCAAGTTTAATTCCAGCACCATCTTACCATATTACTCTAGAACTTTAGAGTACTGAATATTGCCAGGATTACACTGCCCTCCTCACCAACACACACACACACACACACACACACACACACACACACACACACACACACACACCATTTCTAATGGCCTCTCCTGTAAACATTGACAAAATAGTCACAATACCACAAATTCTAATATCATTCCTCTGGAGCAGGACTACTTAAGACCTGGATTTGTGGGGAGGTGATAAGGCTCAGTATTGACATCTGATAGCCCAGGAAAGACCATGGCAAGGATAATACAATAATACCAGTGCTGCTGTTGATAGCAACAATTATGAATCCAATATATCATTTATAAAAAGAAAGAAAGAAGAAAGAAAGAAAGAAAGAAGGAAAGAAAGAAAGAAAGAAAGAAAGGAAGGAAGGAAGAAAGAAAGGAAGGAAGGAAGGAAGGAAGGAAGGAAGGAAGGAAGGAAGGAAGGAAGGAAGGAAGGAAGGAAGGAAGGAAGGAAGGAAGGAGAAAGGAAATAGTTCATGGCAAATAAAAACCAACCTGGAGATTTTGCCTATAGAAATGAAACTCCCAAGTGGGTGGGGATGTGGGGCTGGTGGGGGATGAGAAAGGATAAAGAGACAGTGGTGGACATAAGGACACTGTCACTCTAGTCATGAGTGGGTTATGATGCAATTGTCCTATGTACCCCAAACCTGGATCACAGTACTACTCTAAATTATGAGATCTCAACATGAACATTGTTGAAAAGAAACAGGGTGGGAGGGCTTCCAGAGTGAGCTACATGGGAATTCCCATTCCTGCCTCCTCTGCTCATTAAAGGACACTCCAACCCAAGGGATCGAGCACAGTGTCTGGTCATCCTGGGGAGTGTATTTCAGTTGCTTGCAGTCTTGTAGATGAGGTCTCACAAAGTAATTTGTTTAGTGGGAACCAGGAACATCTCACCCTTTTGCTGCCCTTTAGATCAGGGCTCCCACACATCTCACTGCTCCAGCCACATGTTACTGACATGTGGTACTCTGTGCTTCATCCACCCTCAGGCTGTAAGCTTTGTGATCACTACACTGCAGTTAAATTCTGACATTGGGTGTGGGGTGTCTTATGCACAAAGCCACCATCTTGATCCTGGAGAGAACCTTTTACTCTCCAATGAAATGATTGCTAAAGAGAATATCTCCAAATGTACAAATACATTCTAGAGCTGAGGTCATGGAATTGAGTATATAGCAAATACCATGTTTCCTTCTAAATGCTGGGCTTAAAGCTAACTGGTTTTCACCATGATCGTGGGAAAGTATCACTCACTCTAAACAAGAACTGGGTGCTGAAAGGAGATAAAGGGATGTGAATAATACTACTTCAGTAACACTATTGTAAACCATGCTTAAAATGAGAATAGGAGGGGGGGGGAAGTAGGTCACAGAGACAGGCAGGGGTGAGGCAGGAGAGAAACTTGGAACAACAGTGGTGGAAAATGTGCTATGGTGAAGAATTTTGCACATCATATGACTGAAACTCCACCATGAACAGATTTGTAACTGTGTTTTCCTGTGGTGATTCAATTAATTTATTTATCATAAAAAACAACCAAATGATTAATTCCTATAGAAGGCATATGAGTGAAATCCCTGCCAATTTCAGTGTGTATTTTTACACATATCTATAACTAACTATAAATGCATTAGAAACGCATGAATACTGAGAGGGAGAAGCTAACTGGTCTCCTTCTTGTGCATACATAGTCATGATTTTTTTTAACATGTCTTGTTTATTCTTACATATCTCTAAATCATTGCTTTCTCTTATGCCTAATTTCGCTTGAGGTGATTGAATTCCCCACCTTTCTCAAAGTGAGACCTATCATACGTCTCTGGATGACTTCTTTGATTCTTTCTTGGACATGCCTCAGCAGCTGGAAGTCAACTTCTCTTACAAAGAAACAGACACGTTTTTCCTCAAAGATGAGGTGTGGTAAATGCTGGAGGAAACAAGCACTGAACACCAGATAGGTAAGGGAATGAGAATTGAGCTGGAGCATGAGGTCCCTATTTTCAATTTAGTGAACCATCATTAAATTTATCTCCTTGATCTAGTCTTCCTCTGGCTCAGAGAAGATTCTCTGTTTAGGAAGGTTAACCCAACTGTGTGTCTTTCACCTTCACACTCGCTTTCCTCACCAAAAACTAACTCAATCAATTTATCCCCTTTCTCTCTTTCTCTGCCCCTTCTACAAATTCAATCTGGTCTCATAACTTTAAAAGGAGCATTTTTTTCCCTTGGCTTCCTCAAATCTTTGTGCAAATGTTCACTTCTCTTGCCCTACATTTTTCTAAGTGTTCCTATATTCAGTCGTTACTTATTCTCACGACACTATCTCCTAAAATCTTGCCTTTTATTTTTTTCAGTCTTGATCTTTTTTGAGCATTTGGAGGCATTTGATCTTGTGATCAGGTTCCTTTTATTCAACCAGTCTATGTAATGGTGCTCCCTTTTCTGGCTATTTTCAGGCTGTACTTTCTTGGTTTCTTTTATGGTCCTGATCTTTCCATTTTTGAGGGGGATTTTTAAAGTTATTCTTTCTTTTTACACATTCTTTTGGTACTCTCATTCACTTAAACAAATTCCAATAATATCTGCCAGGGTCTGACAAATATCTGTATACTCCTTTCAGCTCTCTTTTGGACTCCACTTTTCTGCTCTTTGCCAACCATCCAGGTTTTCCTGGGACACTCAGGATCTTAGATGCCAGCATCTCACATTCAATACAGACCATGCTTTATTGTTTATCCAAAGAGATTTCCTCTCTGGCAAAGTCTTTGTACCATTGTCTTTGATTCTAGTTTCCTCTCATTTGCAACCCTATAGCCTATTTCTAAGTCATTTTCCAGGGCTACATAGTAAATCTTTTGTGAGGTCAAAATTAAAAGTAGGGGTTCCTCTGACTCCAATGAACTACCCTACCCCCTAGTAAGTTCCTCTGAGATCAAGAGATAAAAAAGGCCTAGATTCCGTTTTTCAATCTTAAAATTCAGGAAGTTGTATTATAAAGAATGAATACCTTTGGTATTCATCTACAAGTTTTTATTACCTTCCTACCTCCCCTAATAATCATTAAAGGTCTAAGTCATGATTAATAGAACATTTATTCTAAAACTTGTATGCTCTGTATATTGGACAGTGTGCCTTTCCTCTCTCTCTCTCTGTTTCTTTTTTTTAAATATAATTTTATTTTAATTATAGTGGCTTACATATCGTTCACAGTAATATTCCAGGTACATATTTACATTGAATCAGGGGGATTCCCACCTCCAAATTGTCCTCCCACAACCGCTCCCATCCTGCCTCCCATATCCTCCACTCTCCCCCTCAGGGGCTGCTAGAGTGCGTGGTCCCTTCTGTGTCTAGTTTATTACTTAGTGGTCTTATAACTGTTTGGTCTTGGTGCCTCCATTACTGCCCCCTCTAATTGGGAGGTGGGACTAGAAAGTTCAAGTTATGTGGTTTTGTTTGAGGAAGAGAAAGGTAATATAATGGGGTAAAAATTGACTTCACCGACTATGAGCAGAGTCATTCTAGAGGCTCTCATCCTTGGTTTGAGGGACGAAGGGGAAAAGAAGAAGGTGAAACATCACAACAGTTCAAAAAGAGGAATCAAATAAGATATCCAGTGAGCACTGCAGCAATAAAAATATGCACCACATAGTTGCCATGGTCTTGAGATAGGAAATATGACCAGGTGCAAAGAGGAAGAGAAAAGAAGAAAGAAAAAGTAAATATGTAATTTAAAAAATGGACAAATACTTCAATATCTAGCCAAAAACAAAGAAATTGACAAAAACTAGATAAAAATAATAAAAAATAAAAAATTAAAATAAAACTAAAAAAAAAAAGAAGAAGACTTACCACACTATGGGCTGTGCAAAAGCCAAGAACATGATATACAGATGACCGGCTGATAGAACCATGACCAGGCAGTATGTATTCTTGGGACCAACAAGAAAGCCCTAGTCTAGGGTTTGGTCTACGTCCTGCATAACAATCATGACCTCCAATTCCAGAGTCCTGACTGAGGCAATTGCAACTGAACGGGTCTTCTGGAAACACAATGAAAGACGATATCCCAGGCTCCATCCAAGTTTCAGTGCAAGGGCCAAGACCACTAACCACAGAAGACAGATTAAAATGACATCGAGGAAACAGAACTTCTAAAATCACAAAGAAAGTCTTCATCATAAGTTCCACTCCTTGACCTGTGCACAGACTGAGACCTCTAGATTTAGAGGTCTGTTTTTATCATCCAGATCAGAGCAGAAGTCTTCCATACGGCACAAAAACATCAAGGGGAAAGTAAATGAATGTGAAAGGAGTCTATAGATAATCCCATGACAATATATTCCGAGGGTAGAGAAACCCTGTATCTCTTAGGCCAAAGGGATTCCCTTTTGGATGACCCCAATATTTACTGTGCCTATGCAGGGGTGGGGGGAGAGACAAAAAACACTAAATAATCTCTCTGTTTCTTAAAGTAGTTTGCCTTAAGAAAAAAAAAAAACAAAATTGTTTGATCAACATGGGTGGCTAAAGAATAAATGACAACCTGAAATCAAAACACATCTCTGTATTTAAGTCCATAGTCTATACTCTCCACACTTACATGTACTTTGTCTAATTAATTTCAGGTGTTTAAAGCTATATGATGTTAAGTTGTCATGGTTTCGAACAAGTGAGAATAATTTAGCCATCTGCTCGGTTTCTCCTATGTTACAAATCTAGCATTTTGAAGGAAGATGGATTTGAATCTCCAGATAGCATTCAGAGAAAGAACAAAGCCAGAATCACTAAATTCATGAAAATTCCCTTCATTCCAAATTTCCTATCAATTTTTGGGGGGTTCCTTTTTAAATGATAGCTGTTCTGTCATTGTGCTATATTTTGGTTATTTTTCTTTTCAGCAAAAATTTTAGCTCCAGTTAAAATTCTCCCTTCTTTTTTCTCTCCTATATTTTATCCTAAATGACACATTTGGATAGCTCATCAAATTTTCCTCCTTGCTGGAAAAATAAGATTTTTTTGTTTTATATTTTCTAAAAAAGCACAAATAAGGGTGCCTATTGGACACAACATATTGACTAATAGATAAGGATCAATTTTTTGTTGTTGTTTTGGGGTCACACCCAATGATGCTAAGGGGTTACTCCTGGCTCTGCGCTTAGAAATCACTCTTGGCAGGCTCGGGGGACCATCTGGGATGCTGGAAATTGAACCACCATCAGTCCTGCGTTGGCCGGGTGCAAGGCAAACACCCTACCAGTGTGCTATCTCTCCGACATCAGGAGCAATATTTTAAATATGATATCTAAAATGAACTTTTAAGTTGGACACGATTATGTAAGAGCACCACTACTATTAAGATCACAAAACAGACTGTCTGAATCATGCTGGGGCACGGTCTAACTGAGGTCATGTGTCTCACACCATTAGTTGTGTATCATCCCAGGTAACTCTCTGGGAGTGAAAGCTTCTCTGCCACAACTTGTGACTTCTGAATCAACTACTCAGATTCCAACTGTGCAGATAAAAGTGCTGTTTTGGTAACAGCTTGTTGAGAGAACTCCGTGTTTCCCCAGAATGTACTTGAAGAAGATTAATGAGTCATATGTAGATGCCAAGTCAATCTGTTCTTTCCTGTCAATCATCAATCCAAGAACATGCTTCTCCATCTTGACCGAGAGGCATCCAAACAGATGTGTGGCTTAGATTTTAATTAAATCATCGGAACAAATAATTACTGTAGACTTCCTAAATGTCTGGCTAAGGAGTTTTGGGGTAGTCACAACTAGCCTGCCTGAAGAAGAAAGACCATTGGTGATGGCAGTAGTTCTCAGTCATAGTGGTGATACAAGGTGGGACAGACATTCTCTTTTACAGAACCTGAGTATCTTTTCCTGTGGCTACAATTATGCACCTTCAGAACACCAAAAGCTTCATGTAGACTAGGTCAAAAGGAATTGCAGATGCCGGTTCTTTTGAGACACTGATGGAACCTAATCAAAGCTCCAACAGATATGATTTTAAATGTATTTAACAGGGAAGTAAAACAAGAAGTAGAACTTGAAGCGTCAATGTCAGTCTCCTCCTCCTCAGCCCAGGTGCTGGCCATGCTTGCCTCCTTCCCCTTCTGATCCTGGGGACAGGAGCAAGAGTCAGGAAAGTCAGGAGTGGAAGTAGGTGTCCATAAGTAAAATTCCAAGGAATTATTTATTATTATTATTATTATTATTATTATTATTATTATTATTATTGTCAAGAATGTAAGCCCATGGGCCCGGAGACATAGTACAGTGGCGTTTGCCTTGCAAGCAGCCGATCCAGGACCAAAGGTGGTTGGTTCGAATCCCGGTGTCCCATATGGTCCCCCGCACCTGCCAGGAGCTATTTCTGAGCAGACAGCCAGGAGTAACCCCTGAGCACCGCTGGGTGTGGCCCAAAAACAAAAACAAAACAAAAAAAATGTAAGCCTTGTAGTACTTCAAAGTACTGCTTCAGATTTTGGTCTCATAAACAATTTGATCAATTATTTATTTAATTGCAGAGAAGGAGATTTTTAACTTTTTATTTGAGTTTTGGGGTTGGGGTCATACCTGGCATGCTTAGGAAGTCATGCAGTGCCTGGGTGGAACTTGGGGGTTTACTTATACCCTTTGCAAGATATCTCTGACCCTGAGAGAGCTCTTAAATATGGCACCTGTCAAAAATAAGCATTTGAAATGCTCTACATCACTAATCATCAGGGAGATGCAAATAAAAACAACAATGAGGTGATATCTCATGCTAGAGAGTCTGACACACATCACAAAATAACTAGAACAAACAATGCTGGTGGGGATGTGGAGAGAAAGGAACTCTCATTCACTGCTGGTGGGAATGCCATCTAGTCTAGCATTTATGGAAATCAATATGGATATTCCTCAAAAAATTGGAGAAATTGAACTCCCATATGATCCAGCTATATCACTCATAAGTATATACCCTAGGAACACAAAAACACAATACAAAAATGCCTTCTGCATACCTATATTCATTGCAGTGCTATTTACAATAGCCAGAATCTGGAAACAATCTAGGTGATCAACATCAGGTGAGTGTAAAGAAACTACGGTACATATACACAATAGAATACTATGCAGCCATCAGGAGAGATAGTCTTGAAATTTTTCTATACATGGATGAACATGGAAACTATCATTTGCATGAAATAAGTCAGAGGGAGAGAAACAGACACAGAGTAATCTCACTCATCTGTGGTATTTAAGAAAAATAAAACAGTATTGTAATAATACTCAGAGACAATAGAGATGAGAGCTGGATGAACTGGCCCATGATTTGAAGCTTACCACAAAGAGTGGTGAGTGCAGTTAGAGAAATAACTACACTAATAACTATAATAGCAATGGTAGTTAGTGAGAGAAATAGAATGCCTGTCTTGAAGACAGGTAAGAGGATGGGGGAGGAAGGAGAAAGTGGATATTGGTGGTGAGAAGGTTGCACTAGTGAAGTGAGGTGTTCGCTTTTATAACTCAAACTCAACTACAAACATGTTTATAATCATGGTGCTTAAATATATTATTAAAATAAATATTTAAAAATAAAAAAGTAAGTGTTTGATCATGGTAAATACTGACGTCTGAATGTGTATGTGTTAGGGAATTACAATGGAAAATATGCATTTCTAAGTACATATATGGGGGAACAATGATAAATACTGACTTCTGAATATGCACTTGGGGGACCAAGAGAAGTGACTAACTCCTGAGTATGTAGCTGCAATGACAATGGCAAGTTACTGAGACTTGAGACCAGAGAGGTTAAGAATAATGAATGTTCCTCAATAAAGTACCCCAAGTTGATACTGAAATCTGGGATCTTCAACCTCATACTTTGAGAGTCTATGGTCCAGGAGACAGTTAGTTTGGACTGAGCTAATGTGTCATAACAGGTGATTGCCAATGCGAGTGCATTTCTACCAAAGAAAGATAGGTTCACTTACTTTTTTTTAAAAGGTCTTGTGTTACAATTAACTATTCACTTTTAGCTTGCTGATGATACTGTACAAGGTGAAAGCACACAGAAACACAACCATGATTTTCTCTGCTAATATGGGCAGAAAACTACCACTTGACCATCCTCTTAATGAGCTATTTTGCATTAGAAATACCACAAGCAGTCATCAGCTGCAGGTGGAGGACCACCCTGTGGTTTAGTCCTGTGTAATTTGAAGACTCCACATTGAAGAGAACATTTTATTCCACATCTGGGAGCAAAGAGCAGTCCTGACTCAACACTGAAAACAGTTTTTAATAAAAAAAAGTAGTGACTAGCAAGCTGCATTTGCTACACTGGAAACCTTTCCCTAATGCACTCAGCACATCTGAGCACAGACAGCACTCACTGGTTTCAAACCACTTGGTGAGTAGGTAGGTATCCAATTTTGGGGAAGTCATTTACCTCCCTGAGATAGTGCACAGAAAATGCCTCTCAACACCAGATGACAAAGCTCTGTAACGGGACACACAGTCATTTTGTTGCCTTCTTTGAAATAAAATCCTTTCTTGAGTGAGAATTACAGAGACAAGCTAATAGTGTATTGGCCAATTAGAATGCTCTGGAATTGCTCCTTGGGGTTCATTTTGGTCCTGTGCCTACACTTGCTCCCGAGGGTGTCAAAGCCCTAAGAGAGAGCACTAAGTAAGCAAGAGGACTTTTCCTCCTGTGGAGAATGATTGGTATTCTTGGAAGAAATAATTGGTTCTTCAATCACTGTTCCAGATTCCCTGGACAGTGTCCAGAACAGCCTCTGGGGCCTCAGCAATGGAAGAAATGAAAGATTAACAAAAGAAATACAAACATCATCTAGAAGACATTACAGATGGGGTTCACAAGAAGAATCAATGAAATTTCAAGCCCTCTAGGAGCCAGAGTGATAGCACAGTGGTAGGGCATTTGCCTTGCAAGTGGATGACCCAGAATGGACCTGGTTCGATCCCCCGGCATCCCATATGGTCCCCTGAGCCTGTCATGAGTGATTTCTGAGTACAGAGCCAGAAGTAACCCCTGAGTGTGCCAGGAATAGCCTCAAAACAAAAACAAAAACAAAATACAAGTACTCTAATGGTAGTTTGTCTTAAGAAAAATTATGCATTAGCACAATATTCTAACCAAAAATCTGGTTAATTGGGAAGAGCTAAGCTTCAAAGTCTTAAACATTATTCAAATGCAACATTACTTGAATACCTCCTTGGTAGGAGATGGTTCCCCCCACAAAAAAAAAAGCAGCCAGCTCCTCTTCCTTTGAAGTAATTTTATGTGCAAAGAAACACAACTGCATCTTCTTTTCTCCTGTAACACAACCACATCAATGATGGAAAACAGTGAGGTCTGAGCCCAATACTGTTGTCTCATCTAGAGATGGTGTTGGGGCTCAGAAGACCAGAAACCCAGCTCCTGAATGTCAAGGCAGTCTAGGGTTTCCAGAACAGGTAGAGAAAGGGGGAATTTGTTTACAATCAGCCTTATGGGAACAAATGCTTGTGCTCTTCATATGATTTGTTTGTAGCAGTTCTATATATCCTCATGTATTTTTTTCAACTATAAATTTTTCAACTTAGGAAAGAACCAGATCAGTGAAGAATTTGTGAGTGAGAGACAGGCTCTAAATGAATGTGTGCAATCCAATGTTTAGGTGGTAAACATTAAACTTCCAGTAGGTATTTGGGTCCATACCAACTCTGAACCCCAGGGCAAGAACCAGCATCTATTGTGAAAAAGTTACCTTGAAAGATTTTCGGGGTGAAAAATAATGATGACACAGCAACAATTTAAGGGGGAGCAAAGAAATGGGACAAGTAACCATGAGTAAGCAGAATCAGTTCTCTTTTCTCCTCTGAACCATTACCATTACCAGAGGAGCAATACTAATACTACCTATTACTTTATCGGAAACTTTATCACCATAAGATATTTCAGGGAAAATATATACTGGATCACAGTGATTTTTAATTAGCATATTGTTTTGCATGTGAGCTCCTATTATTTTAGAATCTTGGCAGTGATAAGGTGGAGAAAGGCATATCTGTTTGGTTAAGCTATAAAATAACCTAATTAATTCAGGGGCTAAGGATGTAGTTCCATGTCATAGAAAATAAAAGATAAAAACCTAACAAGTCCATAAAACAAGTCTTCAAAATCTTTCTTTTTCTATGCTAGAGATCAAACCCAGGGCCTCATATATGTGAAGTCTACATGCTATTTGCACACCTCATGCCTAGTCCTAAAAGTTTTTTATGTTCTAAAGAATTTAATAATTTCAAAATAGAAGCCAGCTAAGAAATTTTCAAAGCTTTCTCCTTGAGGGCCAGCACAATCATATTTCTAGGCAAATGTATGTGCATTTTCACAAACTTAGCAGCTACTGTCCACCCAAGGCTGTGCAGATTCCCAAGCCTTCAAGACAAGCCTACCCACACACCAGAAATATACAGTCTGTGCCTTCTCAACAGAAACTCATTACAATTTCCCCCCAGTTTCAAAACCACCATGGGGATTTATTAGCTCAAAAGTGTATACACTGGTGCTCCGACAAAGCACCAGGCGCTCTTTGACGATAGCAGTGAGACAAAGGAGAAGGCAGTGTTTGAAATCTCTTTTGAAAGTCGCCAACTCTCCTGAAGGTAACAGTGAGAGAAATTCTAAAGTCTGTCTCCTAAATTGTTAGTTTGGAAGCAAAACTCTTTGAAGTGACCTAACATGAAAGTCACGAATTTTCTTCCATGAATAGTCTCAATGTGGGACCAGAGGGCAATGGAGAGCATTCTACATCTCAACCTCCTGTTGCTCACAGTGAAGCATTTATTCCCACCAGCTCTGTGTTCCTACTGGGCAGAAACTGGTGGGTACAGGGATCATTATCATCTTAAGATGATGAGTATTGCTTCAGATTAAAGTGCACAGAGAAACACACACATACACACACTCTCAGTCTGCCTACAGGGAAACATCTTTGCAAAATTCTCTGAACATTGATGATCAAGAAACATGTTCCCATTTACAAACAAACTGTTTCTACATAGTTCTCACTGCCCCTGGACTCTAATTATTTCCTAATTGTTTGTTTATTTTGTTTGAGGGCCATACATGGCCATGTTTAGGGTTTAATTCTGATTCTGTGCTCAGGGATCTCTCCTGGCAGGGCACTAGAGATCATGTAGGAGGCATTGAACTTGGATTGGCCTCATTCAAGGTAACTGCCTTCCCCTCCATATTATTATCCCCGATGGTTTTCCTTGTCACTTATTTGGAGGTGGACACATTTCTGATTCATACCACTTAAAGACTTCAGGCATAGACCTTTCCTGCTAAATTGGGGCATAGAGATGACATATGTCTGCATACAACTTCCACTGTAATACACTACATGGAAAACAAATCTTTCCTCATTATTGTCTATCCATAGGGCTTGGGATTACAGCAACTTTGCAGGCTGAAGGACTGGGCTGCATGTCAGTCTCACTCGTTTACTTCAGAAGCTCAGACAGAAGCAGGCAATGTGCCTTATACTCTGGAAATTGGGGAGGAAGGTGATTACTGACTCATTCTCCACTCCCTCCTAACAGCAAACAAACTCTGGAGTTAAGGAGATGGCTGATTATGTAAATGGATGTACCCCTGGAATTCATAAAGAGCCACGTTCAGTATCTGTTTGGTTTGCAGAATAAAATACAAAATGGTCATTGGATAGAGCTCCAGTGTTCTTAGCTCAGCTAAACATTTCGTCTCTTATTGAGACTCTGGTAAAAGCAGGTTTCATGGGAGAGACAGTCTCCTTTTCTGCCTAACTCACAAGGTTTTTCGAACTACCTGCAACAACATTTAGGTCAGCGTCTGTCTATAAAAACGACGAGAGGTTCAAATTCTGGCAAGGTAAACAAATAGAAGCCAAAGTTCAGCAGATGCAAGTGGGCTTCTATAGAATTCCCTGGCTCTTAGAAAAGGTCAAAATGCATATTTGCAAATGGTTCCCAGACAACCACTGAAAGATGTGACTGTGGTTGAGCCTGTTGTGTTGCTCACAGATGTTGGAGCATAATGAGGTACATCTCAAGCCAATGCTTTGAGTAATGGCATGGTGCTTTGAAGAATGGAGGGTAGACAACAGGAAGGTGTCTGAGGTTAGGTACGAGGGCACCACTGTCTACCAGCTCCTTCCTGCCTCATCTCCTGAGCTGGGCACATTCGACCTTCTGCCAGGAGGGTTTGTTCTGCATGAGACCTTGGAATCAATCCTCACTCACTACAGAGGCAGCTGCAAGACATTGGCTCTGAATATCTTTTGTGTCTGGCTCTGTCTTTAACTGCATTCGGGTCTGGCCACCATGTGAACACTATTCAGTGACAAATACACACGAAGAAGGATGACTAATTAGCCCCACTGCTCTAGAAGATGCTATTGACTTCCCAAAATCAAGGACTGTGGAGCCACCTATAGAATGTTCCACCATACATGATACTAGAAAATGCTCTTACATTGCTAATCTTGGAGACTGCAGTATTCTTCAATTGATAGAGACTCAGAATTCAAGCCCACTATCTTTTTAAAATTTTTTTCTCTATTTAAAGGTAAAATTACATGAAAAGTTTTAGGTTATTAACCTTTTCTTTTCTGTGGTAAAGTTAAAATCCATTCACCTGGCTGTAACAAGATAATCTTAAATGAAACAGTTTGGGGTGTCTAATACTAATATTACTGCCTGACTTTAAAATGTTAATATTTTTATTATTTTTAAATTTTATTTTATTAAAATTATTGTGATTTATGAAGTCCTTAACAGTTGAATTTCAGGCATACAATGAATCAGGGACAATTCTATCACCAATATCCATCTCCCTTTACCAATGTTCCCCAAGTCCATCCCATACCACCCCTCTGTTCCCCAGCCTGCCAGTATAACAGGCCCATTTTAAGGTTAGATGGTTAAAGTTTGGGTTTTTGATTCCAATGTTGTTGTCTTTGACTTGGACACTTATTTCTGTCCTTTTTTGACACTATTTTTGACCAATGCACCTGAGAATTTTTGACTCCTGTCCCCTCATCCTTTCATATTTGTTTCTCCTCTTCTACTTAGTTTCTTTCCTTCTCCTTTATTATACACTGGGGCTAAGGGTGTTTGGGACAAGTCCCATTTAGATCTTTGTGTTTCTTCATGCACTTTTTCTAAATGCCAGATATAAGTGATATCATTCTGTATTTATCCTTATTCTTCTGACTAACTTAATTTAACATAATATCTTCCAGTTCCTTCCATTTTGCTACAAACTGCATGATTGCGTCATTTCTTACAGTTATACAGTATTCCATTGTACATATGTACTACACCTTCATAACTACTCATGTGATGTTGTATATTTAGGTTGATTCCAAATGTTAGCTATTGAGTGCTACAATAAATAGTGGTGTGCATACATCCTTTTGAATGAGTGTTTTTCTGTCCTGGGGATAGGTACCTAAAAGATGGATTTCTGGGTTAGGGTTAGCTCAATTTTGAGTTTACTGAGAGCCCCTCAATACTATTTTTCATAGGACTTGGACCAGGTAGCATTACTACCAGCAGTGGATGAGAGTTCCTTTCTCATCACAGCCCTGCCAATATAGATTGTCCATGTAGTTTTGATATGTGCCATCCTCACTGGTATAACATGATATCTCATTGTTGTCTTGATTTGTATTTCTTTAATGATAAGTGATGATGAACGTTTTTTCTTGTGTCTATTGGCCATTTGTTGGTCTTCCACAAAGAAGTATCTGTTCATTTCCTCTCCCCATTTTTGATGGGATTTTTAGATTTTGTGGAGATAACCTTTGTGAATGCTTTGTATATCCTAGATATCGAACCTTTATTTGGTGTGTTGAGTGCAACATTATTTTTCCCATTCAGGTAACTGTCTTCTAATTTTAGCCCATATTTCTTTTGCCATCCAGAAACTTTTCAGTTTGATGTAGTCTCATATACTCAGATTTGATGCTATGCCCCTTGCCATTTGAAATCCTATCATGAAAAATTTCTTGGAGTTCTAAGAATTGGAGTGTTCTGCCCATGTTTTCATCAGTGAATTTTATGGATTTGGGCCAAATCCCAAACTCTTTAATCCACTTTAAATTGACTTTTGTGAAAGGTGTGAGATATGAATGGATCTTTAGTTTTTTACACCTGGTTGAGTGGGGGGATGATCCGGGAAAGAAAAAAACCATGCCATTTCAGGTCTAACATACCCCAGTATTCATAGAATTACTAAATTAAAAAAAAATCAAGCCAGGCAGCTCTGTTTCCTGGCCCTTGCTCACCAAGCATCCTGCTGAATCAGATGCCCTAGGCACGCGGGGGCTAGGATTGTTCTGCAGAGGAGAGGAAGCAACTATGGCCAAACAATCTGATATTGTCCTTAGAGAAAGTCTCACAGGGCCTTTCTGGGACTCAAGAGATAGACTGAAAGATCCAGCTTTATTTTTCCCAGGATGCAGTGAAAAGAGGGACTGTTTATTTTTGTCATCTTTGCCTCCAGGTAAATGTGCCTGCAGCCACTTGTGAGACATAGGCTGGACTGTGTCCCATGCTTGCCTTAACTGTGGGCAAAGAAGGCAACATACCCAGATACCCAGTCAACACTGCTATTGCTCCTCTTTATAAAGCAATTAGAGAACTGGATATATATGTAGAGTTTGATATATGTTTTATTTTTTTAAGTAATAATCTGCTTTTAACCTGAAAATTGAAGATGAGACAGTTGGACAATCCAAGTTGATGATAAAAGAAGCTGTCAAAAGTCCTATTACACTTCAACTGCACTTGAGTTTAAGAGTCAAAGAAACTGTCCTGATGATACAAGTTACTGTGAAACAACAAGCAGGTTAATACACTTGCTCCTTTTTGAGCCCCACTCAACTTCTGTCTTCTTAGTGCAGTTCCATGATGGATCTGAGGGTCTAGATTACATAGTCCCAGAGGGATAGAACAGGGGTTAAGGCACTGCCTTGTATGTGGAGGACCTGGTTTTATGCCTGGAACCACATATTGTGTCTATATATAGTCTGCCAGGAGTGATCCCTGAGCATATAGCCAGGAGTTAGTTCTGAGTCAGGCATGATCCAAAATGAGAAAGGAAGGAAGGAAGGATAGAAAATAGAATGGAAGGAAGAATGGAAGAAACAAAGAAAAATGGAAGAAACAAAGAAAGAAGCAAAGGAAAAGTAAGAAGAAACAGAAAGAAAAAGAATTAAAGAAAGATAAGGAGACAGAAACAGGAGGAAGAGAGACAGACAAAGAAATCAAAATAAAGAAAGAGAAAGAAGGAAGGAAGGAAGGAAGGAAAGAAGGTAGCGATCATATTGAGACTATTAAGCTAAAAAATGCTTTTGGAGAACTTGTCATGGTGCCTGGCACTAGCACCAGGACACAGTTTTGGCACTTGACCCCTTTGGAGTCTGAAAGCCGAGGGTCCAACCCTGCTCTCTGCCTAAACGACCTCTTCTGCCTTCACACCCAGCTTTGGTACACCTGCCTTGCAAAGAAAACTTAGTGGCTCTGTTTTGTGGCATGTGGCACTTGCAGGGCCTTAACCTAAGCTCCCATCCACTTGTGGAGCACTGGCCAGTGAGTCACCCTTCCTGTAGCTCTTTCTCTGGGGTCCTTGACTTGACCCTTTCTTTCCCCCAAGAACGTGCAGGTCCACCCTGGCGTCACACCTCCTCAGTTTCTTGCCCCCCTGCTCCGTGCTGTCCTGGCATTTGCTCTGACTCAGTCACCTGCAGGCTTGCAACCCCTCCCACAGAGCTTCCAGCAGCCCTGCCAAGGCCCCTTTGTTCCTGCAGCTCAAGGCTCCTGTCAGGGCCCGATTGGGAAGCATCAGGCTTGACTAAATAGTTACTAATCGGTTTGGTTTCCATTTCAGCCTCCCCCTCTCCCCCCACAGATGTGCTCATTACTGGGGCTTCTATTCAGTGTCTGATGCTAACTGACCATTTTTGGGAAGCCCAAAGCACAATAGGTATTACCAGCTCAAGTCTTCCGACTCTGCATCTGCTATTTGTTTTCCCACCCTCCTAATTAGCGGGTCTGCATTCGCCTTTGTCTTGCTCCTAATGTATTTGTGAAATATTGTCTGGTCGCCCTTTGTTACTCGTGTGCGCTGCCTCCCTCTCCTATTGTGCCACTGTCCCCGGATCCCACACGCCCTATTCCCTTCCCCTCGCCTTCCGCACTGTGCCCTCATTTTCCTCTGCTTGTAGTTGCCTCACGACAGCTGAAATCCCAGCTCTGTCTTTTACAGAACCACCAGCCAGGAGGACGCTTGGGGACAAGCTCTCAGGCACCCAAGAAAAGAAACATTAGGTTCTCCAAGACCCTTATGCTTAACACCGTATAACATTTTTCAGTAGGTTCTGAAAAATCAGATTCCACTAAGCCAGCAGGTGGACTCAAGACCATGGCACCCTGGCATAGTGTGGCAGTGGAAAGGATGTGTTGGCAGCTTCTGAGAACCAGGTAATATCCAGTCCTCTTGGCACTCAGTACACAGTCAAGGCTACTCCAGAATGCCTTGGGTTAATTTTTGTTGTAGGGGACATACAGAACTACTCTGGCTTTGTGCTCAGGAATTACTCCTTGAAAAGATTCTGAGACCATATGGCAAGTCTTGGATCAAACCAGGGCCAGCTGTGTGCAAGGCAAGCACCCTATTCATTGTGCTATCTTACTGGCCCTGGTCAGACATCTTGTGAAAATGCCTACCAAAAAAAAAACTCCTGGCATTGCCCTGGACCTGAGTTAAGGGGCTCAAGTCTTCTGTTGCTTGGTGCAGGGAAAGATACCATGGAACCAGTTAGGAAGTGGGGAACAACAGAGGGAAATCACTGGGGTGGTTTCCAAGGTGGGATCCGCGGGGGCCCTCTCACTGCCATGGCTGTTGCATTATTCTCAGGTCCCTCTATTTGACCTCCTGGGTAGGAGCTTGGGGGGAGGTTTTGCTGGGTTAAGAGCAAACATAAGTGGCATCTCGGGCCCAGACCCCCCAGTCTGACACTTCTGGGAGCCAGTTTGGGAGCCTGGAGCTGGGAGGTGGACGGGATCAAAGAATAACCCAAAAGTGCTCTCACCTATGTGAAAGTTTTCCTGCCGAGAATGGGAGCTGACAGGCACATCATAGACTTCCTTTAATTTTCCAGATTTGGCTTTCATGAGATACATCTGTCAAAAAGAGTTTGCTTTTCTTTTCCTACTGGTATGAAGTGAAGGAGCTGTTGACTTGTGAAGTTCTGAAGCTTCTCTGATATTATCTAAACGGCAATAATGCAGATGGCCCACATGTTCTCACCCAGCCAGTCAGAGGAACCTCACAGGTCGCTGCCTTGATTAAAATTCCAACTAAAGCACTCGGGCTCTGAGTTGTGATTTTTGATTAATAGTAGGCTGCAGAATAGTAGCCTAATAGTAGGCTGCATTTGCTCATTCCTATTTTAACGGGCCTACCTGCAGCTCATCTCTGGAAAAACAATTGGTAGCATTCTGGTCTGTATATGTTTTGGTCAGCAACAGAGGGCATGTCTGCTCCAAGCATACCTGCAAACCCATACAGGCTTCCCTTGGGTGAGCATTCACACTGAGCCTCAGAGCACCCTATTTTATTGTTGATTGTCTTCCAAGTAATCTATTTACCCTACTACTTGGCTCTTATACATCCTCTCTTTTTGAAAGTGAAAGCCCAAGAAATATCCAAGAATAAAATGGCCTTCCTTCCTTCCTTCCTTCCTTCCTTCCTTCCTTCCTTCCTTCCTTCCTTCCTTCCTTCCTTCCTTCCTTCCTTCCTTCCTCTTCCTTCCTTCCTTCCTTCCTTCCTTCCTTCCTTCCTTCCTTTCCTTCCTTCTTTCCTTCTTCCTCCTTTCCCTTCCTCCCTTCCTTCCCTTCCTTCCCCTTCCTTCCTTCTTTCCTTCCTTCCTTCCTCCCCTTCCTTCCTTCTTTCTTTTTACCCTCCTTCCAATCTTCCCTCCCTTCCTCCTCCTCTCTTCTCCCTCCCTCCCTCCCTTCCTCCCCCCTCCCCCTCCTTCCTTCCTTCTTTCCTTCCTCCTCCTTCTTTGATCTCTTACTTCCTTTCTTCCTTCCTTCCTCCATCCCCTCTATTACTGAGATACACCATGTGAAATTTCAAAATATACATGTTAACTTAGCACATTTATATATGCAGCACGATTGCCCACAGCATTAGCTAACACCTACATCACACAACATACATTATGTAATCATCATTCCTCTGTAATGTGTTGCGCGCACATGTTTGTATAGATGCACAAGAACTAGTCTCTCACAACACTGAATAATATATATATGTATATATTATATATATGTATATATTAATATATGTATATATAACATATATATATATGTTATATATATATATATATATAACACATTGCTGTTAACTATAATCACCCAAGTCATGCATTAGATCTTGAGAAAGTGCTGTTTAGGCTCATGGGCTGGAGTATTGGTCTTGCAGGCAGGAGATGCCATTTCTAACCCCATACCAGTGGAGTCGAAGAAGCACTGAAGAATAGTTGAGCCTGCATTGTAGAAGGATTGAGTATCTCAGGGAGTGGACTCCACATCCCAAGTACTTTGGGGCAGGACAAGAAAGCCTCCTTGCCATGTCCATGGGCCCTGAGTGGTTCACAGGACAGTGTGTAACTGCAGCATCTCCAGGTGAAGCACTTCCACCTCCGTGCTGTGGCACCTTTGTTGGCCAATCTGATGCCATCACAGAAAAGCATGTGCTGTCTTAGCCACTTCTACATCTGGAACTCAACACAGCATTTAATTAAGACTTTCACTGAGAGGAGGCTTGGATGTTCAAATGCTTGCCTTGCAAATAGCACTTCCCACAGTTCCCCAAATACCATGAGCACATGACTTATGTGCATAGAGTCAGGAGGAAATCCCGAGTACCACAGGGTTTACTGCTTCCAATAATATATATTGGAATATATATATTCATACATACATATCTGTATGTATATGCATACTGTATATGTACATATATATAGTAACTAAATATATATATAGTAACTGAATGAAACAATGACAAACTTTGGGTCTTAGGTTACAAACACTCTCAGATTTCCCAGCAGTGGGAAGAAGGAATAGGCAGACTAAAGTGGCATCAAAATGTGGTGGCATATTGTGGGGATCCAGAAACTGTCCCTCAAGACCATCAACATGAACCCTATTAGAACTGTGTTCCTTAAACTACCATAAAAAATGTTTTGACACTTAAAATAAAATTATACTGAATCTGGTTCATTCTTTGCAAGTCAGAACCAAGGGCTGATACAGGGCAGAGATGGGGCTAGGCTGGCCCTGCAGGGAGATACAGGCACAACCGTGGGGGGCCCAGAGTGGTGGCTTCTGTCATGGGGTGTCACCTCTTCAATGCAATGAACACCCCAATGCTGTGAGGCTTTTGTGTGGCTCTGAGAAGCTGGCATGGCTGGGGGTGGGTGGAGAAGTGCCTTTGTTTAAGGATTTTCTAGCACATTCCCTGCCCTTCTCAGCAGAGCTGTGGTGCAGCTGCTTCTGGGGGGTGCTTCCAAGCCAGAGTTGGGGGGATGGTAGAATCTCAGCAATGTCCCATTGACCCTTCTGGGTTTTATTGGATAGGGTGAGTTTCTCTTTCATGCAGCCCATTAGCATTGCTGCTGCTTCCTACCCAGCTCCTTTCCTAAGGCAGATTGACCTAAGCCCTTGTTGAGGTCTTCAAAGCACCCAAAAAGGGGTGACTGCTTCCCCTATAAACTGTGTCCACACATGCTGCTGGGGACTGTCACATGTTAAAACACATCTAGACTGAACAGACCAGGTTTGGCAGATTGCCCATGGTCTCTCTTTCCTGTCCCATGCCACCCAGGCTCAAGGAGTCAGTCAGGGAGAGTAAGAAGTCCCCGGAGCTGGCTAACCCCACCTCTCATTCCCCTAAGGCCAACTCACTCACAGCCTTGATGCTTTGATATTTGTGCAGTGTTCCCTCTCTGTCACTGAGTTAGATGACCCCAGATATGCCTCCAGATGCCATAATGAGAGGCTGGAGTGAGACCAGATGACAGAGGAAACCCTTAGCAAAAGTGCCCAGCTGCCATGATCTCAGGAAACATCAGTAATGAGAACCTTGATGAATTCACAGCTGTTTATAGGTATTTAATTTTTCATGTGAATCCTCAATAAGGGAACCTCCAAGAACTCAGAGTTGTGACCAGTGGTGGATGGGAAATGTGTGCAGTGTTGGGGGAAGACAGGATGAGGTAGAGGATCATGAAATTAAGATGAGTGTGTGTGTGGCACTCCTGCCCCTTGCTTGGGTTAACTTTCTTTCTTTGTAACACTGCTTCCTTTGGAACTTTATTGAGGACAAACAGCCCAGCTGATCCATAAGGCTCGCTTTGTGATAAAACCTTTAGCTTCAAGTCTCCAAGATATCTTGAGTTGAGTGACATGATTCTGAAATGAGTGTCTCACTTACAGAAAGAGATGGAAATGCAAAATCTCTTCTCTGAAATAGGGAAAAGAAATCCTCCAAACTTCCCAGAGTTAGGACAAGTGCAAACTCAGAAGAGGTGAATTTTTCTATTTCTCACAAGGTGGCTAAATATTTATTTTCTGCTGTCTTCTCCCTCCACATGTATGGACATAATTTACACAAGACCTCTGAGGATAATTAAGCCAGCTATTCCACTGCCAGTACAAATGAGAAAAGCCAGTTCCCGATAAATTCTGAAACCCGCCATGGCTGGTGCAGAAACAGAACTAAAAACAGCTGTAGTTTATCTGTGATGTCAAATTGACTATAATTTTCTGCTACCCTCACCCCTTATCACATAGCAATCAGTGTACAGAAGTACAGAATCTTAAGATGATGAATGTTTTATTTCTTAAAATAAACAGTAGCAATTTAGAGACACATTTATGTGGTTGACATTTTATATATATATATATAGGAAAAGTATATTGAAAACTTCCTTCGTGGCAAAATCCTTGCACGGAATTGTCAAAAATATCCAGATGACAAACTAACCTGGCACTTAGACTTAACTAATAGGTCTTTCAGATACCTTTAAAGGAACTTTAGAGAGTTGGGTTGGCACTGACCCAGCATTGCTTGTTCCTTGGGTAGCAGCTGGGTAGAGCAAAGCTGGTGGATAGATCATCAGGCACACCCAAAATGATTGCAGACCAAGATATGCAGTTTTTCTGTCTAAGTGGAATTTCCAGCAGCTTTGAAAATTCCAGGCACTGACTATTTCTGTGTACTGGGGTTTCTGTAGTCCAATCACTCCAGGTGTAAACTCGGAATGTCATCATTCTTTCTCACTCACCTGGCAGTTCTAGGGGACCATTACTCTTATCAAACTCAATTTCTCTGAAGTTCAACACATGCTACTACCAAAGCTTGCCACAGAGAAATGGGGGTGCAGTTAGGGTAGAGAAGGGACCAAGAGCTGGAGTGATAGCACAGCAGTAAGGTATTAGCCTTGCATGTGGGCTACCTGGGATGGACCGGGACTCAATTTTCAGCATCCCAAATAGTTCTCCAAGCCTGCTAGGAGTGATTTCTGAGCTCTGAGCCAGGAGCAACCCCTGAGCACTGCTAGGTGTGGACTGAAAACCAGATAAGGGACCAATAAGACAATGAGAGTTAGAACTAATCACTCTGGACAGTAACGGGATGCTGAAAGGAGGGAAAGTGATAGTCATGATATCCCTTCAGGAACAATACTGCAAACCACAGTGTCTAAAAATATAGGAAAGGAAGAGCCATATATAGAGAGAAACAGACAGAGAAAGAGACAGAGAGAGATGGAAAGTTCGAGAGGGTGGGAGAAAGAGACAGACAGAGATGGTGAGAAAACGAAGAGGAAGATAAAAAGATGAAGAAGAAAAAGAAGACAAAGATGAAGAGGAAGAAGATGATAAAGATGATAAAATTGAAGAATTAGAAGAGAAAAAGAGATGAAGAAGACTATAAAGAACACAAATATGAAGAAGAGAAGAAAGACTAAGAAGAAAAAGAAGATGAAGAAGAAAGAAGAAAAGAAGAAGAAGATGATGATGAAGAAGGAGAAATAGAAGAAAGAAAAAGTGTTTGCCCCAGGAGGGAAACTGGGGGCATTTGTGTTGGGAAATGTACCCTGGTGATGAGTGTTGGAAATTGTATGACTGAAACTCAGTAACTGTGTGTCTCACAGAGTGATCCAATGAAAGAACTTTTTAAATAAAAAATAATAATGCCACCATTCCACAGGGCAGTATGCCAGGGATAGGTTGACAGAAACCAGGCCACAATGAGCCATCATCAAGATGTTTCCTCATGCCAGGCCCGGGCAAGATGTGATCTCTGAATTCAGGAAAATGCAGCATCTCTACCTCACACGGCCCCTTCGTAGTCAAGGTGAGAAGTCCAGGACCTCCTGTTTCTGACTTAAGAAAATTTCCCCTGGCCCCTGTGGACTGTAGAGGAGCATGGAATTATCTGAGCACAGCTTCTTTGAGTCCAGTGAGTATTAGAAAAGCCCAGTCGGAAGCTGAACCCCAAGAGTGTGTTTGAATTCCAATGCACCTCTTTGTTCCCTTCAAGGTGACTTCATTTCTCTGTCAAGATTGCAGGCTGTCCTTCCCAACATACACACTAATTATGAAATAGCCACACTCAGCTCTGAGCTGTTGGAAATTTTTAGTGCAGTCAAAGGGCTGCTCAGCTGGCATGAGTGACCTTGATCATCGGAGAACAATCCAGGCTGGAACAATCCAGGCATTTTGGAACCCCAGAGGCAGATCTAGAAAGGTCGAGTTGTATATAGGCAGATTTTTTGTACAGATGGTAACTGGGGGGATTCCATGAGTTTACAATAAGGTCAATGCATGTCAATTTTCTGCTACAGGAAGTCAAGGGAGAACTTGGCACAGTCTGTATAAGATGTGTTTAGATGCCAATGTCAGAGGCCAGTGCTCCTGCTGATATAGCTCAGAAGTGGGGACTCTCGGTGGTGATTGCTTAGCCTCTTACTATTGTGAAATGTTGGATCTTTCCTGTAATACTGTACCAGATCTAGGGATCCATGGAGCAACTATTTCAGAGAATTTCCTTGAGATGAAAGCTTTGGAGGTAACATTCCATATGGGGAAGGACAACACAGAGAGAGGCAATATCTCCCCACAATTACTGGTTAATCTCAGGCTTGACTCTGGGCCATCTCTTCTCCCTAACAGAGAACTCTGGTTAAGAAATGACCTATCAGCCATTAATAGGATCATTCCCTTTGATGTTCCCTAGATACTCCAGATCCACAATGTTCATGTTTAATTTATCCATAGAGCCTCTTGTACCCCTCCGGCCCTTCTTTGATGACCATGATCCCACCACCCTGCACATATCCCAGTTTCTCTTTAGCCTGGGACCCATGCTTTCCCAGGTCATCAGCTGGGGAAGGAAACATACCCAGTTCCAAAGGCAGCAGGAGGATAAAAGTTGACCCTCACTGGCTGACTGGGTGAAAACAGTGAAAGGATATTTTTATTTTTTGGTTGCTGTTTTATATTTTTCTATTTTCAGATTTGCCTCCAATAACAATGCCACAGGTGGGGCATTTTGATCCTTGCTACAGTGAGAGTTGCATAAGTGTTATGTAACTGCTTGATGGCCAATCATAATTTTTGGTAGCTGCGTTTTGTAAGGCATCCAGAGCTTGCCCTGATTTTGCTAATGAGGAAATAAATGGTGGATGCAGTTTATAAAGGAGCAAGCATTTGTACCACACCAAGCCTGGGCACAATGACTGTGGCAGAAATTCGTAGTCACATTGTTGGTTCCATACTTCTCTATTTAAGCTACAAAATCATCTCTTACTCTTTGCTTTCTGTAAAACAGCCCCTACCCAAATCATCTCTCTAAAGGACATTGCTCTCTCTCCACCCCATCACTCCATATAGCTAAGCAATCTGCCAATTTCCTTACCCTTAAAGAAATATTTGAGTCCATCATCCTTTGTCCTATAGTTCATCTTAGACTTCTCTCAGCTCAGTACTTCTAAACTCAAGGTACTGCCCTAAGGAGATTCTGTTATAAAGTTTCCAGCACTTATCTGCTTGGGCCTATTGCTTTCTTCCTTGATGTACTCTATGAAAGAAACTCTCAGGGTCATGGCTTTGATGCTCTTTTTCAGCTGCCGTGTGCATATTCTCCTCAACAAATACTCATTTCTCAGAAGAGACAGGTTTGATCCAGTTGGGCATCACTCCTTGGGACATTGTCCATGTCTTGCCCCAAAGACTAAAAAAGCAATTACATGAGTACAGAAGTCGACAGCTGCATTCCAGGATGTCTTTCTATGGAAATTTCTCCATTTCCTCTGTTCCCCATGGAACTGTACCTTCTTTCACTCCAGAATATTTGAAATCCAGAACTTGATACACTGGAGTACTTCCCCCGAGAATCTAGGGAGAACATCTTCGAAAGCCCTCAGGGGTTCTGTGTGCTTGGTGAAGAATATGAATGAGCCTGTCAGAATGATAACATCCTGAGTGGATGGCTGCAGGGTATTTGAGGAAGTGCTAGATAAGGGGCTTGGTACTAGCAAGATGAAGAGCCTGGGCTCTGCTGCATTCACAATTTCTGGTGTTAATTTAGAGGTGGGAGGGAATGGAGGGAATGGAATTTCTGATTAGAAAAAAAATAAATCATTTCCAAGGCAATAAATGCCTGGTGATTTCTATGCCTTTATGTCTTCCAGATTAAATATGATCCTTTCAAGGTGTCTAACTGGAATTTGCATTTTCTATTTTGTATTGAAGGTCTTCTAAAATAGTTTAGTTTGGGGTTAAAAATATGATTCTTTTGTTTCTATGTGTAAGGTGGCAAGTTTCGTCAGGGCATAAGGGTTACTTTTGAATGGCTGATTTTGTTCTGTTTTTGATTTTACCAGACCTCCCTCCTCATTATCCCCTCTATTTCTTCCCACTCAATGATGGTTTTTCTAGCTTCTCATACATACATCAGCAAATCAATATGTTCTCTTTGTTAACTCATCCAATACTGCTTTGATTCCTTCCCAACTGTTAAAGACCCTTTGGGAAGAACTGTCTCCCTACTGGGACCCCTGCCAATGGACAGACTTAATCTTCCTTTC
Organism: Suncus etruscus; assembly: GCF_024139225.1. Classification (NCBI taxonomy): domain Eukaryota; kingdom Metazoa; phylum Chordata; class Mammalia; order Eulipotyphla; family Soricidae; genus Suncus; species Suncus etruscus. The sequence goes on along the minus strand of NC_064854.1, from coordinate 19,186,965 downwards.
ATAACGCTTTGAAAATGAACATAGAAGAGGACAAACTTGTGATTCTAATCAGCTGAACTTATCAGTGAAAGGTTTTCTTCCAACATGTTGGGATTCATAGGGCTAGTTAGTTGTGAGGATGATTGGATGTCACCCCAACACCCTTTTATTATGAGAGTTGAAAGGGTGCTTGCATTTCTTAAGAATGTCACTGAAAATTTAAGAGAAAAAACAAATAAAGGACAAAAAAACCCCACTTCCCTTGGCCCATGATTTGTGATTGCTCATTTCATTTCATCCATTGTTAATGCGTAACTTGAATCTTTTAATGGACACATTAAACTCATTGTGCCATTCTCAGAAAGAACAGCAAATGAGAGTGTAGGCGTCCCGATGACCTTGTGTACTTTCAGAAAACAACCACCTTCACACCCTTTTCACAGTTTCAGATGAAATTATTGAACTGTTGGACCTCAACTTCAAGCACCAGGCAGCTTCTCAGAAAGGATGGGGCTAAAAGCATGAGTAGAGCATTTCTGTTAAGCCTGGGATGGAAGCCAGAGGGTTGATCTGGCCTCCCACTAAGACTGATAGCTCATCTCTCCATCTTCTGGTGCCAAAGAAATTCAAAAAAGGGACTAAAGAGAGGACTTGCCTGTGATTTAACAAGAGGGTAGGAAATGCCAACCAGCAAAGACCAGACTGTCTTTAACTGCTCCTGTGAAGATCACTCAGAGGTGTCTAAATTGGATCTTGAGTTAAGTTGTACTGATAAGTTGGAGAGATCCTTGTCCCCTCTTGTGGTTGGGGGTGGTGGTGGTACAGGATGTTCCTGCTGGGTGCCAAGTCTCCCAAATGCTATCACTGCACATGTCATGGTGACACAAAATAGTCCCCGAATTCCTGCCATAGGACAGTGGGTGCAGGGGATCTGTGTATTCATTAGAAAACACACATGGTCTTATTTATAATTTGAAACAAGGAGTATCATAGTTCAGAAACAATTGAATAAGCAGGAAGGATACTAAAACAAACTTTGATAGCATCCGCTGGGCCTCCAGGAATATGACCATAGCCATAACTTTGTTTACTGGGGTCACACCCCAGATTAATCTCTCTGCAGGAAGGATTTGCCATTTCTTGTTGTCATTATAAAAACTAGTCAGAAGAACTAAAAATAAAAACTAAAATAAATATAGTTCTTGCACTTAAAATCTTTCAATCAATTTGAAAAGAGATTCTAAGTACAACTAATAGCTTCCATAAAGAACCCATTAGTAGCGAGCCCTTATGTGGTCCTTACTGGCCCAGGGCCTATTCTGAGTGTGTTACTTATGCATACTCATTGGAGCTTGTTAAAAAAAATAAAAAACAAAATTCAAAGAGGAATAAACTGGAATGCTCTATTGCAAGCCCCACAGGAACTTGCCCTCTCCTTGCTCCCAAAAGTAAATTCTAGACATATCCATGAAGAGTTTCTGGGTCAGCCATAGGGAAGTCACAACACAATGACCCCTTGTCATCCCCCTAGTAAAGTGGCTTTGTGTAAAATCATCTTTTTTTCTCTGGCAAGTTGCACCCTACCCTCTTCTCCGACTATAAAAACCTTCCATTTTGGACAGCTCCTTGCAGAAACATATTCCTTGCTACAAATATTGCTGCCCCATTCAGGAAAGATTTCATAAAATCAATGAGCTCTCCTAGTGCATGTGGATGGCATTTGCTTTACCAAATTTGCTTTATCACATTTGATCCCTTAGAACTATGAATAAAGCGGGTGATGTGCTATAGTCACAGTTTATAGATGAGAAATGAAGCACATGGAAATTGAAGTGTCTTATTTGAGATCTTATGATGGAACCTGGTCTTGCACGGCTATTGATCACCAGGAAGAAAAACTCCCATTACAGGGGGCTTAAGAGCTGATTTAACACACTCTATAATGTCATTTGATTTCTCTTAGTTTTTTTTTTTTAAGGGGGGAAGGGCAACCAAAGTACAATGTTTGGTTCTTAATTTATGCTTTTTAAATTGATTTGTAATTTTGAAAGATATAATGTATAATTCTCCTAAGTTATTTTTAAGGGCATCAGGCAGAGTTTGGGGTCTGGGGACCACTCCAGTGAGGGGTTTTATGTTTTTGGTAACAGGAATGGAACTCGAAGCATGTGCTTTACCCACTAGTTATATCTACATAGTCCCATCTCTACAGTCTCAAGATGTCATTTTATAGCTACTGGAACATGTTGCTTTATAACCCCAAAACAGTTTAAGTTGAACCTATTATCTGGCATGTTATACACTGGGTCAGGAGCTCTTAAACTTTTCCCACTTGTGATCTCCATTAGGTTCAAGACATTTTTATACATGTATAAATAAGTAGACAATGATACATTCCTAAGTGTGTTTTCAAACACAATATCAGCAACCTTTTCAGCTGCATATAGTTTTATGACCCCCATGGGGTAATACCCCACTACTTCAGAGGCTGAAAATTGGGATACTGGGACTAACTCATCACCATAAGACTCATTTTCCCACCATACAGGATTTAGGCTGCTGAGTTTTTCAAAAATTTTGCAACACTAGTGACCAAGTGTATTTTGCAGCTCTTGTCTTGCAGCTTCCCTTGTAGGTCTTGGGATCTCTCTGTGCTGCTCCCCAATACCCTGAACTCCCCTCTGGAATAAATTCATTTTAGAACTTCTCCTGTGAAAACTCCACTCTCTGGGAACCCCCTTCCAATACCATCCATGGCTTCATGACTGTGTCACTTCCTTGGAGAGAATTCCTGATGTTCAACTCTCCTTCTGCCTCTCTCTACCATCCCTGCTAATTTAAGTCCTTTATTACATCTCCCCATGTGACCTTCCATAAACTCAGTGTTAGCTATCATCTGTCCCTACTGTTGGCAAAGAGGCAGTATGGAGGGAGGTCCAGTCTAATCTGGGGTCATGGCTGCCCATATCCTGACAAAAATATAGCCCGTCACAACATCACAGCACCAGTGCTGGCAAGTATTTGGTAAAGGCACAAATGAACAAACAAGGGGCACTGATGAAATACCATCTGGAAAAGCAAACTTTGGATCAAGGGAAAAAAGGATGCAGAAAGGTTTTGATATTTTTCCCTTTCTCCCCTTCTTTCTGTGTCCATGTACCATTCTCCTTAGAGAGCAAAATGCAGAGAAAACACAACCAAGCAGTGCTTTCATGAGTCATCCAATGGTTGGGGATGACACCAGGGACTAGAAATTGTTGCCTTTATAACTCAAATATTAACAGATGACTTTTCATCGGAGAAAATGTCTAATTTTCATTTCGGGTAATCACACTTAGAGATTTGTGAATAGGACGAGACTATTACGATAAAATGTATGACCACGAGGGATATCACTAGAATGAAATCTTCATAAAGATCTAATAAATTAACATGAAAGGGCAATTATGATTCAGAGAAGTATAATTTTGTTTTAAGAAAAGGGTTAGAAATGACCAGCAATGGACAAGGACAGTCTAGTAGCAGGGCAGCTTTTTCCTGGTCCTGGAGAAACATGACATGGCCTTGGCAGACATGACTTGGGTTTCAGAAACATCATTAATCAAGATCACTGACAAGATGGATATATGAGTCACAGGACTTTCCCCCATCTCTTAATATTGTTGTGCAAATTGATAGGAAAGCACCTAGTTATTTAGGTCCACAGGACTCTTGTCTTAAGACAGTGTGAAGATGGTTGGATGTGGGGTTGTGCTACTTAAAGATGGAACTGAGGTTGAAATAGTGGTGGAGGTCTTCTGCCTATTCTACTCTCAAGGGATAATGCTACAGAACTATTCTCTGAGTTGAAGCTTTCATTCCCTGGGAGTAGGCTGGGAATTGTTCTGTTAGAACATCCAAAAGACAATAAAAGAAGACAGAGTGATACTTTCTATCCACTCAGCTGCCTCCTAACTCTTCTGGTCCCTGAATTATTTATGAAAGAAATTCATACAAACAGATTTATCACAAAGAGAGTCACCAAGTTCTGGAAAGTGTCCAACTCTGAAGATATACAGACTTCTTAGTGATTGAAAGGTCTATGCTTAACTCAACCAGAGAGTTTGCTTAGGATCATTATGATATGAATTGAAAACCATCTTCTCATGATAAATTCTGAATGATTGAAAAATGACCAAAGTCAAATGAAACAGAATAATTTGTTTAGAAAACTATTGAGTTTACATGGGGGTGGGGGTGGTGAGTGCTGAGAAGGGTCCTTGGGGGTGGATGTGGACTTTCTGGTCACAGGTGTGGTAATGAAATGATGTATAAAAAATGTAATTTATAGGACTGTAAATCCATTATCTCAATAGTAATGGTTAAAAAAATAAAGTAAAAAAAAAGAAATCTGGATGAAGGAAATATTAAAAATGCACTGGGTGAGACCAAGACACAAACAATATTCCTCCCAACATCACTCAGGAGTACTCCCTAAGGAATGTCTTTATGGGGCCCATTTCAGTTGGATGCCCCCGTGACTGGGGATGACCTGGACAGTCCTAAAGCATGCAGGGTCATCTAACCAGGCCGTTTGATTTGTGGATTTGTGGGAGCAAACAGCAGCAGCTGCATGAAAGATTTTCTGCAATTAGGCTCATGCAGATTCTGGAAGTTGCTTATTAACTCTGTCACTTTCAATCCATCAGGCATTTTCATGTTCAAGTCTTCCTGTGAGCTGCTCAGTGGGGTCAGTGGTTTTCCTTTTACCTGCTAGACAGCCCTGCACAAAGGCTTATCTGTTGGAGGCAGGAGGCATAATTTGGCGGCCTACTGCAAAGCACATGAATTTTTGATTTGTCTGCGTGAGGAGGCCCAGCTGCCTCCATCGAGTTCCAGTTTGGACCAGTGCAAGACTCTGGGAGGATTCCCATGCTGTTCCTGGCTCATTGGTTTTGGTTTATTATTTTTATTTTCTGCCAGTGTTCTCCCCCGCCCCCATATGTTATGTAACACTAAATCAGTCAAAGGTAAAGCTCTGACTAGCTAGTCCTTTATCCATTTTATCTCACTGCCTTCTTCTGCACTGACTCAGGAAGACAATTCAGTGGTTTTTCCAGGACAAGCTTTGACTCCTTTGGTTTTCACTGACTTTTAAGGTCTCCCAATCCTACTAAAGATGACAGACTTGATCTCTTAGATAAGTACTAATTTTTAGTACCATTTTTTCCTTCTACCTTTCTCCCCAAAGTGTTCTTTGTTGCCTTATTTTATTAAGTCAGTCTTCATTTCAAGGAAGAAACCCTGAATTCAAAAGAATTTCACACTGACCCCAAATATTGTCTCTATTCCTACAATGTTTTTTCTGTATGTTTTTATATTGGGCCCAAAAATTTAGAAGTGCTACATCTCCTCTACATCCTTTCTCCAATACATATCAACAAGGGGTTATGCTGTGGTTTGCCATATCCCCGGGTTATGTGTTTTTGAGAAATTCTAACCCCCTGACATACTCCTCTATATTTTGTATATTCTTCCACTTAATGTTTTTAAATTTCTGCATCAGCATGCTGAAAACAGTCTTTTCCAATCAGGCATTGACAGATCCTGGGCCAGAGTTTGTTTGTTTTATTTTCAGCTAGTTTAATTCTTATTATTTCACTCATATTAAAAGATTCAATGTGCCAAGAGATTAGATATCAAGGACAGGTCTTGATGTAGAAATATTTACTCATTGTTTGCCCTACAGGCAACTGGATTTTTTGTAACTTATGTCTGGTCCATCTACTTTGCCAAATGTTTACCAAACGTTTGCTCTCCTTGCCCACTGGTGAAGATCAGGGAAACAGAAGGGTGAAGAAAAGCTCCTTTACCTAGTACAGTGCTGCCTGAAGGGACACTGGTAAAAAGATCAGCACAGACAAGCAGTGGAATTGTAGATGAATCAGAGAAAAGTAGGTGTGTACTTTATGTCTTCAAATTGGAGATTTTCTGAAGTATTTCTTGATGGTATTAAGAGATATGTTTACATGCTATCTTTCATGCTAGAGAGAATCAGGATATAATGACAACCCAATTATTTTTACAAAGAAACATTTACTAAAGAAAGTGGCTCCTTTTTATGTAATGCAAATATCTTGAAAGTTGAGGCAGGAGTAGGTAATGAAGTGAATTACTCCTGGTCAGTCCTAGGAGTTCAAAACTAAAGAGCCACACATCTCCCCCAGATGATCTGAGATGCCAAGTGTGAAACCCAACATTACTGGATTCAGAAAGTAGAATCCATCCACTTGCATAGAATATGGAATGGTATAGTAAGGAAAGGTACACTATCTTTGCTTTCTTCCAGAGCCCAGAAATGGAACTCAAGATTCAATTCATTCAGGTTCTGAAACCTCTTTTATGGAAAACAGGTAGTGTATAGAAAGGGTGAGCACTGGGATGACGGTCTCTGAAATTCAAGCTCTATCTATTGACCTCCAGAAGCCATTTCAGTATTATTTGCAGACTAAAGAATCTTAGAATTTCATGTCCTCTCATTTTGTGAAAATGCAGCATGAATTGCCACTATTTACTGTTATACACACATTCACTCACTCATACTCATACTTACAAGCATAACGAACAACTTTTCAAGGATGTGGGTATATCCTCAGAGCTGGGCAAATAGCAAAGAAGGAGGATACTCAAGGGCAAAGAAGTGAAGATTTCCCATGAAAGTAGACAATCTGAAAAAGCCTTGATTATGTTGTCACAAAAGCTAAAAATGTGACTCACGAGGGAACCAATCTCTTATGTAAACACTGGTTTCTGCTTTTGAGAAGATGGAGTAGATACTATTTTCCATATTTCTCTTGATGATGTCTATTGATCTTAATGTACGTGATGTTAGAAGTTGTTTCTATAACAACTAGATATAATATCAACCAGTACATAAAAAAATTCACAATCCCAGTCAACCTATAGGACCTAACTGATATTCATAGAACATTATACTCAAAAATAGCAGAATATAATTGCTTTGCACATTCTCATGGAATATATAATATGGAAATCAATTTCCTGCAGATAAAATATATCTCAATAGATTTAAAACATGAAAATAGGCCCGGAGAGATAGCACAGTGGCGTTTGCCTTGCAAGCAGCTGATTCAGGACCAAAGGTGGTTGGTTCAAATCCCGGTGTCCCATATGGTCCCCCGTGCCTGCCAGGAGCTATTTCTGAGCAGACAGCCAGGAGTAACCCCTGAGCACCGCCGGGTGTGGCCCAAAAGCCAAACAAACAAACAAAAAAACCCCAAAAAAACCCATAAAAATAATTTAGTATATATCCTAATCACAATGTATTGAATGAAATCAATTTCATAAAGATAAAAGGAAATATTCTAACCTACTGAAACTAAGTTAATACATTTCTAGATAGTTTATAGGTCCTAAGAAGACTTAATGGAAATAAGTTAAAGTAAGCTAAAGTAAATGTTGATTATTATAACAACATAGCAACATTTGTGATACACATATAAAGCAGTGCTGAGTTCCAATTTATATATTAGTTTATAGTTTCAATTCATATATTAGAAAAGAGGAAAAATCTTGAATTAATAATCTAACTTCTTTATGGGGGTCACACATGGTGATGCTCAGGGATTATTTCTGCCTCTGCATTCAGCAGTTACTTCTGGTAGATTCCAAAGACCATATGGGATGCCAGGGATCAAACCTAGGTTGGCCATGTATAGGGCAAATACCCTCCCCACTGTGCTGTCTCTCCAACCCCTAATCTAACTTCTTATTGAAAAACTTAAAAGTAGCAGAAGAATATGAGCCCAAACCAAGCAGAAACAAGAAAATATAAAGATGTTATTAAATATTAGAATTATATATTATATAATGCACTGTGTATTATATATTATATATGACAATATAATTGTTATATGTTATAGGATGTAATATATTACATATCATTATATTACATTATATTAAAATATAAAAATACTTAAAAGGCAACATACAAATAATAGAAGCTTTAGCTAAAATTCAGTAAAATTGACAAAGAACTGGCATGTATGATAAAGAATAAAAATAAGGAGTAGGGAAAATACGGTAAACCCTGCAAGACTTCAAAAGGACAATAAGGAAATTACACTGACAACTTTACACATATATATTTAACAACTTAGATGAAACAGTCCACTCTATCAAATGTATAAACTTCCAGAATTGATATAAAATAAAGCCACTAATAGTCCTGCAATGAATAAAGAAATACATGGATGATGCTTATGAGAGTGGGTAATTGAGAGTCAGACCTGGTGGTTCTCAAGAACTATTTCTTTCCTGACTATGCTCGGCAATTGCTCCTCATGGTACTCAGGGGACCATATATGATTCTGGAAATCAAACCTGAGTCAACTGCATAGATCTCTCTGGCCACCATAAATTAATCATTTTAAAGCCCCAATCAAACAACTTCAGGTCCAGTAAGCATCACTAGAATCTCCAAGGGCATATTACTAGGATACAAAGACTCTCAAAGACTCAAGAGACAGAATTTTCAGTTCTCTATGTCACAAAGTTGCTACTGGAATGTTCCCATTCCAGATGGCATGACAACGTTGTCCTGTGGAATCCAACCTTGGCTACAATGCAGGGATGATCCACTTTGCATTCTTTCGATGTAAAGTTGAATCATAGCTTCCGGGCTCTGAGAGCTCTGACAGCCCTGTTTCCACACAGCTTTCACCCAACTGCCTTCATCTGTCTCACACTGCTAGTTCACCCTCGTTTTCTGTCATGGCCCAACAACTCTTGCATCCCTAGGATATCAGCAGCAGCATCAGAGTATCCTGGCATCAGACATGGGTTGTCTAGTTGAATCTAGATGCCTTGTATTTTCCAAGAAGCCAGACGAGAAATACTTCCTACAGTGCATTAGCCATTATTTAAATGACCTTTCTGTTGGTGTCTGTTTAAGAAATATCCATTCCTTTGTCCTCTCTCTCTCTCTCTCTCTCTCTCTCTCTCTCTCTCTCTCTGTCTGTCTAGAGCAATGGCAGAGGAACAGCACAATGACAATGTGGCTCTCTTCCATCTCCTCTCCTGTGGGAGTTTAGGAAGGAGAATGAAGCAGGGTGAGGGACAAGCCAGGGCAGCAGCTTTTCCTGCCCTTGCTTCTGTCTCCAGCTTTCGCCCACCTCCCTGTAGTCCTTCTGTGATTTGTGAGTAAATAGTTTAATGAGCCCATTAATTGTGTTCCATTATTTTGTGTGCTGATGTCCTTTTTAATGAAACGAGTTTATCAAATTTGAGCTGCAATTCCCCACCTCCCAATTTTTCATGGACTTAATGTACTCACTACTGGCCTGGCTCATTGCTACGTGGCTGAAGTTCCAGTAGGAGGCTAGAGTAGGGGGAGGCCCAGCTTACCACTGTTCTGTAAAAATAATCTAGCACTTATCCAAAAGGCATCATCTCCTGTGCACAGAAAGCAGAATCCTTGTATTCCTCACATCCCTTTCAGCTAACTGCACCTTCTGCTGTGCTTTCTTTCTCTCTCCTTATTCTTTTCTCAACCTCCTGACAGAGTCTTGGCCATGGAGCTCAAAATTGTTCTCTCAGAATCAAGCCCCAGAGATATGAACCAGTTTCTGCCATTGTTATCCAGCAGTGGTGCTGGCCTGTGACTCACCCCCTCCTTGAACCCCATCAGGTAGCTCTATATCTACAGCTCTCCTGATCTCCTTCAACCATATCTGCCAACTCCTTGACCAGAATCTGTCTTTGGAGATGTCACATTATGGCCACACCGATCCAATGGGACCCCATAGAGTTGTGTCTTCTGATACACTGAGTTGTGAACTTTTGGAGTTCATGGTGATGCCCATATCCTATGCTGACCCCCAGTTTTGGTATACTCTAGATTTTGTCTTTCTCCACCTTTACACAATGGCTACTTAAACAAATACATGAGGAAGCTCAGAACCTCTCACCAGTTGCTGCACACCCCTTATCCTCTCAACTCTGATCACCTCTTCTATTATTTTATTGAGGTATTCTCATCTGGAAGTGCTCAGTGATTACTCCTGGCAAGGCTTAGGGGACATACAAGGCACTGGATATAGAACCTAAGTGCTGCATGAGAGGTAAATGCCCTATCCCTTCTTAAAACCCTGGGTTCCTGGCCCTCATCTTGTCCACTGGAGAAGACAGACCAGTCCAAGGAACCCACTAAAGCTTTGGCCTTTTGTTCACTCTCTGCCTTTCCACAGTGGCCAGGTGAGTGGCCACAATGCTGTCCTGGTCAGGGCTGGCACCAATGGCACCTCTCACATGGATTCCATTTTTTCTGTCTTGGATCTCAGGCTGCCTCTTTGAGCCCTTGATTTGAGACCAAGTTGGCACTTGGCTCCACCTGGGAGCTTCCTGTGTGGGAGATAGTCTTTGTCCATGAGATCTGGGGGTCTTCCCTGCCCCCTAGGGAGAAGCAGGCTTCCCAGTGCTCGAGAGGGTAGAAACATGTGAAGGGTCATGTTCTCTAGGAGAGTTTTTGAGGTATCATTCCCACCGAGCTCCCAAACAGGAAAGGCAGTACCTATTCCCCTGTCTAATTAGGACAGGGGGAACAGTTCCAGTTGTAGATATCTGTAGGAAATAATCCACACAGTGAAGAGGTACATGAATGGGTTCAAGAAATCTAGTTTTCAAGCAAGGAACTCAAACCACCCAAGCTTTCTGCTCCTCCTAAGAAGGAGCACAGCTCAGTGAAAGAAGACCAAAGAATAAGTCCCTGCCTTCCTCAGACCCCTGTTTTTATTGACAATAATCAGGTCCCACCCTAGGGTGGGAGAAGAATACCAAGTAAGGGACAATCCAATATACTATCATCAGATCACACCCTAGGGTGGAGTACAATTATTGATTAGTATAGGATCAGTAATCCAACAACAACTTGCATGAAAATAATGGGCTTTAGCTATAGTACATCACAGTTTCAAATATTGCTTGTATGAATTAGCTGGGATAATGTCTCACTCCTGCACTGGACTGTCAGTACAATGGGCAGGGTGTGTGTATGTGTGTGAGTTTGTACACACACAGGGCTGTGATTCAACCTACACTAGTTTTTGACAGGCTCACAGTACACACTTGCTGAATGTCTTTGTATGGATTGAATAAATGATTTGGTTTTCTGGGTCAACTCTGCCTTGCTTTGTGGCCCTTCTTTCATCCCTCTGCTTCATACACATCAACATATCCCCCAAGTTTTCCTTTGATGCTTCCCTCTTTGTCTATTCTCAGTCCCTGTTAGTCCTGGTTGTTTTCTTCCCACCATCCACCTTCCCTTCATCATTGGTCCTGCTCCTTGCCCCATTGTGGCCTTCTCCTTACTCCTTATGGAGGAGCCTCTGACTCTTCAGAACATTTAGGGGTCACACATTGGGATCCTGTGAGATGAGTCAGCCAGGCAAAGCTGAGCTCTCTCTGTGTTGCCCATTATCATAAGTCTCTGGCCTCCATCATGTGCTAAGAGTTGGAGTGCAGGTTTTCTTTCCCGTCTCATTTTAATGGAGTGAAAATCTCACAATGTATCTGTCTCCATCCATCCATTTATGTTCCCCACACATTCAACATGTTGGACTCCTACAATGGCCAAGTTCTACACTGAGACTGTGGGAATATGAATGAATGCTAGGGACAAACTGACCTGGAATGAGGGGCCTTTGAAAGTTTATGAAGATTGAAGATGAAGCTAAGAAGAACCCAATTAAAAGTTTTCACAGTCCAGTCAAGAAAGGATGAGTTTCTAAGGAGAGTATAAACAAATAGACAGATAAAATGGATGTCCAATAAAGGCTTCTACAGAACAGAATTCAGAACTATTCGCTGAATGAATGAAGCAATATATTTAGTATTGAAGAAAGAAGTGGCCGGTGAGAGCTAAGATTCAAGGTGGACAGAGCGAAATGTGAATCCCTTTAGGCACTTCTCTATCCCTATCTAAGGCAGTTAGTTTCTGTTGCTACACACTAATGTTATGGGTAGAACTTGGAACTTTGACACAGATTCCACCTACCCCCTTTTCTTTAGCATCTCCTTAGGCCAAAGTGGGAGGTGCTTCTGTGGACCCATCCTCTGGGGTTTTCTCTCTCTACATGAACCAAACCCAAATTTTCTTTGGTACCAGCAAAACTGAGCTGGCCTTGACCAAAGGCTAATGAAGCAAACTGTGCTGTAAATAACTTGGTGATTTGTGCAGGTATTTCAAAGGTCTTATGACTTTAGGGCCAAACAAAGATTCTAACTCTGTTTGATACAACTGCTTCAGGTTCCCAGACATCCATAAGCTGGACAATCCTGCTATACAAAAAGCAACTATATATATATATATTCCTCAAAAAAACTGGAAATTGAGCTTCCATATGATCCAGTAATACCACTCCCAGGGACATAACCTAGGAACAGAAAAAAAAAACAGTAGAAAAATGCCCTCTGCATGCCTATGCTCATTCTGGCTATAGCCAGAATCAGGAAAAAACCCTAAAGCCTGACCATAGATGAGTGGCTAAAGAAACTGTGGTACTTATACACAATGGAATACTATACTATTTTTCAGGAAAAATGAAGTCATGAAATTTTCCTGAACATGGTTGAACATGGAAACTATTATGCTGAATTAAGTAAGTCAGAGGGAAAAAAGACAAGAAATAGTCTCACTCATCTGTGAAAAATAACAGACAGTATAGTACTAATATCCAGAGACAATAGAGATAAAGGCTGGAAGGACCAGCCCACCATATGAAGCTTACTACAAAGAGTGGTGAGCTCAGTTAGAAAAATAACTACACTAACAACTATCAATGATAGTAAGTGAGAGAAATAGAATGCCTATTTTGAAGACAGGAAGGGGGTAAGGCAAGAGAGATGTGGGCATTGGTGACAGGAAGATGGCACTTATGAAGGGTGTGTGGATATATTTTATGACTGAAAATCAACTATGAAAATGTTTGTAACCAAGTGCTTAAATAACAATATTACTGGGAAAAATAAATACAATAGAAAATTCCTAAAATATGCAATAATGGAATATATCTATCAAGTGAAAATATTTTCTATTAAACAGAAATAAGTGAAAATATTTTATTTAATTTAGAATAATGTTCATTGTTACTTGATAGTTTGTGATTGGGAGGATACAAAAACACAATGATCAGAGTGGCATGAGTGACAGTGTTAGGTCTCCTGACAGAACCCAGTTCAAGTGTCATCCCTACCTCTTCTGTGTTCTACAGCATTTCCAAACTCAGCAGAAATGGCTTTGCAAATGATTTTCAACAGTGATATCCCAATATCTACAATAACAAGGAGTTCTTCTGCCTGCAATTTGTATCTTTTTCCTGAAGGTAGGGGGAGAAATTGGAGTGTTCATCTGTGAGACAGGGTCTTTACTCCACTATAGGACACATTTATCCAAATGATTTCAAAGCTCCTCTGACATCTCCTGAGTTAATATCTACTTGGGAGACTTCACATTTGAAGCCAGCTCTTAGTTAAAGGCCTATTTTGAGATCCAGAGTAGAAAGGGTAATTTTCCTTTCAATATGCAACATATTAGGGGCACAAAGCTGTTTATTAACATGGCCCACAGCAATCTAATGTTCCATACATAATGTGAACTTTGGGCGTGTGTTTTAATTTTCTTAAAGAAATAAATCTTTTATCACAGCAAGGTGTACTCTGAGTGAGAACCTCAACTGCTTGTAGACTAATCTTAACTCAAAATATTTCAAGCAAATGGTCTCCTAAGCCATCTAATTCTCTATTGTTGTTACTCCCACACTCTATTCTCTATTTTCAGATAACCTCACTTAATGTGGTATATATAGAGATTCATGCTGATGCTTGTGGAATCAAAAACCCAGAGTTTAATCATGTTAAGTCTCTCAAAGATAGAGACTTTTATGTTTAGGTGATTGATTCATTAATACAATAGATTGTGCTCTTTTGCCTTTGAGGTCCCATCCCTTCTTTCTGTCAAGTACAAGTTGAATACATTCAAGGTGCTCAACGAACTATCTTTGATGGATTCTGTATTTATGAGAACTACTTAACCATAGAACATCATGGTGAGAAGTTTGACATGTGTCTAAGCTAATAAGCTGAAGAAAAATTGCTTTGCAAGATGAATCATAGGCAAGAGACTGGTTTGATGATTCAGAGAACTTGACCAACAGGACTGTGGTTACAAAGAATGACCATTTCTACAGGAAGGGTCAAAGAAATTTTATTACTCAGAGTTTTCCCAATTCGTGAAACACTCTACCACAAGAAAATGACCATATTTGTTAGGAATGAAAGTGTTCATGTCAACTCAATTCAACTTTATAGGTAGTTGTTCCTAATGCCAATCTTTTAAGATCCTGTTCTTTGTCTTGTGATAACTGCCTTTCTTTTTCATTCCTTCACTTTGTAGGAAAACCAGCTAATGAGACACAATGTTCTAATACCAATCCCTTCATCAGTGTTCCCAGTTTTCCTCCCACTCCAGCCTGTCTCTGTGGAAGGCACTCTTTCCTTTTTCTTTTTTCCCTTTAGGCACTGTGGTTTGCAAAACTGTCACTGAAAGCACGTCATGCATATCACTTTCTGCACCCAATTCTCACCCGTATCATTGTCATAGTGGTCTCTTCCTTGTCCTAACTCCTCTCCTCTCACTGTGCCAAGCTTTCTACAAATTCTACAATTCTCCTGTCTTGTTTCTATTGCTTTGGGGGCATTTTCTCCGACAAGGAGAGTGGCACTGATTACAAAGAACAAGAGTAACCATTGTTGGCACGGATGAAGGGAAAGGGACCCTCATTTACAGCTTGGTGGGAATGTTCACTAGTATAGACTTTTTGGAATATAATATAAACTTTCCTCAGAACACTAGAAATTGAGTTTACATATGACCCAGCAATTCTGCTAAAGAACCCCCCAACTCGATACAGAAATGGAACCTGCACTCTTACGTGTGCAACACTATTCGTGATAGTCAGAATTTGGAAATGCTCCAAATGCCTGAGAGCATATGAGTGGATCAAGAGACTATGGCATGCATACAATATAATACTATGTAGTTATTAGAAAAAATAAAGTGAGAACATTTGTTTTTCTGTGGATGGATCTGGGAGTATCACACTGAGTGAAATGAGTCAGAGGGAGAGTGACAAACATAGAATGATCATTTTCAGTATAGCTGTGTATTTGAACTGGGGCTATTGGGGAAGATCAGAGGTTGGCTGCCCAAGTGTTCCTTTCAGGAACATTCTACACAGGGTTCCAGAAATGTGGTCACGGAGCAGTTAAGACTCTGGGGCTTATGGGTAATTTCTCTTTCTTCTTTATGGGTCAGTCCTCATTCTCTTTCTCCTACCTCACTCACATCTCCTAAACAAAACTTGACCATTTGTCCTCTGCAGAAATGAATTTGCTTTTATTTTTTCCTTCTCTAGAACTCTTAAAAGTAAAATTTCTCTCTCAACTATTGCCATGTCTAGATAGTAAATATATTTATGGTGTCACATAACCAGAGTTAGGATCCCTTTTTGGAATTTCTTTTCACCCTGTGTCACTGAGCTCCAAGCAACTGTCACTACTCTATTCTCTTTCCAAATATCTGACCAATCAGGGTTCTACATTTAAGCCAACTTACAAATCTGAGTAGGGTATTGCCAAGATTCATCTAAGTTATAGCCAGAATGAACAGTCTTTCTTTTGAAGGGTGACTAATACTCCATTGCTTGAAGGGTCCATTCTTCAGTTGATGAACATGTGAGTAACATGTTTACAACAGCATTAATGATATAACTGTTAATATATGCATACACATATCAAGATCCTCTTTTAATTGTTTTGGCTACACACCCAGAAGTGAAATTGCTGAATTAGTATGCCAATTTGATGTTTAATTTTTTTAGGAGACTTAATTTTTTGCAGCAGCTGCAAATTTCATGTGCTCGAAGAAGGTTTGATTGGAAAAAAAAAACCTGAAGTGAATGAGAGACTGATCCATTTGGTACAGAGAGAGCAAGGCCCACTGCATAGAGAAAGAATCCAAAAAAGCAAGGCTGGAGCCAGGCTCACAAGTCAGTAGCTTAACTGTGGGAAAGAAAAGAACAAACACTGGTCCTGCTGGGGTGTGTGAGGACAAACCAGGAGTTTCTGAGGATTTTAGAGATGTGTAAATGAATGTTGGGTGATCCAATACCAAGAACTGGTAACTACCATGGGGGGACTCAAAGGAAAGTGTAAATCTTGTTACTGCATGGATCCTGGGAAGAGGTGAAAATGGGAACTGCACAAGGATGAGAAATGGAAGCTACAAGAAAGAAGCAAAGCTGACCTGAAGAAACAGGTCATATATTCAAGGAAAGTCAATTTGAAAAGCTTAGATGTAACAGGAAAAAGTGCTTTTGGCTTATGGGTCCTACTTAGTAGTGCTCAGTGCTATCCTGGGTTATATGATCTGTGATTACACCTGGTGCTAGTTGGAGGATCAGCAGGAGTTCTAGGAATTGAATCTAGGTAGGCCATATGCAAATCAAGTGCCAGTGACTTAGCCACTGTATTATCTTTCTGGCCCCAACAACAGGAAAATAATGTAATTATTGAGATATACATTGGATGGGAAGATAACACAGGGGTAGGGAGCTCCAGGTTCAACCCCAGCATCATGTGGACACTTCAGCATTGCCAGTATGGCCCTAGTGGTCACTGGTGACTTGGGAGCTGAGAAACCTAGTATTCTTGGGATCTAACATTCAACTGTCTAGCTCAGTTGTCTGACAACTACTGAGAAAATCCAAACTCCAAATGATGAAGATATAAAGAAAGTTCCCCAAATGACAATGATTTGAGTTCACAACTTCAGTAAGGATACTGCAAATGAGATGGTCTAAAAAGGGAGGAAAGAGAGAAAAGAGAGAAGAGGAAGAGAGGAGAGGATAGGAGAAGAGAGGGGAGAGAGAGAAGAGAGACAAAGAGAGAGAGAGAGAGAGAGAGAGAGAGAGAGAGAGAGAGAGAGAGAGAGAGAGAGAAGAAAATAGTCTGCCCAGAGGCAGGTAGGGGTAGAAAGTGGGAGGGAAACTGGGGACACTACACTGGTGGCAGGAAGTGTGCACTAGTGAATGGTGTTGGACATTGTATGAACAACTATGTAATTGTGAAAAAAACTCAAACTGTATTATGAACAACCTCGTAATCACAGTGTTTAAATAAATTCATTTAAAAAAGAACTGTTCAAACTATGGTGGTATGAAAGCAATGCAGATTCAGTAAACACCACACTTTGAATCTGGAATCCTTCTCCTCTTTTACCCTTTGTACACCTCTCCCTAAAAGTAGTCCTTGAGGCAGTGCAGTGTCAACTGGTGTGGGGCAGAGATGACTGGGCAATCACAGACTACGGCACTCTACAGTTTCTTTCACCTCTTTATGCAATGAATTACATGGCATATACAGCAGTTGGTTGTAGAATAGAGTTGGAGCTAGAAGATTTCACCTTCTGCTGGGTTCACATAAATGTTGTGGGCACATGGAAGACAGGTAAAGCTAAGTTATGGTAATTGGTGGGCCAGGAACATAGAATAAAATTTCTACTCATATTTGCTATACTGGGAAATAACCCTATTGTGAGCTGAGGAAGATGTGGACCTTGTACGTAAACAGAGCAAGACATAAACACTCAAGTAAGAAGGGGGAGTCCTTTTTTATAACTAAAACCCAATTACAAACATGTTTGCAATCATGGTGCTTAAATAAATATATATCTATATCTATATCAGTATTAGGGAGCTGGGGAGATGGCCCAGCTAGTTCAACCATTTAGTGGTTGTCTCATCTAAATTGCCTATTTGACTAAACAAAAAAGATCATACAGGATTGAAAAGCAAGCACAAAGATACAGTGGTTTCAGACATTAGGGATAAGAATTCTCATTTCAATGAGGCACAAACAGTTCATTCTGAAGATAAGAAAAATTAATATAAACAGTTTCGGGGCAGTGGCATTCTGCTGAGGAAAAAGATCCTCAGATCAGAACTAAACACAGAACTAAACCCATATTCCAGAGCTGCACGAACTTCAACCCTCCCTTTTTTTTTAAGAGTGATAAGAATGAAGATTATATTCCTGAAGACAGAGAAGAACAAAAGAGCACCGAATGAACTCAAAACTCTTCCCAGTGCAGATACGGCTGGGAACCTCATTTAGTCATAGTTTAGAATGGATATGTTATGCAAACAAGCCTAATTTCCATGCAAGACAATTCTGCTCTTATTGAATGCGTCAGGATGAAGTTTTTGAAACACGCTGAATCAAATAGAGTGAATAGAGTTGAAGGCTCGTGAAAGAGGCTGCATTGAGGTCCCCGAGACACGTTTGTTTGTGTTGCTGGGGAAGCTTTGTTGCCAAGCGGACTCCTCAACCCTTGACCTTGAAAAATGAGCTGCCTCAGAACAGGAAGAATCAAGTGGGTTTCTAGCTGGGCCGATATTGAAACTCTCTTTCTCCTGTCTCCTACAGACATTTATATGGCATTGATTTTCTTACAATAAACCCTGGGGAGCAAAGAATGACTAATTGTGTGAGGCCTTCATGCTATCTGTCCAACTAATTCTATAATTCTTTATGGGAGCTTCTCCCTCTCTGATGGGAAGGCCAAGTTTGGGAGGTGAAATATTTTGGACTCCTCTGCTTAGGTCCCAGTTGCCATCATTCCCAAGCAGCCTTTCTTGATTAAAACCTTTGGGCAAGTTGTGCGCATGCCTGCTTCTTTCTCTTGGTGATCACAAATCTATTTCTATCAGGATTCAGAGAAGGGAAAGAACTGGCCAGTCTTAATATTCACACTAGTTTGTAACCTACCTGCCTAGGACTATAAAGTTTGCTTCTACTTCCTCTTTATTTCACGTAATTTGTGAATACTAATCATTCCTAATTATCATCCTATATTCCCTCCCAGGCTAGACAGATCCTAAGTTTGAATCTTTGGGTAAGAAGGAAGGTCTATTCCTTTCTTTCTTTTTCTTTTCTTTTTTTTTTTTTTTTTTTTTTTTTTTTTGGTTTTTGGGCCACACCCGGCGTTGCTCAGGGGTTACTCCTGGCTGTCTGCTC
This sequence comes from Suncus etruscus, assembly GCF_024139225.1. NCBI lineage: Eukaryota > Metazoa > Chordata > Mammalia > Eulipotyphla > Soricidae > Suncus > Suncus etruscus. The sequence goes on along the minus strand of NC_064854.1, from coordinate 19,167,855 downwards.
AGAAATAGCTCCTGGCAGGCACGGGGGACCATATGGGACACCGGGATTCGAACCAACCACCTTTGGTCCTGGATCGGCTGCTTGCAAAGCAAACACCGCTGTGCTATCCCTCCGGGCCCTCTATTCCTTTCTTTAATAATTCCTTCCCCCATCCCAAATTATCCAAAGACAAATTTGAATATATGTTCAAACCCATTAGTGTACTGGGATGAATTGTCACCCTCTACCCAAGGAACCCTAATAAAACTTTCCAGTGCAGAAACGAACATTTTCTAGAGAACAGTCCAGGTAGAATAACTGGCAGATGTCATGTGTAAAATAAAGGATGAAACTGATTTCTGCTCATGGCAATTCTGCCTCAAAAAAATATCAAATTTCCAACTGCAGTTTTCTTAACAGAAAAGAATGTTTTAAAAATATTTTGAAACTTAAGGTGCTGCTAATTTAAGCAGAATTCCCCTCACTCTTTACTCCGGCAATTAGGCAAGGCAATTCATGTTTCTGGTGCCATAATAGCACATGGTTGTCAGTGGAAGAAATGCTGAACAATATATTTCAGATATTTCTTCAGATTTTTTTTAATTTGATAATATGGCATGAATGACTGTTCCCATGGCATACTAGATAATTATATTGGGAGAACCATTAATTGTGATCTTTCAGTTACTAAAGATTAACGTTATGAAATGATAATTATTCCATAGATACTTAGCAAGCCCCAGGACTTGAATCTCTGTACTAGTAACAAAAATAAATCTTAATTTCAAAAAGTCAAAAATGTCACATATATAGCAATGAAAAAGTCACATAGATGAGCATGTGCATATGTGTTTGCATGTAAGTTGATACACACACTCATCTCTCACACCGTTTTTCCCAAATCTGTGAGCATGCATTTTTTTTTTTTTTTTTGCTGATCCAGGCATCAGATTCAGATCCTCACACACATAAAGTATGTGATCTACTGAGGAGGCACATTTCCAGACTCTATAATAATTTTAATTAAGGAAAATGAATGGAAAGCAAGTTGTTTGAGATCCTAGAGATCATGTCGTTATTTCCGTGAAATGATTAAATTTGTTCCCCCAATCTTTCTATTATTTTTACTGTCCCCATATGTTGTTTTTAAAGATAAGTATTAGAATATGCACTTACACCCAGTACTCTCAAATTAATCATGGACTACTTGATGACACAATGTCTTCAGAATATTGAAAATTGTAACCATTGTTCAAACCCTCAAGAAAGTTTTGTTTTTTTGAAGTTTAGATAATAATCGCGTAGACTCCTCATTTTCACTAGACTTGCTGAAAGGAAAATAAAAATATTTAAGTTGGGGGCATTTCTAATTTGTGCTATGTGCTCACTGAATCAGGTGAATGGGGATTCTGATCAAAATAATTGAATCATAGCAATTATTAAAATATGAAAAAGCATAAAAACTACAATTTGATTTGACACTGTCAAAACAATAAATGCTGACATTGAAAAATGCATCCGGTTTTTAAATGATCAGAGAGGATTCTCAGTATGCCAGAAACATACCTAGACTGATCTAAATAAAATTTTGAAATCCAAGGGTCATTTGTCACTCTGGGCAAATAATATGACAGAGCTAACATATTTGGACTCTGCAAACTAGGCTCTTTCTGGAACAGAGGATCGTTCTTCCTCAGTTGAATTATAATTATGTTTTTGTATTCAGGTTCTTCAGAGTGTGGGTTACGTGTAGGGGATTGTTGTTGGAAGTTTGAAAATAAATTAGTCATCCATGAGATGTTATGGAGTCCCCAAAAGGCACTATATAAGTCTGGGTGTTTGGGATGCACAGCTGAGCTGTTTCCTGATAACTTAAATATTTGACAGAAGAATTTCCCAGGATATTGCTTGAAAGGAATTTGTTGCAATCACCATTCTAAGGTAATTTTTTACTTTGAGAGAGAGAACACATATTTGGGGTGTTCAAAGATGGAGACCCATAGCTACGTTTTGGACATTTTTTAGCCAAACCTTTTTTCTTTCCACCATGTGTCTTTTTATGCCACAAAGAAGAATGGAAAGACTAAACATTAAATGTAATCTTTAATCTATATAAATGTTCTACTTCAAACAAATATGACCTAATTATCAGAACACTGTATTTTTTTTCCAGAGCCACTCTGATGTCTGATGAGGTCTTCGTCATACTGTGTGGAGTCAGATGTGTCACCAACTTTCCTCTTTCCCTTTCTCCTTCAACTGGGTCAGAGCTACTATGTGGAGTGATAACCACTTCCCCAGGAAATTTCTTGCATGTGTTAAGACAGAAAGAGAATATCAGCTATTTTCTATAGACTTTCTATATTGAGAGATGGTGGCAAAACAATATAAGTAGAGATGCCTAATAATAATTTTTCCATTTAATTTAATTTAATTTTTTCTTTTATTGAGCAGTCAGTCTCTGTCCTTCAGTTTCTTATAATCATATATAGGTTTTAGTAACTGGTGATTAAATGCAAAAGCATGTGTGAAAGGTATCTACATATGACCAACACTAAGCATACCATGACGTCCTAAGAAACAGGATACCAAATCTTTATTCAAAAATTTCAATCATCTGAGTAATTGAGGAGTTGCAACATCTTCTTTGCTCCGAAACTTGTCTGTGAGGCAAGTGCTTTCTATACATTTGCTACAGAGGCGGAGGCTAAAATACTGGAAATGGTACAACTGCATGTTATCATACTGAGTTTGTTGGCTTCCTTGAAACTGTTGCATTGCTTATATGAGCTGAGGCCTAAGAATTTTACTCCACTCCATAAGTTGAGTCTTTTTTTTTTGTTGCCATGGGTCTCCTTATATTGTACATATAATATTTCTGTCAGAAACTTTTTGTTTTATTTCATTGTAGGGCCACATATTACTAGTGAGAATAGTGTCTGGCTAGACCTTTATGAATAACAATATGAAGAATCCTCAAAAAACTACCAATTGTACTATTTGACTCAACAATCTCAGTGCTTGATATATACCTCAAGACACAAATACATTTATCTGAAAAGATATATGCACACCTTTGTTCATTGTAAAACTAAGGATAATAGCTAGGATTTGAAAACAACCCAAGAGTTCAATGTCTGAAGAATAGACAATGAATTTGTAGTATATATAAATAGTAAAATACTACACATCCATGAATGATGACATTACACAAGCAGTAAGAACCAAGGCTCCTTGGGTTCAATCACTTACCTCAGTGAAGTAGTTCTTCTTGAGACAGGGCGAGTTAACTCAGAAATAAAACCAAAGTTGGTGCCTTCCAGGAATGAGGAACTAGGGGTTGAGTGAGCTAGAATGTTCTAATAAGGTTCCCTTGACCACCAAAAGATTTCTTGACAACCAAAGTTTGAATCAGATTACCCCTTGATATCCAGGGTTTGAATCAGAGTATACCTCAACAACCAAACTTTGAATCAAAGTATCCCTTGACAGCCAGGGTTTAAATCAGAGTATCCTTAGATAACCAAAGTTGAGCCATAAAAACAGTGATGAATTAAGACATCTATATAATGAAATAATTGATCTGTTAATGTTGGTGATTTCTATATAAACTGCTTGAAGATTTGACTTGGTATCCTTGTCAAGACTCCCTTCGTTGGATGAACTTGGACCTCGGCTAGCCAAATAAACTCCCTTTTGCACTTTGCATTATTGGAGGTGGTCTTTGACTCTCAGTGCCATCAAGGATGTCAACTTTGACCCTAGCATTGCAACTACAGTAAAGTGAAGTCAGAAGTACAAGGAGGGGCAATATGGGATGCATACTGGGAACAGGGGTGGAGGGAGGACAACATTGGTGGTGGGAATGCCCCTGATTCAATGTCACTATGTACCTAAAATACTACTGTGAAAAATTTGTAATCCATTTTGGTCAAAATAAAAATGATTAATAACAAAAAATGTTGGTTTGAAAATTGGGGTTTTGTAACATTAATGTTAGGCTAAATGATAATAGACTTTGGCTGCAAAGTTTCAAATCAATTTAAGAAACTTGGGTTTAAATAAGATTAAAAAGGTTATTTAGCTGTAGGACTATGGACAACCTTAAATATGTCAATATATCATGAATATTCAATTGGCTGTGCTAAATGTACACCAAAGACAATTTTCTTTGTGGTGGAACCTGATTGATTGGTGTATGTGAGAAAATCGATTTGCAGGGACTATTGTCTGATTGCTGCACCCCTCAAAATAAATATGCTCAAATACTAAACCAAGATCATGCTCTACCGTATCACGACAGTCCAAGAACCAGCTATGAATAGAGAAAGGGTTTGAACAAGACAGAACTTTGCTTATTAGCTCAGACTTCCCAGTCTTCATGACTATGAAGATTCTAATTCCGTGAATCATGAGATGCACTGCATAGCAGCTCAAACAGACTCCACAGTTGCCAGGTTGTGAGCTGTCCTTCGTTAGCCATGAAGAGGCTGTCACTATGGAGAATTTGTTAGCAAATTCTGTAGTTTGAAAAAGAAAATGATCTTTGGTGTACATTTGGCAAGGCCAATTGAATATTCATGATATATTGACATAGTTAAGGTTGTCTACTTCCTACAGCCCAATCAGCTTTTTAATCCTGTTCAAACCCAACTTTCTTAAATTGATTTGAAACTTTGCAGCCAGTCTATGATCATTTATCCTAACATTAGTGCTACAAAAACCCAATTTTCAAACCAACATTTTATAAATCTGTTGCTAAATTTCATACCCTATTATATTGACAATGATGCATAATGGTCCCCCCCAAATTATCAAAAACATTGGGATAGTTGAGGACGATTATGTTCTTAAATAGAATTTTCCATCACCCAATAAAAAGTACAAATATAGCCAACAGTTTCCAAAAATGGAATTGTCTCCTCAAAGACATTTACTATGCAAGCCATTTGCAATTTTTTTCATAGACTCTGAGTATATGTGCAAATCAATATTACTCACCCACTTTTAGAAAATTCCTATAATGCTAACTCCATCTCTTCTTAAAATAGGAAAATTTAATTCTTAACTTTAAAATAGTTAAGAGCATTCAAAATATGGCCATTGAGGATTCAAAATTGTGCATTGCTAGAAATAACTTTTGACTAAATTGGACCTTCTACATATGCAATGAGACCTGATTCTGTATTATTTCATGTACTGCTAAGCCTGTGTTTCTGCCAGTGAATAATTATTTTGAGTTATTAGAAGGAAAATGAAGCATAACATTTGCATGATTTCCTCCATACTATGGAATTGAGTTGACAATTTACAATTAAAAAGGAAAAATCATTATACAAAATTTTGAGCCTTGAAAACAAAAGAATAGTGTTTTCTTTCTTTCTCTTTCTTTCTTTCTTTCTTTCTTTCTTTCTTTCTTTCTTTCTTTCTTTCTTTCTTTCTTTCTTTCTTTCTTTCTTTCTTTCTTTCTTTCTTTCTTTCTTTCTTTCTTCCTTCCTTCCTTCCTTCCTTCCTTCCTTCCTTCCTTCCTTCCTTCCTTCCTTCCTTCCTTCCTTCCTTCCTTCCTTCCTTCCTTCCTTCCTTCCTTCCTTCTTTCTTTCTTTCTTTCTTTCTTTCTTTCTTTCTTTCTTTCTTTCTTTCTTTCTTTCTTTCTTTCTTTCTTTCTTTCTTTCTTTCTTTCTTTCTTTCTTTCTTTCTTTCTTTCTTTCTTCTTTGACTCTCAGTGCCATCACTTGATTCTGAAGTGTATTGAGGTCCAAAAATAATAAATATTAGGGGCATTTGGAGAAAAAATGAGCTAAGAGAATTTTATGGACAGTTCTCAAAAGAACTATTTATGGAAAGGTTAAACCCCCCTCCTCTGAATTTTCAATACAAAGTAAGATTTGAGTTTAGTTGATTTTTCTAATTTTCCTTTTGAGATAGTTCTTGAATAGCTATCTTCAAATACTACAGTTTCACGCAGAGTCTTCTGCTCCCTTCAATTTGGGTGTTAGGAATTCTGAGAGTGTCTTGTTCTTTATCGCAGTGACTTTCGAAGGAAAATATATCAGGCTCCCTGAATAAGCTTGTTCAAATATGACTATCTCATCTGCAACTCCACTGACACTATTATCAACTGTGTCACTGCATTGATCTGTATTATTCACAACAGGAGCACTAGGCTGGCCCTAGTGTTTGGGGGAGGAGGAGGAGAGAGATAGAGACAGAGAGAGAAAGAAAGACACAGAGAGGACAGACAAAATCATAGAGACTGATTCTCTTGAATCTCATTATTGAGCTAAATTCAGGGATAAAAGGCAAAGGTCTGGAGGCCTCCAGAAATTACTTATTGCCTATTGGATTAAGGTTTGAGCTTCAGCCTGGTCTAAGCCAGAGTTACTCTTTTTTTAAACTTTCTTAAAGGGTTTTTTTAATATAATTTTAATTTTAGTTATAGTGGCTTACATATCGTTCACAGTAATATTCCAGGTACATATTTACATTGAATCAGGGGATTTCCACCTCCGAATTGTCCTCCCACAACCGCTCCCATCCTGCCTCCCATATCCTCCACTCCCCCCCCCCCCCGGGGCTGCTAGAATGCATGGTCCCTTCTGTGTCTTGTTTATTACTTAGTGGTCTTATAACTGTTTGGTCTTGGTGACTCCATTACTGCCCCCTCCAATTGGGAGGCGGGACTAGAAAGTTCAAGTTATGTGGTTTTGTTTGAGGAAGAAAAAGGTAATATAATGGGGTAAAAATCGACTACGCCGACTATGAGCAGAGTCATTCTAGAGGCTCTCATCCTTGGTTTGAGGGATGATGGGGAAAAGAAGGTGAGACACCACAACAGTTCAAAAAGAGGAATCAAATAAGATATCCAGTGAGCACTGCAGCAATAAAAATATGCACCACATAGTTGCCATGGTCTTGAGATAGGAAATATGACAAGGCGCAAAGAGGAAGAAGAGAAAAGAAGAAAGAAAAAGTAAATATATAATTAAAAAAATGGACAACTACTTCAATATCTACCCCAAAACAAAGAAATCGACAAAAACTAGATAAAAAATAATAAAAAATAAAAATAAAAATAGGATTATTTAGTGTTTTTGTCCCCCCCCCCCACACATAGGCACAGTAAATGTTGGGGTCATCCAAAACGGGAATCCCCTTGGCCTAAGAGATACAGGGTTTCTCTACCCTTGGAATATATTGTCATGGGATTATCTATAGACTCCTTTCACGTTCATTTACTCTCCCCTTGGTGTTTTTGTGCCGTATGAAGACTTCTGCTCCTATCTGGATGATAAAAACAGACCTCTAAATCTAGAGGTCTCAGTCTGTGCACAGGTCAAGGAGTGGAACTTATGATGAAGACTTTCTTTGTGATTTTAGAAGTTCTGTTTCCTCGATGTCATTTTAATCTGTCTTCTGTGGTTAGTGGTCTTGGCCCTTGTGCTGAAACTCGGATGGAGCCTGGGATATCGTCTTTCGTTGTGTTTCCAGAAGACCTGTTCAGTTGCAATTGCGAATTGGAGGTCATGATTGTTATGCAGGACGTAGACCAAACCCTAGACTAGGGCGCTCTTGTTGGTCCCAGAATACATACTGCCTGGTCATGGTTCTATCAGCTGGTCATCTGTAGATCACATTCTTGGCTTTTGCACAGCCCATAGTGTGGTAAGTCTTTCAATTTTGTTTTATCATTAGTTGGTAAGGTAGGATAACCTGTTCTTATGTCCATTTGTTTTCAATTTTCTCGTTGTCAGGATATCATATTAGAACTGGCACATGTTGGAAATTGAGTAGTATTCAGGATATCCCAGATGGGCTTTGCTTCCTGTAGCTGTTGTGAAGTATTGTGTCGATTCTATGTCTGGGGTTCAGGATTCAAGTCTGGACGGTCAGTGTATAATCTTCTGGCTTCTATGATGGATCCACATGACATATTTTCAAGGTGGGAGATTCCCCTGTATTGTAAATAAGTATGAGTTCTTATCCCTAGTAGATAAGAGCTTGTTTATATATGTGGGATTTACAGAAATATTTTCCCCTGGTGAAAAGGTCCTTCTTTTAAATAGATTAAACAACACTGAATTACATAATGTAAAGCAAACTCAAATTTTTTAAATGAGGCAAGTTTCAGAGTTCACAAAGATTCAAAAATCCAGAAATTATGGGTAATAAACCATCTCATTTATAGATCAATCTAAATAATACTTGATTACCGAATGTACAGCTATGAGATATATTTTGCATAGAAAAATCTTAACTGGGGCTGGAGCGGGGCGGAGGCCGCGGCTGGGTCGGGGTGCGCGTGAGGGGGCGGGGGGCTCCGGGCCTCGAGGCCCCCCCCCCGCTTTCTGGGGGTGGGGGGGTCCGCTGGGCACGGGGGTGTCGGCGTCGCGGCCCAGGCTGGTTCCGGGGCGCGCTGGGAGCCGGCCTCCCCGCCCCTTCACGTGACGGCGGAATGAATGAATGAAGGAAGGAAGGAAAGAAGGATGGAAGGAGGAATTACTCTTAATCCCAAAGAGAAACTGGAAGCACAATGGGAGATGACAGTGAGTGGTTGAAACTTCCCGTTGATCAGAAATGTGAACACAAGCTTTGGAAAGCAAGGTTAAGTGGTTATGAAGAAGCCCTGAAGATCTTCCAGAAAATAAAGGATGAAAAGAGCCCAGAATGGTCCAAATTTTTAGGATTGATAAAAAAATTTGTGACAGATTCCAATGCAGTGGTTCAACTGAAAGGATTAGAAGCTGCACTTGTTTATGTTGAAAATGCCCATGTCGCAGGAAAAACTACGGGAGAAGTTGTGTCAGGTGTTGTCAGTAAAGTGTTCAACCAACCCAAAGCCAAAGCCAAGGAGCTAGGCATTGAGATTTGTCTGATGTACATAGAGATTGAGAAAGCAGAGGCTGTTCAAGAAGAGCTCCTAAAAGGCTTGGACAATAAGAACCCCAAGATCATAGTAGCCTGTATAGAGACTCTGAGGAAAGCCTTAAGTGAATTTGGTTCCAAAATCATCTTGCTTAAACCAATTATCAAAGTGTTGCCAAAACTCTTTGAGTCCCGAGACAAGGCTGTTAGAGATGAAGCCAAACTATTTGCTGTGGAGATTTACAGGTGGATTCGGGATGCTCTGAGACCCCCCTTACAAAATATAAATTCTGTCCAGTTAAAAGAACTAGAAGAAGAGTGGGTAAAATTGCCAACGGGTATTCCTAAACCAAGTAGGTTTCTGCGTTCTCAGCAAGAATTAGAAGCTAAATTGGAGCAGCAGCAATCTGCTGGTGGGGATGCTGATGGAGGTGATGATGATGGTGATGAGGTACCACAGATAGATACTTATGAACTTTTGGAAGCAGTAGAAATTCTTTCCAAACTTCCCAAAGACTTTTATGACAAAATTGAGGCAAAAAAATGGCAAGAGAGAAAAGAAGTCCTGGAAATTGTTGAAGGATTGGTAAAAAACCCCAAACTAGAAGCAGGTGATTATGCGGATTTAGTAAAAGCATTGAAGAAGGTTGTTGGAAAGGACACCAATGTTATGTTAGTGGCTTTGGCAGCAAAATGTCTTACTGGCCTTGCTATTGGGTTAAGGAAGAAATTTGGACAATATGCAGGACATGTTGTGCCAACCATTTTAGAGAAATTCAAAGAGAAGAAGCCGCAAGTGGTACAAGCCCTGCAGGAGGCAATCGATGCAATATTTCTTACTACCACACTCCAGAATATCAGTGAGGATATTTTAGCAGTAATGGATAATAAAAATCCAACCATCAAGCAACAGACTTCTCTTTTTATTGCAAGAAGCTTCCGGCATTGCACTGCTTCTACCCTGCCAAAGAGCCTACTAAAGCCCTTTTGTGCTGCTTTACTCAAGCACATCAATGACTCTGCTCCTGAAGTGAGAGATGCTGCATTTGAAGCTTTGGGTACTGCTTTGAAAGTGGTTGGTGAAAAAGCAGTAAACCCATTCCTCGCTGATGTTGACAAACTCAAGCTTGACAGGATCAAAGAATGTTCAGAAAAAGTAGAGTTGGTACATGGGAAGAAATCTGGACTAGCAGCTGATAAAAAGGAACTGAAGTCTGTGCCAGGAAGAACTGCTGCTTCTGGGTCTGCAGGAGATAAGGACACAAAGGATGTTTCTGCACCCAAACCAGGACCTTTAAAAAAGGTTCCTGCTACCAAGGCTGGCGGGCCCCCTAAAAAAGGGAAACCAGCTGCCTCAGGAGGATCAGGAAGCACTGGAACCAAGAACAAGAAAGGGTTGGAGACCAAAGAAATTGTGGAGCCAGAACTTTCGATAGAAGTATGTGAAGAAAAAGCTTCCGCTGTCCTTCCCGCTACCTGTATACAACTTCTAGATAGCAGTAACTGGAAGGAAAGACTGGCTTGTATGGAAGAGTTCCAAAAAGCTGTTGAATTAATGGACCGAACTGAAATGCCATGCCAAGCATTAGTGAGGATGCTCGCCAAGAAACCCGGCTGGAAAGAAACTAATTTTCAGGTGATGCAGATGAAACTTCACATAGTTGCTTTGATTGCACAGAAGGGAAATTTTTCCAAAACTTCAGCTCAAGTTGTCTTAGATGGGCTGGTAGATAAGATTGGAGATGTGAAATGTGGGAATAATGCCAAAGAAGCTATGACAGCAATAGCTGAAGCCTGTGTGCTGCCATGGACTGCTGAGCAGGTTATGTCAATGGCCTTTTCGCAGAAGAATCCGAAGAATCAATCAGAAACTCTGAATTGGCTATCAAATGCAATAAAAGAATTTGGCTTTTCGGGATTGAATGTGAAGGCTTTCATTAGCAATGTGAAAACAGCACTTGCTGCAACAAACCCAGCTGTCAGGACCTCAGCTATCACCCTGCTTGGTGTGCTGTATCTTTATGTTGGTCCTTCTTTACGGATGTTCTTTGAGGATGAGAAGCCTGCTCTCCTATCCCAGATAGATGCAGAATTTGAGAAGATGCAGGGACAGAGCCCACCTGCTCCAACAAGAGGGATTTCCAAGCACAGTACAAGTGGTACAGAAGAAGGAGAAGAAGGAGATGAGCCAGATGATGGAGGCAATGATGTTGTCGATCTTTTACCAAGAACAGAAATAAGTGATAAAATCACTTCAGAGTTGGTGTCTAAGATTGGAGATAAGAATTGGAAGATCAGGAAAGAAGGCCTCGATGAAGTGGCAGCTATTATCAATGAAGCAAAATTCATCCAACCAAATATAGGTGAACTTCCATCTGCCTTGAAGGGTCGACTCAATGATTCAAATAAAATTTTGGTGCAGCAGACTTTAAATATACTCCAACAGTTGGCAGTGGCCATGGGGCCAAACATCAAGCAACATGTAAAGAACTTAGGCATCCCTATCATCACCGTCCTTGGAGATAGCAAGAATAATGTTCGAGCCACTGCCCTAGCAACAGTGAATGCTTGGGCAGAACAGACTGGCATGAAGGAATGGCTAGAGGGAGAAGATCTTTCTGAAGAGCTCAAAAAAGAAAATCCTTTCTTGAGGCAAGAGCTTCTGGGCTGGCTGGCTGAGAAACTACAGACTCTTCGTTCCACCCCCACAGACCTGATCCTTTGTGTTCCTCATCTCTACTCCTGCCTGGAGGATCGTAATGGAGATGTGCGGAAAAAGGCGCAAGATGCCTTGCCATTTTTCATGATGCATTTAGGATATGAGAAAATGGCCAAGGCTACCGGAAAACTCAAGCCAACATCAAAAGATCAGGTATTGGCTATGCTAGAGAAAGCCAAAGCTAATATGCCAGCCAAGCCTGCTGCACCTGCTAAAGCAACTTCCAAACCTATGGGAGGGTCGACCTCAACCAAATTCCAGTCTGCCTCAGCACCTATTGAAGATTCTGTTTCCAGCAATATAGAGCCCAAACCTGATCCGAAGAAAAACAAAGCTTTAGGAGTTTCTTCTAAAGCAAAGAGTGCTCAAGGGAAGAAAGTGCCCAGCAAAACCAGCTTGAAGGAGGATGAAGATAAATCCGGTCCTGTTTTTATTGTTGTTCCAAATGGAAAGGAGCAAAGGATGAAGGACGAAAAGGGATTGAAGGTCCTCAAATGGAATTTTACTACTCCAAGGGATGAATATATTGAGCAACTAAAGACTCAGATGTCCAGCTGTGTAGCTAAATGGTTACAAGATGAGATGTTTCATTCAGACTTTCAGCATCATAACAAAGCCCTTGCTGTCATGGTTGATCATTTGGAAAGTGAAAAAGAGGGTGTGATAGGTTGCCTGGATCTTATCTTAAAGTGGCTTACTTTGCGGTTTTTTGACACTAATACAAGCGTCCTGATGAAAGCCCTGGAATATTTAAAATTACTCTTCACTCTGCTAAGGGAAGAGGAATATCACCTTACTGAGAACGAAGCATCTTCCTTCATTCCATATCTCATTCTCAAGGTTGGAGAACCAAAGGATGTCATTCGTAGAGATGTCCGTGCCATCCTGAACCGGATGTGCCTTGTCTACCCAGCCAGCAAAATGTTCCCCTTCATCATGGAAGGAACCAAATCTAAAAATTCTAAGCAGAGAGCAGAGTGCCTGGAAGAGCTCGGATGCCTGGTCGAGTCCTATGGCATGAACGTTTGTCAACCCACCCCAGGAAAAGCCTTAAAGGAGATAGCAGTTCACATCGGAGATCGAGACAATGCTGTCCGCAATGCTGCCCTCAATACGATTGTGACAGTGTACAATGTGCATGGGGATCAAGTGTTCAAACTGATTGGAAATCTTTCTGAAAAGGACATGAGCATGCTTGAGGAGAGGATTAAGAGGTCAGCAAAGAGGCCTTCCGCTGCACCAGTAAAACAGGTGGAAGAGAAACCTCAGCGCTTACAGAACATAAATTCCAATGCCAACATGCTTCGAAAGGGACCAACTGATGACATGTCTTCTAAACTCAACCAAGCGCGAAGCATGAGTGGGCATCCTGAGGCATCCCAGATGGTTCATCGAGAATTTCAGCTGGATCTTGATGAGATTGAGAATGACAATGGTACAGTCCGCTGTGAAATGCCAGAACTTGTTCAACACAAACTGGATGACATTTTCGAACCAGTCCTTATTCCTGAACCCAAGATTCGGGCTGTTTCTCCACACTTTGACGATATGCACAGTAATACAGCATCCACGATCAATTTCATTATCTCTCAAGTAGCCAGTGGTGATATCAACACAAGCATTCAAGCTCTGACACAGATCGATGAAGTCCTCAGACAGGAAGACAAAGCTGAAGCTATGTCTGGCCATATTGATCAATTTCTGATAGCTACGTTCATGCAGCTAAGACTCATCTACAACACTCACATGGCAGATGAGAAATTGGAGAAGGATGAGATCATCAAGTTGTACAGCTGTATCATTGGCAATATGATTTCACTGTTTCAGATAGAGAGCCTAGCCCGGGAGGCCTCCACTGGAGTATTAAAAGATCTGATGCATGGCCTCATCACCCTAATGCTGGATTCTCGAATTGAAGAGCTAGAGGAAGGACAACAGGTGATCCGATCTGTGAACCTCTTGGTGGTGAAGGTTCTGGAGAAGTCAGATCAAACCAACATCCTGAGTGCCCTACTTGTTTTGCTTCAAGACAGCCTCCTAGCAACAGCCAGTTCTCCAAAATTCTCAGAGCTTGTTATGAAGTGTCTCTGGAGAATGGTTCGACTATTACCTGATACCATCAACAACATTAATCTAGACAGAATTCTTTTAGATATACACATTTTCATGAAGGTCTTCCCCAAAGAGAAATTGAAACAATGCAAAAGTGAATTTCCCATAAGGACCTTAAAAACATTACTACACACTTTATGCAAATTAAAAGGACCCAAGATCCTTGACCACCTCACAATGATAGATAACAAGAATGAGTCTGAGCTGGAGGCCCACCTCTGCCGCATGATGAAGCACAGTATGGACCAGACAGGGAGCAAATCTGATAAGGAAACAGAAAAGGGAGCATCTCGAATAGATGAAAAGTCATCAAAGGCCAAAGTGAATGATTTCTTGGCTGAGATATTTAAGAAGATTGGTTCAAAAGAGAATACTAAAGAGGGCCTAGCAGAGTTGTATGAATATAAGAAGAAATATTCAGATGCTGACATTGAGCCATTTTTGAAAAACTCCTCCCAGTTCTTCCAGAGCTATGTTGAGAGGGGCCTCCGAGTGATTGAGATGGAGAGGGAGGGCAAAGGCCGACTTCCCTCTTCAACAGGCATCTCCCCTCAGACGGAGGTCTCCTGCATGACCACAAACTCCAACACTGTGTCCTCCATAGTTAACTCAAATGGAGAGGAGGTGGGGCCTTCTGTCTACTTGGAAAGGCTAAAATTCTTGCGACAGCGCTGTGGTCTGGACAACACCAAGCAGCAAGACGACCGGCCTCCTCTCACTTCTCTGCTCTCCAAACCAGCCGTTCCCACCGTGGCCTCTTCCACGGATATGCTGCACAGCAAGCTCTCCCAGCTTCGGGAATCCCGAGAGCAGTTACAGCACTCGGAGCTAGACTCTAACCAGATACACTCTGCAGGAAACAGGCCCCCCTCCTCCACAGCCAACATCGATGACTTGAAAAAAAGACTGGAGAGAATAAAGAGTAGCCGCAAGTGAGGCTGCCCCTCCCTGACCCCTGCAGCTTTATTTTACTGAACTAGAATTCCTCATAGTCGGAACGGCCTCGGCAGGCCTTGCATACACAGACTGGTTGTATGTATCATACGTGGATCTGGGGGAGCAGGCATTGTGGCACAAGTCCATGTACATACTCTGCTTCTATCTGTCAGCGTTCTGCCTCCCTAGCGGGCTGTCTGTGTAGTAGTTTAGTGTACAGACTCGTGAACAGCTGCCCTCCTCTCGGCTCAGCCTAGTTTTACTGTCCTGTTTCTTTGATTTTTAATTGTTTATTTGTAAAGTCGTCCTACTCTTTCCTTACTACTAGAAACTCGTATCATAGTTTTCCATTCTGTTTGTGAGGTCTTTTACCTGTATCCCCAAAGGGTCACTGTATTCTGTATGAATGCATGGCATGATACAACTAATTTAAGAGTCTTTTATAAAAATAAAGTTTGCATTAACTATCAAAAAAAAAAAAAAAAAAAAAAAAGAAAAATCTTAACTGGGTTAAATTGTAAATAATAATACTATTTCTCACTTATGAAGGGATCATAATTTTACTTGACTGTACAACTCAGTGTTTGCTCCACATAATGGATCACTGAGAAAGGTGGAAGGATCCCATTTTCCAGGGGAATAAACTGAAACTTGGAGACACTAAACAACTTGTTCCAGCACTATGGTATATTTATGTAGGATAAAAGATTAGGTGGGTCTTACAGCCCTCATTCATCCCACCCCATGGACCCACTTGAGAGGAGTCAATGCAAAACCTGTTTTCAGTGGTGAGAAAAAAGGACTTGATGTCAAACAGGTATCAAAGCTGCCACAGAGACTCACCAATGAGGATCATGAACACAGAGTTTACAGAATCATCCATTTTCAACAATCCAAGCCACACAAAACCAGCTTCTTTTAACCTCTCTTTGTCTTGTCTTATTGCTCCCAAACCAGAAGAAATGTGTAAGTAATTTCTACTTGTTGATCAATGTTTTGCATTGCAATGTCCCAGCTAGGAAGGATGATAGATCGGGGTTAAGAAAAGACATGATTCACTGTGTCTGTAAGTTTCTAGCTTCTCTTGGTGACAGACCACAGACTACAACCACTTTTGCCATAGGATGTCATAATTTACTCTGAATTGACTCATATACAATCTTCACAGTACCCAAATCCTATATCCTTTTAAAGACTATTTTTAGATTTGGGCAAGGGGAATGGGGATTTATCTTTTCCAGCTGATACTTTTTTTTGTTTTTGTTTTTATTTTGGTTTTTGGTTTTTGGGTCACATCCAGCAGAGCTCAGGGATTACTCCTGGCTCTATGCTCAGAAATAGCTCCTGGCAGGCTTGGAGGACCATATGGAATGCCAGGATTTGAATAACCATCCTTCTGCATGCAAGGCAAATGCCCTACCTCCACGCTAGCCCCATCCAGCTGATACTTTTTTAGTCTAAAATTCATTAAAGAAACAATGACCCCCCAGCATTATATGTTATAAAGAGAAATGTATATAACTGACTCTTCCTTCTGAAGGAGGAATTTTCTATAAATGGCTGGATCTCAGTAGGCACAAACCAAACATTGCAAATGCATAAAATTCTTTATGATAAATATATAAATAGAATTGTATGCTTCAATAAATAAATGCAGTTAGATACTAGTCAGGTTTCTGCTCCTGGGGATAGACATTTACAGTATAGGTGAAAAGTAATTAGTCCTGGTATTTTTAGGTTTCCTGTTTAGGCACTGGCTTACCTGTTGGCACAAGTAGGATCAATCATTGATGTGTCTATGAACATAATCTACCTTCTGGGCTAAAGAACAAGGGAATATCATTTTTTTCTTGAAGAGTATGTAAAAGAATTTCCCATGTGGTGACTGGTATGCCAGTGATATAGATATCTTTGGGAAGCAGTGCTTGGACCATACTTGTTTAAGGTCAGCGTTGACATAGGTCTTTAGCATCAAGGATCCCTCCTAGTAGTGCTTGGGGGACCATATAAAGCACAGGGATCATACCCACACTGGTCACAGGCAAAGCAAAGCATCTTATCTGTTTTCCTATATGCTATTTTAATTGATGTTTGGCATTAAATTAACCATAGAGAGTCAGAATAAAGACAACAACTAAAAACATCTTATATCTACATCATAAGATTGCATTACAGATGTCCTCGGGACAGAAATAAATAGCCTCCTTATTACACAAAATTGACTTGCCTGGAAGAACAGCTATTAATATTTTACCAAGATAGCATGAGAAATGTAAAGATTCCACACTATGGAGATAAAAACAGATTTAAAAAAAAATCCTACAGTTCAGAGGTTGACAAACTCTGTCAAGGACTACTTGATAACTAGTTTGCAGCTGAAAGTCATTTTCTGTTTCAAATGTTCCCCATTTCATCTTCTTCCCTTGTTCTTTGCACACTCTTCTTTCCTTTATTTTTCCCCAACTCCTAAAAACATCACAAACTTCCAAGCTTAAGAGCAGAGATAAGTTCGTGGGTCTGCAAGTCATATTTACTGTTTAATAGTAATAGTATTTACTGGCAATCTGTCTATAAAATTATCTAACCAGGAAGTTTTGTGGATTAGATGTAGTGATGTAAGTGATGAGCTTTTTAAGTTAAGGGCAATTCCTAGACTTTGGCTGTCTGAATGTCCACGAGTTATTTCTTCTACTTCATTTATCTGTGAGTGAGATGTGGGGAAACGAGAAACCCATTTGTGGGTTCATACAATGTTACAGTAGTCACACAAAAATCCTTCAGATCAGTGGCAGCACCTGATGTCATTTTCACTGTCCCGTCATTATCCAAAAGACATATATTTAAGAGCAGTTTTAGGTTCAGGAAAGGGGACAACAATTTTCAATATCTTCCTACTTTACCCCAAAGCACATGTCATCAACATCATTGGCCTCCTGCATCCACCATAGAGGCCACTCTTGCTGCTATCTATCTTGTTATGGGTGTGCATAAATGTGTAATTACATGGATCTTCCATTGTCATGTTTTATGAAGTGTTTTATTTCACTGCCATAATAGTCCTCTGATATCCCAAATCACTGTTTCTCTTGCAAAACATGGCAGCCATTGATATATTCACTGAACCCACACTCTTGCTCTTTCCAGAATGTGTGATAGAGTTGAAATCTTGCAGCATTGGAGCAGATGGTATCGTTGGCCATTGCAGAAATTAAATAAAAGTAATATTTATTAAAATAAATTTCCTGAAATTCATCTTTTTATGGTAAAATTATTTAAATGAAATTATTGTTTTGTCTCAAAACATCACTGAATTCTTTTTTTTTAAATTTAAACATCTTGATTACATACATGATTGTGTTTGGGTTTCAGTCATGTAAAGAACACCACCCATCACCAGTGCAACATTCCCATCACCAATGGCCCAAATCTCCCTCCTCCCCACCCGATCCTTGCCTGTACTCTAAACAGGGTCTCCATTTCCCTCATACATTCTCATTATTAGTACAGTTCAAAATGTAGTTATTTATCTAACTAAACTCATCACTCTTTGTGGTGAGCTTCCTGAGGTGAGCTGGAACTTCCAGCTCTTTTCTCTTTTGTGTCTGAAAATTATTACTGCAAGAATGTCTTTCATTTTTCTTAAAACCCATAGATGAGTGAGACCATTCTGTGTTTCTCTCTCTCTCTCTCTGACTTATTTCACTCAGCATAATAGATTCTGTGTACATCCATGTATAGGAAAATTTCATGACTTCATTTCTCCTGACAGCTGCATAATATTCCATTGACATCACTGAATTCTTAATACATACATGTTGGCCACACCATTAGCATTGATGGATTTGAGGGGAAAGGAAGGGGAATGGAAAGAGGAAGGAAAAAGGTAGGGGAAAGGGTAGGGAAGGAAGGAAAGGGAAGAGAGGGGAGGGAAGGGGAAGGGAAGGAACGGGAAGGAAAGGAAGGGAAGGGAAAGGAAGGCAAAGAAAGAGAAGGGAGGAGAAGGGAGGGCAAAGGAGGGTTAGGGAGGGGAAGGGAAGGGAGGAGAAAGGAAAGGAGAAAAAAGGGGAGGAGAAGGGAAGTTTACAGCAGAGCCCAGAACCCCTCAGACTCAGTAATGAGGAGTATTACCTTCAGTGGAATCAGGTTCCCAAGTGACTTAGAAGCAAACATTTACAAAATTATAAAGAAATTGCAGTATTGAGTGATAGCATCCTTGAATAAAGTTTTATTGAGACACAGCCTTCTCTGTGTATTCTCATAGTATCAACAGAGACAGATCTTTTTCCTTCATCCCCAGCATAGTTCTGAGTTGTTTCCACATAGTTAGGACCTGAAAATCCTAAAATGCTTACCCACTAGCTCTTTACAGAGAAAAATTTGCCAACTTGTCTCTACAGACTCTGAATCTTTTGTTCTACTATTTCTCTTATTGTGATTCTGTTACAGTCATACCTGAGGAATCATATAGAATGTTATAAAAAAAAAAGATTTAAAACGGGGTTGGCTTTGTGCAAGGTAAGATCACTACCTGTGCAATCACTCAGGTCTGTTGATTTTTATTTAATTTTTTTTGGATGGAGTCACACTTCAACCCATATGAGTGCCCAAAATTTGAAGTGATGGAGATTTAGAATATGATTTAGAATATGAGAGAAAAATAATCTTATCT
The DNA here is from genome assembly GCF_024139225.1 of Suncus etruscus. Lineage (NCBI taxonomy): Eukaryota > Metazoa > Chordata > Mammalia > Eulipotyphla > Soricidae > Suncus > Suncus etruscus. The sequence goes on along the minus strand of NC_064854.1, from coordinate 19,148,578 downwards.
AAATGTAAATTTTTATTCATATTTTCTAGTCAGTACTGTTTATTTTGGGCAGAAGATCAACAAAGAGTACTACTTTTCCCAATCTCTTGCAGAGATATTTGATTTTTTCTTCTAGCCACTGTTTGAAGCCAACTTTAAGACTGAGGGTGGATGACCCAGAAATGAACTGTCTGCTTCTCAGATGAGACTATCCTTATGTTCAGCGCTTATAATGTCTGTGCATGAGTTTATCTGTTACTTTACAAATAGTCCCTGAGACAGAAAAAACATAAAAATGTCTACTTTAGAAATGCCCCGTGCTAACAGTTGAGTTAAGTGGTCCTGCATACTGTTTCACAGGGGAAAAAAAAACACCTACAAAAAATTGTTTAAAATGTAACCAGACTATAATAGCTACAAGACATTGGCATGTATTGAAGAGGAGATGAACATCTGGTGAAGGCTCTTTCTGGGTAAAAACACATAATTAAGGATAATAATTATGGTGGCATTTCCCAACTTCTGTGATCACGATGGAAGAAAATGGTGGTGGGAATGCAGATGTGTCAGGCGAGAGCTGCAGAAAACAGAGATCAGGGCTGGGAACACAGATGGAAATATAAAGAAGAAATCCGAAGAACAAGACCATTTCAGAGGCATGAAACCAAAAGGCTCTGGTCTAGTTAGCAGAGATACTATGTATTATGAAAGGAAATTCCATAGGGCCTTACAAGAAAGCAGGAAAAGTTTATGAGAGGACGAGCCTTGAAAGATGAAAGATGCATGGGCCAGATCGAGAATTTTGCTGCTTTTTAAGCTGAATATATTTTTCGAGTTGCATGAAACATAGACAGCAGAAAGCTGAAAGCCCCAGGGATTGGAAATGTCAGAAGTGAGATCTTAAGGATATGCCATGGAATCCAGATTTAGAAGCAAAATTCTTAGAAGCATAGAAACCACAGAAATGGCGAGGCCAAAAATATGAAGCAAATTCTTTGCCAGATTCCCAAGTTGTCAAATTATGCAGGCTACAGGAGAGACTTCCAGGATGCCAGAATAACGAAAGTAGAATATGAAAGCCATAAACACTGAGCAAAGTTACCAGTAACTGGATACTGGAGAAGACCATTACAGCTTAAGATCAGGTAGATTAATCAATTAATGGACTAAAAGAGCAACACATTTCAGAGCACTATCGAGTCTACTGTCACAATTACTATCTACTTAAGATGTGATCTATCTCTCCAATTAAAACTCCCAAATTACGAGACACATGTGAGACCCAAAACAGGAACAAAGATAGACAAGGGAAGCCAACACCCAGTGTTCGTAGAATACACCAAGCATAATGCATCAATTAGAATATCTTCAATAAAAAAGAAACCAGGATGTCAAAGGATAAAAAACATTCAAAAAAGGAAATAAATCTAATAAAATATAAATGTGATTGAAAAATTAAATGCATTAGATTGGAGTTGAGAATAAAATAGAGCTGGGAGAGCAATATATCCAAAAACATAAGTACAAATGACCCAGCTCACCCAGTAGAGAGAGAAAAAAAAACAATAGAAAGAAAATGAATAGAGAAAGAGAGGTTTGTGGGAGAACAAATCAGGTATCAGATATGCAATTAAAGATCCCAAGAGAAAGAAGAAAAACAAGCTGGAGAAGATTTTTTGAAACAAATAATAGTGGAATCTCCTTCCTAACTATAACATATTGAATTATGTTATTAGTGTAACATACTGTAAAACATACTGAATTAGAATAACCACAGTTAAATTCAACAAAACTAAAATAAAACCATTCCTTAAAAATCTGTTTAAAGTTCTAAGATGACCATCATGAACTCAGCAACAGAAATATTCAGATTATTAGTAGGTGTGAGTAAGAACGAGTAGGGAATAATCCAATAATCCCATCACCAGTTCACACTCTTGGGTGGAACATGAATATTGACTAAGGTGGGACCAGTAATCCAATACTCACAAAATGACTAGTTTTATTTATTTATTTATTTATTGTTTGTTTGTTTGTTTGTTTTTGGGCCACGCCCAATGACTCTCAGGGGTTACTTCTGACTATGCTCTCAGAAATTCCTCCTGGTTTGGGAGACCATATAGGACGCTGGGAGATTGAACCGTGGTCCGTCCTAGGTCAGTTCGTGCAAGGCAAACATCCTACCACTTGCAAAATGGCTATTTTTTTTAAAATAATTTTTATTGTGACCAAAGTGAATAACAAGTTTTTCACAGTAATATTTAAGGTACATAGTGACAATGAATCAGGGCCATTCCCACCACCAGGGTCATCCTCCCTCCACCCCTTTTCCCAGAATGTGTCCCATATCTTTCTCCTTTGCCTCCCGGAGTGCTAGTGTAACTGTTCCCCTCTATGTGTAACTTGTTATATATTGGGGTATTGATTATGTTGTTGTTGACTTTGGGTTTGGTGTATTTTAAAGATAAGATACACATGACAAATGTTGAGAGAGAGAGACAGAAAGAGAGAGACAGAGAGAGATAGAGAGAGATAGAGAGAGATGCACTACCATAGATTCTACACCATTCAGAGAATTAAAAAATATGACAAAGGGCTGAAGAGATAGCACAATGGTAGTGCATTTGCTTTGCATGCAGCCGATCCAGGATGGATGGTGGTTCGAGTCCCAGCATCCTATACGGTCCCCTGAGCCTGCCAGGAGCGATTTCTGAACACAGAGTCAGAATCCTTGAGCGCCACCCGTGTTACCCCGAAAAACAAAAAAAAATATGAGGTGTACACTATGGTTTTAGATTTCATAACATATATAAAATAAATATATTTCATGTTTATTTGTAATGGAGTCTTCCTACAAAGAAAACTTTGGAACCACATAATCTATAGGTAAGAAAAATTCTAGTCCAACATAAGATCTTTCCAAAAATAAAAGAAGGGGGTTGCATTTCAATTTCTTATAAAATCAATATTGATATGATAACATGTTATATATAAAATCATTACAAGAAAAGAAGGTGCCCGTTGGTATCCCTCATGAACTGAGATGAAAGAATCCTTAATAAAATAGTAACAAAATCAAATCTTCTGTGTATAAAAAAGCAAAAGTCGTTCATTGTGAAAACTCTGAGCAAATTAGAAATAGCAGGGAATTTCTTTATGAGACAAAGAATATGCATGGAAAACCCTCCACTTAAATTATATTCCATGGGGAAAGATTGACTGTTTGATGGACTGAGAAAAGTCAAAGGTATTTGCCCTCATAATTTCTTTTGTTTTGAATTGAGGCACTGTGATTTGTAGTATTGTTGATAATAAGGTTTCCTGAGGGGTACAATGTTCCAATACCATGCCTCCCCATAGGAAATCTCCCTCCACCAACCCACCACCCACCCCAGCTCAGCTTTATAGATTTATATACAGCATTTTTTCTGACAATCCTAGCTTGTAGAAACAATACATCATACACACTAATGTAAATTTAAAAAAGACGACATTTGTCTTTTTTATCAAACAATTGATAGCATGTTTCAAAGACTCTAAAAAATATATAAGCTAAGAATACCTATAAAAATAAACCAGTGAATTAATGAAGATAGCAGCATAGCCAGTATTTAACAATTGATACTATTTATATCTAATAGCAACAAAAGGTAAAAATTTAAAATAAAGTTCTAGGGCCAGAGTGATAGCACAGTGGTAGGGCGCTTGCTTTGCTCGTGGCTGATCCAGGACTGACTTTAGTTTGATCCCCAATGTTCCATATGGTCCCCCCAAGCCAGGAGTGACATCTGAGCTTATAGCCAGGAGTAACCCCTGAGAGTCACTGGGTGTGGCCCCAAAAACCAAATAAAATAAAATAAAATAAATTTCTCCTTCAACAATATACAAAAATGTAAGTCCTTAGGGTTAAGAAGAACAAATATGACAAAATGCTTATTTATTCCCAACTATAAATATACTACTAAAATTAAAGAACTAAATAAATGGAGAACAATTAAATTGTTTATGAACAGAAAACTCGTGTAGTTAAAATGCCAGTTCTACAAATGGAATTTTACAGTCAGTGCAAAAAAAATTTTGGTCTGAGTTTTTCTTGGATAAAAATGATAAATTAACTCTAAAGTTAATATAAAAAATAATAATAATTTAGAATATTCCAAGCCATTTTTTAACAAAGAAAATATAGATTTGGGGAACTTGAACTACTTGTATAAAAGATCTAGTTTCCACCACCACTGCTGCTGATCTCTCTCGTGCCCCATATTCTCCCACCTTTCTTCACTGTGGAATATTGCTTGCTACCAGATTCATCGCTTGAGAGATCCTAAATCAAGGACATTACCAGATCCATGACTTATGTGAGCCATTTGTCAGACTTCATACGACCACGTTGCAGGTTGAAACTGTGGCCTGAATTTTATTCCACACCCCAGACTATTTCAAAAGACTTAAAGTAGATATGTATATTTCCATTGTATATTTCTTTTTGTTTGTTTGTTTTTGCTTTTGCTTTTGGACCACACCTGGTAATGCTCAGGGGTTACTCCTAGCTATGTGCTCAGAAATCACTTCTGGCTTGGGGGACCATATGGGATCCTGGGAGATCAAACCGTGGTCTGTCCTATGTCAGCTGTGTGCAAGGCAAAGGCCCTACCACTTGTGCCACTGCTCCAGCCCATCCATTGTATATTTCTTTAGATCTATTTCCTTAATAGGTTTAATTCCTTTGTTTGTTTGTTTGTTTGTTTGTTTTTTTGGCCACACCCAGTGGCGCTCAGGGGTTACTCCTGGCTTTGCGCTCAGAAATCACTTTTGGCTTGGGGGACCATATGGGAAGCCAGAGGATCGAACTGCGGTCCGTCCTAAGCTAGCGAGGGCAAGGTTACTGCACTGGCCCCAATAGGTTTAATTCTTAATGTGTATTTCTTTATGTAGAGGTAGCTTTACCCACTCCATTTTGGATTTTCTTAGTAGGAAATTCTATTAGATTAGTTTCTCTTAGGGTCTAAGTTCAGGTTTGGGCCAGGTGATAGAGATTGTTTAGCTTGTTATTCATGTCCCCCATAATACTATTATTTATTAATATTATAGTAGTATAATTTGGTATTGTTCCTTTTTGCATAGGTACACTAAAATTGGGAAATACTATGTATAGAAAGTTATTATCTAGAAGGGATAGGAACTCATATATTTTATAGTGTAGGGTTCCTTTCATCCTAAACATTTGTCATAGTGACTTTACTTAGGCTTCAATCGATTGGACGTAGACCATCTACCTCTGAACCTTCGATCTCATTTTTGAAACTGACATGGTTTTCTGCACCAGTGACAGGAATCAAACTTCCACTGGAGGAGGCCCTAATGCCCCCCTGGCTTCAACATAGGATTTGTGTAAAATCCAAAGACTCTAATTACAGAAGCCTGACTGTGACAACCATGATTGAGGAGAACTTTTACTGGAACCATAATAAAAGACCTTGGTGTTAGACAATTAGTATGCCTAGACCTGTAGTTGGTCTTATGACAAGATGCTTCATGGATAGAGACACCCTGTTTCTTAGGCCAATAATTATTCCTTTCTAATTTTCCAGTGTTTTTTACACCTATGCAAACAAACAAAAACCTAGCCACCCCCCTTTAAAAAAATTAATTTTTATCTTCTAGATAGAGGGTCCTGCTTTTCTCATAGAACATTGGAACATTAATTACTTTGTTTTACCTCATATTTCTGTATTTCTTTACAAAATTGAGGGAAAAAGTAAAGAGGATGGAGGCCAGGGCCAAGTGGTCTCAGATGCATTCACGGAGATAAAAAAAAAAAAGAACAGAACTAAATACCCAAGCCAACGTCAACAGCAATAAAATGGAGAGACCCAAATTATAACAATCTAACCTTAAAAGGAGCCTGTTATACTTGCAGGCCAGGATGCTAAGGGTGGTGGTATAAGATGCATTCTGGGAACTTTAGTAGAGGGAGGTCAACACTGGTAGTGGGAATGGCCCTAATTCACTGTCACTGTATACTTTGTAATCACAATGATTTCAATAAAATTTTAAAAAATATCTAGTTTCCTAGAACTACCATAAACAAGAGTAATGATTAATTCAGTAATTAGTAACTTTATAAATATATGTACTACAATAGTACAGAAGAAAGATCGCAGAAAATGACTAAAATTTATATGTTAAACTGAATGTGTTTAAATTATCTAAAATAATTAAATAAGAGAAAGGGTAGATTTTTTTCAGTCTTGGTAATGGAAAAATTTTTGGTATGAAAATTCTTGCTTTTCATTTTATACCAAACATAAAAAATACAATGAATTATATATGTACAAATTAAAATGATGATATGGCCATATGGAGGAAAACATGCAAAGAAAACTCTTGTCAACTTTTAATAGAAAAATGCTTCTTTGAAGATAAAAGTAGGGGCCGGTGAGGTGGCACTAGAGGTAAGATGTCTACCTCACAAGCGCTAGCCAAGGAAGGACCGCGGTTCTATCCCCCGGCGTCCCATATAGTCCCCCCAAGCCAGGGTCGATTTCTGAGCATTTAGCCAGGAGTAACCCCTGAGCATCAAACGGGTGTGCCCCCCCAAAAAACAAACAAACATAAAAAGAAGATAAAAGTAAAGAAAATATGATTGTTTGGTAAGTTTGTAATTTGGATTAATTCAAATTTATAATACACGTTTTCCAGAGAAAATATCATTATAGAAGCACAAGAAAAGTTATATGTAAGAAAAAAAAATTTAATGTAATTTGAAAGAAAGAAACAAGATAAAAGAATATATAAGGGCCATAGAATAAGTACAAAGGTTTAGACACCTGTCTTGTATAAGGCCTTTCTTTGTTTGATCTCCAGCACTACAGATAGTCTCTTGAGTTCAGCCAGGAGTGATCCCTGAGCACAGAGTCAAGAGTAAATTCTGTGTACAACCAAGCAAAACCTGAGCATAATTGTTTCTATTTGCATAACGTTTTATAAAAATATAAACTACTCTATAGAGATAGCCAGAAAACTGGTTGTCTAAAAGCTAGGTGAAGAGTTAAGGAAAACTGAAACAGAGTTCCAGAAACTTTTATGTGGGTGGCCATATTCTATATCCTGGTCACTGTTCATGTGCATACAGGCTAGTGAACACTCATCAAATTGTTCCCAGACCATTTCATTTTTATAAACCCGTCTATTGCATGTCAATTATCTAACAATTAGAGGAATACAAATCCTACATATTTCAAAATGAGGGTAGAGTACTTGAAACATACCATCCCCTTCTGACTCAATATTTGCATTTAGGATGCTAGTGAGCTAGATAATAGACCATGTTTAATAAAAACAATCAGATGAATTATCTCATCAAAAGATCCCCTAGCTAGAAAAATAGGCCATTCTAATCTATATGTTCTATCATGCTTGAATATTAAATTAGACCCTATGTTCTGCTGACTATAGAATGGGGTGATGATTCTGTGAATATTTAATATACAAATATAGTACAACTGGTTATTCCTGGCTATAGGAATATATATATATATATATATATATATATATATATATATATATATATATGGCTATAGGGGTTACTCTTGGCTATGCTCTCAGAAATCACTCCTGGCTAGGGTGAGCATATGGAGTGCCGGAGATTGAACTAGGTCCGCCCTAGATCAGCCATGTACAAGGCAAATGCCCTACCACTGTGCTATCACTCAGGCCCCAACTAGTAGTAGATTTTCATTCCTACCTTTGAACTGCTCAAGAGTTACCTTCAAAAGTAAACAAAAATTGTCAGAGGGTATGATGTCATGATATAAAATTTTATCAGACGCTTCCCATTTCCTTCAAACACCTTCATGCAACTTTTACTTGCTAGGTCAGCTCATTTCTATTTTGGTAGTTTTAATAAGAAAGACAAGCTGTGGTAACACTGTAAGATTTTAGTTCAGATGATCCACCACTTCGTCATGCCAGTGGATGCTATACCAACATTGGGCTTCTGAAGTCTCTTCGTTTTTGACCACTGGCCATGTGCCTTGTGAAACCGACCATTGGGTCTTCTCCACCTTCTGGATGTCACCATTGGTTATTGTGTTCTAATTTACATGCTGGAATTGTGACTTACTAGATTTTATGTTTCCATCATTCTGTTTCATCAGACACTATCTTTTTTTTGGGGGGGGGGGGTCACACCTGGCAGCGCTCAGGAGTTACTCCTGGCTCCATGCTCAGAAATTGCTCCTGGCAAGCTCGGGGGACCATATGGGAAGCCTGAATTCGAACCATTGACCTTTTGCATGCAAGGCAAATGCCCTACCTCTATGCTATCTCTCTGGTCCCAGACATTATTTTTTTAGGCCCCCCCTGACTCTATTGTCTAGTGAGCCAATCTGCTTCTTTGAGTTCCTAGGCTCATCTCCAGCTGCTAAAACCAGCTTGTTACCTAGAAACAAATCTACTGATTAGGGGTGAAATCAACACATTTTATAAACATCTAATATTCCTTCATTCCACAAATATTGACTGAGGTCTCACTATGTGCTAGAAATATCTAGATGCCAGGAATGAAGCAGGTGATAAAATAGAACCAGATGTGTGTCTTTAGGAACATTATTTTAAAGAAGAGATTTCAACAATAAACAAAACACATCACAAATACTATTCAATGACAGTAAGTTATATATAGAAAAGGTAAGCAGTAGAGGCCATAGAGCAAAGTTAGGGTGAGTTGTACCTTAGAAATAGGGTGTTCAGATGGGGTTTTGTGAAAGAAATGAAAAGAAGGTAAGAAATTGATATAGAAAAACAGTTCAGGCCTTGAGAAGAGCTAGCACAGAACAACTGGTAAGAGAACTCCTAGCAAGATGTCGGACAATGTAGGTGAAAATAGGATAGGAGTAACAAGAGAGCAGGGGAATGGGATGAGGTACACACCCTGGCCCTGAAGTCTTTGCTGCCCTGGGCAATTTACCTCCAGGTTTGCTTTAGAATGGACTCTAATCACTGGGGTGATAACCAGTTTGTGTTCCCCAAAGACTTGTTGGGATGCTATAGGAAGTTATATGGTCCCCAAACCAGTAGTAATTTCTGAGCGCATAGCCAGAAATAACCCCTGAGCATCACCGGATGTGGCCCAAAAACCAAATAAATAAATATATAAATACATAAATAAAATAAATAAAAATAAAAATGTGTTAATTGGTAACTGAAAATAAAAGGAATATTTCTCTTAAAAAAAAGAAATGTTCTGGTCAGGAGCATGAGAGCAAGTAGGAAGATAATACAGTATCTCATGCCAGCCAATTACTTCCTTATCTTCTTCATCCAAAGAGAGGAGAAAAATAAAATCAGAATTATATGTTTTTGGTTTTTTTGGACCACACCTATATGTGCTCAGTGTTTATTCTTGCTCTGTGCCTTAGGGGTCACTCCTGGCAGGCTCTAGGACCATAGAGAATTTTGAAGATTGAACCCAGGTGTGTGACATGCAAGGCAAATGCCCTTCCTGCTGTACTATTGTTCCAATGTTTTTTTTTAAACTTCAGAGGAAGCGAACAGCTATACTTTTGAGCCAGAGAAGTTTGGTATGAGCCCACCCATCTTAAAGAGTCCCTTACATCATTTATATTTGAGTATACTGGAACTATCCATCCTTGGTGATTTCATTCTTATTTTGGGGTTATTTTTTGGGGGGGCACATTGATGACTGTCAAGGAGTTACACCCTGGTTATGTGTGCAGGAAATTGCTCCTGGCCTTGGGGAACCATATGGAATGCTAGGGATCGAACCCAGGTCCATCCTGTGTCAGCTCTGTGCAAAGCCAAACGTGCTACAGCTGCACATTCCTATTTTTTTTTTCAAATATCTTCTATTTTAAGATTCTTGAGGGTAGGTACCATGACTATTTCTTTAACTAAAGCCTAGCAATGTCTTTTATGGACCTAAAATTTTTGGTGAAATTTGATAAATAAAATGAATGTAGAAATCACAAACCCTATAGTCTTGCTACCCTTTCCAGTAGAAATACTAGACTAAAAATAGAATAAAGGATAGCCTTTTCTCTTCCTCTCCACCATCTGAGGTTTCTGGAAGGTTAACTAACATTTGGATGAGAATAAAATAAAAATATTTTTTGCTCATATATATTCCATGTATTTCTCTCTATTTTCATACTGTGTAAACAATAAAAAAGTATTGTGGAAGCAGAAAAAAAACTAAAGGATAACAAGCATTTATATATTTTACTTAGAAAAATACAAGATGAGGCCTGAGAGATAGCATGGAGGTAGGGTGTTTGCCTTTCATGCAGAAGGACGTAGTTTTGAATCCTGGCATCCCATATGCTCCCCTGAGACTGCCAGGAGTGATTACTGAGCTCAGAGCCATGAGTGCTGCCAGGTGTGACCCAAAAACCCAAAAGAAGAAGAAAGAAAGAAGAAAAAAGAAAGAAAGAAAGAAGAAAGAAAGAAAAGAAGAAGAAAGAAAGAAAGAAAGAAAGAAAAGAAAGAAAGAAAAGAAAGAAAGAAAAAAGAAAGAAAGAAGAAGGAAGGAAGGAAGGAAGGAAGGAAGGAAGGAAGGATGAAGGAAGGAAGGAAGGAAGGAAGGAAGGAAGGAAGGAAGAAGAAAGAAAGAAAGAAAGAAAGAAAGAAAGAAGAAGAAAGAAAGAAAGAAAGAAAAGAAGAAAGAAAGAAAGAAAGAAAGAAAGAAAGAAAAGAAAAGAAAGAAAGAAAGAAAGAGGGCTCCCTGTGTGTGACACCAGGCGGGGAAAATCAGCGAAAGTACACCGGCCAGTGGGGCTCAACTGTGAAAGACTGTGAGTGTGACCTGTCTATGTCTTGTCTACTGTCCTCTTGCGTGAAACTCTTGCGAGTGGGCAAAAAGAGGCTCCAGAGGAGCACGGCCGCTCCGCTTCGCTACGCGGCCGTGCACTCTTTCTAAGGAAAGAACTCCATTGCAACAAGAAGGAAAAATCACACTAAGAATGGCGCTATATCACAGAAGCAAACATTTCTCTCTGGACTGTCTTCTCTGTTGCATGCTCGGGCCTAAGATTTGACCCAGTGTGAGGCTTCATCCACGGAGGACTCCCCTCCCTTAGAGGCAAGTCAGCCCATCCAGAAAGGGAGGAGCCAGAGGAGTGTGCTGCCTACATCATATAGACAACGAATACCACCACAACACGTAGAAAAACCCACAATACAAGTGTGACAATGGGGAAACAACGCAGGCCAGCATCAGACATAGAGAATGAAGATGACAATTCTGAGGACCAGATAATGACTGACCAACTAATCAACCTCTCAGATAAGGACTTTAGACTAGCAATATGGAAGATGCTCAACAGACTCCAAGAAACCATGGATCGAGTTGAACAGAACACTAATAAGAACCAAGAAAATATGAAGGCAGAAATCACAAAACTCCAAACTGAAATAACATGTCAACTAACAGGACTGAAAAAGTCAGTAAACGAAGTGAATGACAAAATGGATAAGCTCTGGGACAGGGTATCAGAAGCTGAGAATAGACTTGGTGCTGTGGAAGATGAGATACATAACAATTCCATACAGCAGGAGAGATTGGACAAAAAACTTAAAGCAAATGAGCAGACAATGGAAAAATTAGTCAAAGAATGGGAACAGACGAAAATAGAAGTCTATGATAAGATCAACAGAAACAACTTAAGAATCATTGGAGTCCCAGAGACCCAGGAAGAAAATTTTCCAGGAAGAATCAATGGTCAAGAACATCATTAAAGAGAAACTTCCAGAGCTAAAGAATATATGTGATCAAATCCTGCATGCCCGAAGAGTACCAACCAAAAGAGACCCCAGAAAAACCACCCCAAGACACATCCTAGTCACAATGACAAATCCCACAGATAGAGACAGAATTCTGAAAACAGCAAGATCAAAAGGGGAAATCACGTTCAAGCAAGCTTCCCTGAGATTTACAGCAGACCTGTCACCAGAAACACTCAATGCCAGAAAGCAGTGGTGGGATATTGTGACAAGACTGAATGAAATGAATGCTTCACCCAGAATACTATACCCAGCAAAACTCACTTTCCGGTTTGATGGAAGAATACATGGTTTCACAGACAAAAAACAGCTCAGAAACTTCACAGACACAAAACCAGTCTTAAGAGAAAAACTGAAAGACCTAATCTAAGACAAGACTACCCAAAAGACACACCAAATTTTGAAATAAAGATGGCGTTAAATCCCAGGACAATTCTTTCTCTCAACGTCAATGGACTAAATGCACCAGTTAAGAGACACAGAGTGGCTAAATGGATCAAAAAACTCAATCCAACCTTCTGCTGCCTACAAGAAACGCACCTGAATAGTCAGAACAAACATAGACTCAAAATAAAAGGCTGGATAAAAATTATCCAAGCAAACAACACCCATAAAAAAGCTGGAGTGGCCATACTAATATCAGATAATGCAAACTTTATACTCAGGAAGGTTGTAAGGGACAAAGATGGACATTTTATATTAATCAAGGGGTACGTAGAGCAGGAAGAATTCACTCTCCTAAACATATATGCACCAAATGAGGGGCCAGCAAAATATTTAATACAACTGTTGACAAATCTGAAAAATAATATCAACAACAACACAATAATTGTGGGGGACCTTAACACGGCTTTGTCAACACTGGACAGGTCAACCAGACTGAAACCCAACAAGAATATACTAGACCTGAGGAGAGAAATGGAAGAAAGAGGCCTAGTGGATATATATAGGACACTCCATCCCCAGAAACCTGGATACACATTCTTCTCCAATGTACATGGGACATTCTCCAGGATAGACTACATGCTGGCACATAAAACATACCTCCATAAGATCAAGAGGATAGAAATTTTGCAGACTACCTTCGCTGACCACAAGGCTCTGAAATTATTTGTGAACTCCAAAGGGACTCAGAAGAAACACTTTAACACCTGGAAGTTAAACAGCCTCATGCTCAATAACCAGTGGGTCCGAGATGAAATCAGGAGGAAATAAAAAGGTTCCTGTAAACAAATGACAATCAAGACACAAACTCTCAGAACTTATGGGACACAGCAAAAGCAGTACTGAGAGGAAAATTTATAGCTTTGCAAGCACACATCAGGAAGGAAGAAGGAGCTTACCTGAGTAGCTTAATGACACAGCTAATAGAACTAGAAAATGCTCAACAAAAGGACCCAAGAATAGGAAGACAGAAGGAAATAACAAAGCTGAGAGCAGAAATCAACGAAGTGGAAACTCAAAAAACAATCCGAAAGATCAACGAAAGCAGAAGTTGGTTCTTTGAAAAAATAAACAAGATTGATAGACCACTGGCAAACCTAACAAAGAAAGAGAGAGAGAGAAACTTGATAACTCGTATCAGGAATGAAAAAGGAGAGATCACTACAGATATGACAGAGATTCAAAGGGTAATCAGAAACTACTTTGAAAAACTCTACGCCACTAAAAATGAGAACCTGGAAGAAATGGATAAATTCTTGGACTCTTATAATCTTCCACGGTTGAAGGAAGAGGATGTAGCATATCTAAACACCCCCATCACCATTGATGAAATTAAAACAGTAATCAAATATCTGCCGAAAAACAAAAGCCCAGGTCCAGATGGATTCACTAATGAATTCTATCAAACTTTCCAAGAGGAACTACTGCCAATCTTGGCAAGACTCTTTCATGAAATTGAACAAACAGAAACACTTCCAAATAGCTTTTATGAAGCCAACATCACCTTGATACCTAAACCAGACAGAGACGCTACCAAAAAAGAAAATTACAGACCAATATCACTGATGAATGCAGATGCAAAGATCCTCAACAAAATCCTGGCAAATAGGATTCAATGCCTCGTTAAGAAGATCATCCACTACGATCAAGTAGGTTTCATCCCAGGAATGCAAGGCTGGTTTAACATCCGTAAATCTATCAACATAATACACAACATCAATAACAAGAAAAATAAAAACCACATGATCATATCAATAGATGCAGAGAAAGCATTTGATAAGGTCCAACACCCATTCTTGATCAAAACTCTCAGCAAGATGGGAATGGAGGGAACCTTTCTCAATATAGTGAAGGCCATCTACCACAAGCCAGTGGCAAATATTATCTTCAATGGAGAAAAACTGAAAGCCTTCCCTCTAAATTCTGGCACAAGACAAGGCTGTCCTCTCTCACCACTCCTATTCAACATAGCACTGGAAGTACTTGCTATAGCGATTAGGCAAGAAAAGGATATCAAGGGAATCCAGATAGGAAAGGAAGAAGTAAAGCTCTCACTGTTTGCAGATGACATTATACTCTACTTAGGAAACCCTAAAGACTCTATCAAAAAGCTTCTAGAAACAATAGACTCATATAGCAAGGTGGCAGGCTACAAAATTAACACACAAAAATCAATGGCCTTTCTATATACCAATAGTAATAAGGATGAAATGGACATTAAGAAAACAACCCCATTCACAATAGTGCCACACAAACTCAAGTATCTTGGAATCAACTTGACTAAATATGTGAAGGACCTATACAAAGAAAACTATAAAACTCTGCTCCAAGAAATAAGAGAGGACACACGGAAATGGAAACGCATACCCTGCTCATGGATTGGCAGGATTAACATCATCAAAATGTCAATACTCCCCAAGGCATTATACAGATTTAATGCCATCCCTCTAAAGATACCCATGACATTCTTCAAAGAAGTGGATCAGACACTTTTGAAATTCATTTGGAACAATAAACACCCTCGAATAGCTAAAGCAATCATTGGGAAAAAGAATATGGGAGGAATTACTTTCCCCAACTTTAAACTGTACTACAAAGCAACAGTTATCAAAACAGCATGGTATTGGAATAAGGATAGGTCCTCAGATCAGTGGAATAGGCTTGAATACTCAGAAAATGTTCCCCAGAGATACAACCACCTAATTTTTGATAAAGGAGCAGGAAATCCTAAATGGAGCAGGGAAAGCCTCTTCAACAAGTGGTGTTGGCACAATTGGATAGCCACTTGCAAAAAATTAAACTTAGACCCCCAGCTAACATCATGTACAAAGGTAAAATCCAAATGGATTAAAGACCTCGATATCAGCCCCAAAACCATAAGATATATAGAACAGCACATAGGCAAAACACTTCAGGACATTACAGGCATCTTCAAGGAGGAAACTGCACTCTCCAAGCAAGTGAAAGCAGAGATTAACAGATGGGAATATATTAAGCTGAGAAGCTTCTGCACCTCAAAGGAAATAGTGCCCAGGATACAAGAGCCACCCACTGAGTGGGAGAAACTATTCACCCAATACCCATCAGATAAGGAGCTAATCTCCAAAATATACAAGGCACTGACAGAACTTTACAAGAAAAAAAACATCTAACCCCATCAAAAAATGGGGAGAAGAAATGAACAGACACTTTGACAAAGAAGAAATACACATGGCCAAAAGACACATGAAAAAATGCTCCACATCACTAATCATCAGGGAGATGCAAATCAAAACAACGATGAGATACCACCTCACACCCCAGAGAATGGCACACATCACAAAGAATGAGAATAAACAGTGTTGGCGGGGATGTGGGGAGAAAGGAACTCTTATCCACTGCTGGTGGGAATGCTGTCTAGTTCAACCTTTATGGAAAGCGATATGGAGATTCCTCCAAAAACTGGAAATCGAGCTCCCATACGATCCAGCTATACCACTCCTAGGAATATACCCTAGGAACACAAAAATACAATACAAAAACCCCTTCCTTACACCTATATTCATTGCAGCTCTATTTAACATAGCAAGACTCTGGAAACAACCAAGATGCCCTTCAACAGACGAATGGCTAAAGAAACTGTGGTACATATACACAATGGAATATTATGCAGCTGTCAGGAGAGATGAAGTCATGAAATTTTCCTATACATGGATGTACATGGAATCTATTATGCTGAGTGAAATAAGTCAGAGAGAGAGAGAAAAACGCAGAATGGTCTCACTCATCTATGGGTTTTAAGAAAAATGAAAGACACCCTTGTAATAATAATTTTCAGACACAAAAGAGAAAAGAGCTGGAAGTTCCAGCTCACCTCAGGAAGCTCACCACAAAGAGTGATGAGTTTAGTTAGGGAAATAACTACATTTTGACCTGTCCTAATAATGAGAATGTATGAGGAAAATGGAGAGCCTGTCTAGAGTACAGGCGGGGGTCGGGTGGGGCGAAGGGAGACTTGGGACATTGGTGATGGGAATGTTGCACTGGTGATGGGTGGTGTTCTTTACATGACTGAAACCCAAACACAATCATGTATGTAATTAAGGTGTTTAAATAAATTAAAAAAAAGAAAGAAAGAAAGAAAGAAAGAAAGAAAGAAAGAAAGAAAGAAAGAAAGAAAGAAAGAAAGAAAGAAAGAAAGAAAGAAAGAAAATACAAGATGAACATGTTAGGAAAAAGTTCAAATTTGCATGGTAAAATATTTCATTTTTATATTCATATTATAATTGAGATAATTGATGTGTAACTATGTTTTTAACTATTTAAAGTGTTAGGTGCTAATAGGCACAGAAGCATCTCTTCTTATGAGTTTAAGGAAAGCGTGGCTAGGCATAATTAGTTTTAAGAAGAGATTCTCTTATTTTCTTGGGTCACATGGAGGAAGCATTTTAACAGATGGCAGAACAGCATTTCTGATACATGTACTGTTCTACTGCAATGTTTTTCTTTGTGCCTGTGAGTATTGCCATGTAACTGGAGAAAAAAAGTGGGTACAGAATCAAGTGACTGGCAGAGATAAACATCAGCTGGGGCAAATGCAGAGTCTGGCACCTCCTAGAGTCTTCTTATATTTGCTTTAAACTATTGGTCCCCCCCTTTGTTTTGTTCTTTCTTCTAACTTACTCATATTTAGTTAGGTAGAACTAAATACTTTCACTGGAGGATGGGGCCAATTTACCTTGTAAAGATGGGGAGACAGAAGTCTATGACAACTAAGCCACAAACTAGAGAGTGATTTGAGTTTATGATTGATACCTTCTAATTTCTAACTCAGTGCTTCTTGTCACTTAAAGTAAGTAAAATACAGAAATGACATGTGACATCAATATCAATAACTTTTAGAAAAATACACAAGATACAAAATACAGATGTGGTTTTACAAAAAAAATAACTAGATCCAATGTGGGAAGTGACAAGTAAGCCAGTTCCAAGATTGGTAAACATGTGACCATTTTTGCCTCATCCCAGGAGCCTAAAAAATGCTTAAGTTCATCATAGGCTAATTAATCAAATTACATTTTCTAGATTACCAGTTAACTTCCACAACACTGTAATTCCCTTGATGACCAAGATAGGTCTTCTCCATTTTCCAATTTCCTATATATCTAAACATAGTTGATAGTAAACAGTTATAATGAGTCGAGTATATGTCAAATGCCATATTTCAGAAAGCCTTACTTTTAATTTTAGATCACCTTTATTACTGCTTTCTAACACAATATATAATCCAGTTGGTTTGTAAATCTGTATGCAAAATAATATTTCCTCTCACTGCTGGTAACTTCTATTTCAACACCTCTGCAATTATAAAGTGAAAACTAATCCCAAATTGACAAGTGTAGGACCATGTCTATAGAAGCCTCCCTCTTTGAAATATAATGGCACAGTAAGGAAAGCATTCTGAATGCTGATACCCAGATTTGAGGTTAGTACTGGTTCTTTTTTATTAAAAAAAAAAATAACAAAAAAAACAACTAAGTAAAGTATAAAAAAAAGCAATTTCAAAGTAATTCAACATTTTATTAATGGGGAAAATCATTTTAACTACAGCAGTGTACAAGGATCATGGACTGATAACTAGTTCAAATGAGACTCCTCCAAGTGAAACCCATTATTTTCTGTTCCGTTTTACGCATGATGATAGCAGTGCTTACTAAGAATGGTCTGAGAAGTGTTAGCGTTCTCCATCAGAGTGGTAGTTTTTGTCCTATCAGCTTCATTTGGAATCAGAAAGAAAATGTTCTCAGAGGTCTGTTTAACTCTGACTTTCACATAAGAGGTTTTGGTCCACATTTTTTAAATATCAGGCGCTTGTGTCCACCACCACCCCACCCCCCCCAAAAAAAAAACCTTAAAATTTTTTCAGTAACATGAAAAACTTAAAAAAAAAATAAATCCATTAAAAAAATTCAGGAGCTGTGATTTGACTTGCATGGAGCTATTTCTAGTTGCTGATTCTATGGAAAGTCGCTTCAGAGTTACTTGCTTGTTACTGGGCAACAATTTATTCCAATTATAACTGAAATGTTCCTAATAGACAGTTACTGGTAGATAAAACTGGATTTAAAAAATGAAACTCTTAAGTCCACAGTATTTTATACTGCTGGAACAGGCAGAAATTATTCTAACAATTGACATTCTCTAATGTTCCGAGGTCTTTTGAGAGATTTCTAGTTAGCTGGGGGCCATGGGTGAAGACCATGGGGACAGCAGGTTAAATGTTGAAATGACTGTACCAGAGCCCCACAGAACAGGGACCAAATATTGCTAGTATATGGGATGTTATATTCTTGACCAGACAGAAACTGCCACAGCAAAATTTTTTGGTAGAAAAAGTTCTTAAGAGATATTTATTTGGCTACTCTCATCTCCGTTCGGCAATTCCATTCATCTTTTCGTTACTGATTATTATGAAAAAAGAAAGCAAGGGTAAAAAGGAGAACAGGAAGAAAAAGGCTTCACATTTTAAGAATGACAGTGGAGGAAAGAAAAAATACCTCTTGGTGTTTTATATATGTGTTTTAAAAGGCAAAAAAAAAAAATAGTCTTAGTTCCTAAATACGTCACGTAAATAAATACAAACCAATTCATTGATAAGTCCAAACCTCTGTGTGTGCCTTCCAGCTAGCTCCTCAGACTCAAATTTGGATAAACTCGATTCAAGTTTGCCATATGGATTTATTTTCCAAGTATACTTTTTGATAGGAAGGATTAAAAAAATATGTCTGTTTTCCCTTCTCTTTAAAATGAAAAATACAGGGAAGCTGACCAGGGGAAATGACCGGGAAACTGACCAGGGGAATTGACCAGGGTTGGGAATTGACATGAGCCAAATTGACAGGAGAAAAATTCCCGCGCATAGAAGCACCAGGATTGCAGGAATCCAACCAACCTTAGGAATTTAAACACAGAGACAACAGCATGCAATTGGGAATTGGTCTTAAACAACCAGATCGCTTGGAACGACGCTGAAACTCATCGTTAGCTAAGAGATTTGCCCCCATCTCCCTCGTTTCTCGCCCAGAGATGGAGACGCCGGGCTGCAGTCCCGGGCAGAGTCTATGGAAATACTTGTTGAATTTAATTGGGTTCCGTTCAAATGCACCCTTTTAAAGAAAAGCGTTGGCATCTCCAGTTCAAGGCACACACACACACACACACACACACACACACACACACACACACACACACACACACACACACACACACACACACACGATCAAGGCTCTTTGCGGCTGACTCTCTAATGAACTCCTGACTCGTTAGGAATGAAAGGGATTCAAATCACTCTACTCAACAGCATCCTGAGTCGGCTTCATTATCTGGACTTGAGGAAGTCAAGGATAATGACAAGGTTCCTTATGGAAAAGTTTCATCCCTACACTTCCTGTTTGGGGAGTAAACAGCCCATCACACAGTAGTGGCCTGGAACGAACCTCTTGGAACCAGAACATTCCCTGGAGCCAACAACTTGGAGAACTTCACGGATTTCCCCCTTGACAGGACGGACCCTGCCACGCCATCACGAAACCATCAACCACTCATTGCCACCGGCTTAGCCCTGTTGCCACTCCGGGGGACTCATCAACTTGCCAAGAGAAGCTCCATCATCGCACACAGGGATATTGCTAAGTCCCTATTAGAGGTGGGACAAGAAGGTCACATAGCAGGCAATTACACCTTTTCATTACATGCTAACCTCTCACAGCAGGAAAGCCACACACAGGATTGCATTAGACAGACAAAGCCTTCAGCGCTTAAAAAGAAAAGAAAAAAAGAAAGAAAAAGAAAAAAAAAAAGATTAAAAATTAAATGTATTTTCTTACCAGCACGTTACAGCACCAACTCGCTTACAGGAATGCAGCCTTTACAGATTTCTCTTTTAATTATCCTGGAATCAGGGAGACAAAAAAAAAAAAAAATAAAAAAATAAAATAAGGCAAAGAAGAAGAAGAAGCAGGGTGGTGAAATGAGCGTGTTGGAATCTTTTCAGTTTGTCGCAGAGTAGAAAAATCAAAAAGGGGGAAACAGACTCAGTCATTTAAATTTGCTCTCAGTTCAGGCTGCCTTTGCTGGGTCCCGCCCCTTCTCCCGGCTGGGTTCTACCTGCAAGGCTGGGATTGACAGCTCCCTTGCAAATACAAAAAGGCAAAAGCATGCTGGGACCATGCTGGCTGCTATGTGGGTCTCACTTGTCCTGACAACTTACACTGGTCCTGCAAAGGGGGCTTCTACATTTCCGAATGTAGAAGCATTTATGTGTGGTTTCCTTCCATTTCCATAGGTGCCCTATAGCTCTGGGTGATGGAGCTAGTTTCGGGTTCAGATTCCCCCCTCTTGCATTCTTCTCTTCTCCTGTATAGACACCAGTTGATAACCATGTTTATTATTTTGAATCTTATTCTCCTCATATCTGTTCAGAGGCATCTTTTGCCTTCCTAGCTGTCTTGTCTTCTCCCAGGTAGACATGTTCTCCTGCCTTTCCTTTGAACTCGTGAACATTTCTATTTTAGGATGATAGGAAAATCACGAATACTATATGAATTATATATCATTGGAATAGCAGAGTTGAGGAATATACCTTCACACCAGAAGCTTCCAAGAAGACTGAAAATTGGGTTTTATGGGGAGTAATATGTAAACTCATATTATGCTTAGGGGGCACTTTTGGTGGGGCTTGTGGGAGCCTGTGTGGTGATCGAACTTGTGTTGGTCATGAACAAGGCAAGTTTCTTACCTCTACGTCAGCTCTCTGGCCCCAAAGTAGGGAATATTAAAATTAAGAGTTTACAAAACCAAAGTTCATTTTCATATTTGTGAACTGTGAATAATAATACAAACAATTCACATGGATACCTTGCAAGTTTAGTTTAGGGTGTTTCCTGGAGAAAGTCACAACTGTTGTATACGGTCTCTTAATGTGCAGCTTTACTGTCAAATATATAGCCAAGGCATGATGAAGATGATTAAGGCCACCCTTCTTCTCTCGAAATAAAACGAGGACCCCAGAGTTAGCAAAAGTCTTGTTTTCTAAACCTCTTCTTAGAAGATGGTATTGCAGTGGGTTTGGCCACCAAATTCCCATGCTACCTGGGTCATCTCTACTTCTGCTTCATTGTCTTCTGCATTCTTTTATAAGAGTTGAGAATATTCACCTTCTGATTTAAGCAGGAATTTCTCTTTTTTCTTTCCTCCTGCCTCTATGCCAGAGCACAATTCTAATGGACTGGTCACTGAATACAGTTGGAAGTGAGGTGGTCATTGGATAGAACAGGAAATAGTTCTGGTTCTCTATCAGTGACTGCAAATGCAAAACAAAGTTGCATTTATGGCAAGGACACATTTCCTCTACTTTTGCTCATCTGTTTTCTTTATTTTTTAAAACTTTTCTTTCTTATCCCTACCTCAAGCCGTTTCAATGGATGTCCTTATTTCTCTCCGTAGAACTTGTGGAATTCCAAAAGCTTATCTTGATGAATTTTAGTGCCCCCGACTTTCTAAAATCAGAGTTTCAAAAGAGAAGTGATTAGTATTATAAATTAGATTGATAGAATTTTGCTTTCTAAATTATTAAAAATGTTGCTGGATGCCAGATATCTGTTGTGTTCCTTGAAGTCTAGTTATAAATCCAAACCAATTGAAGATGAGAAAGAATCAAGAAGGCAAAAGATGACACTTCCTCTTTTCCTGGTTTTCTAACCTTCATCAGAATTATTTTTGTGCCAGTAATGACTATCTTTGCTTGATTTCTATGAACAGGGATAGTGAGAAAAATAAGGCAGGTCAAGCTCTGTAGAAGCCAGGATAACTTCCCAGGTAGTTAGGCAATCAACCTTAATGAAACAGTGGTAAATTACACCAATGTGCTAATTATGCTACTTTGTCACAAAATAAAATGCAATAACACCAACCCATGCCTTCACTTGCAAAGTAATATGCATAGATTTTTTCAAAAAGCTTTAATTGGAGAAACATTTTATTTTTCCTGAAACATTTCATCATTTGCAGTGACTTTACTTCAAGTCTTTCCTTTCCAAAAAAAAAAAATAATAATAATTAAAGGTATCCTTCTGGATATGCAGAGCTAGAAATATGGGTAAGATCAAAATTGAAGAAGAAAAAAGTGGAGAAAAATGTGCAGAAGACAGAAAATATATAGAACCGGATGGGTATGGGGTGCCCTTGGCTTTTGGAAATGGATATCATACTTTGGATAACACATTTCTATCAATAAAAGACCAATGCTAATTACTTTGGTATTATTTCAAATACTACACAAACTCTGAACAGTTTAGGCAATCTACAAAGATTACTGATCCAGAATATACAGAACAGCACCTTTTTTACATAAAGGCCTCTATTTTAAACAAAGGAAAAATTATTTTTATTTATTTATTTACTTAGGTCTTTGAGCCACTCACGATTGTGTTTAGGACCTACTCCTGGCTCTATGTCCAGAGATCACTCCTGAGAGATTCAGGGGACTATATGGGATGCCAGGATTGAACCAGGGAATGCCAGGTGCAAGGCAAACGCCCTACCCATTGCACTATCATTCCTGTCCCAGAAAAAATATTTTTTGATTTTCCAGAACTGGTTACATTCAGTTAATTAAATATAAGTCTGAATCAAACAACAAATATCAACATTGAACTTTAGAGAAATAACAACCTTGAACAAGTGTATGAGCTATATGACTGCACTATCTCTGTAACCGGTTATTATGGGATTTCAGCTTGGTTTTAGTAAACTCTGTTCTTCTCCTGCAGAGCTCACACACACTATGACTTTCAGAGCATGGAAATGTGTGTTCAAATGTACACTGATTGAAGTTTATTGGCAATGCACATGACAGAGATCATTTGATAGGTTTAAAGTCTGACACTAAGTGTTCAAGCTCGAAAAGCTTAACATAAGGTTAGAAAATGCCCTTTAATTTATAAAATTATATCAAATTAATGGATTTTCTATTCTTTGTTATCATTAATATGAATTTTTTTTACTAACTGTATATATTAAAAATTATTTTACTTCTTTCTGTAAGATGTCTTCCTCATTCCAATCCACTACCTTCAGTGGACACCGTTCCATTACTAATGTTTAGTGACCTGGTGGGTGTCCTATTGATTGTACTAGTCAATGATTAGGGATTTTTTTTTCTTTTGTAGGTCTTGTAGCCTTGTAAACAATGCTCAGTGAGCCCAGAAGTCTATCTTAGGGACCCCAGGAGCCTGTCTCAAGGCCACTTGGTCAACTGGAACCTTGGACACTTAACCACAAGCAGGGTTCAATATTTAAGCCCAGAGCTTCTGGGGGTATCAAGGTCACCCAGGTAGGCTCTGGTGCTCATCTATATGAGCCAGAGATAGAACTCAAGTCCTTGAATATGTAATACATACACTCCAGACCCTAAACTCTCTCTGTGCCCCTAAAATTGCTTTTCCACTTCTGAAAAGATTATTTTCTTTTTTTAATATAGAAGGAAATTTTTATTATGTTCTCAAAGAAAGTATAGCACAGTTCAATATGAAAAATAAAATAGCAAAATACCAATGTCCTTTTAGCTTCTCCCTTTTCCAAACTGAAGAATTAGTCCTTGGCTGTGCACAGATTTTTTCTTAAATGTTTACTGTTAAAGAGAATATTTTATTCCAAAAAATTTCTTTTCAATTCTTTTCAAGTCAAAGGTTTACAATTTTGAAAAGGTTCACATTTATTATAACACGTGTCATGGTCAACACCTTTAAAACTCAATAAACACGTTGCATTGGTGATGGGGGGGTGTTCTGTTTATAACTGAAACCCAACTACAAACATGCTTGTAATCACGGTGCCTAAATAAAGATTTTAATAAAGAACTAAATAAACATAAAATATTTCACCTCTATTATCAGAGTGTGTATTACTCTTGGAATTTTTTTTTCTTCTCTGTGTGTGGGAAGAATAGAAGATGTCTGGCCACATCTGGCTGTGCTTGGACCTTACTTCTGGCTCTGTGCTCAGGGATCTGTCATGGTGACAGTTAGGGGACTATGTGCAGTTCCCAGGCTGAATTAAAGTTTGCTTACATATAAAGGCAAGTGCCTTAACCCCATGGTATCTCTCTGGCCATAAGCAAAATTTCTTTGTTTTTGAGTCATACCTGGTGGTACTCAGGAGTCACTATTAGCAATGCTCAGGGGACAAGATGGGATGCCTGGAGTCAAAACCACGTAGATTACATGAAGGGGTGCACTATTTATCTACTACCCATATTATCCAATGCTATTTTTCTTAAACATATTTTCATTGTGAAATTAATTTGATTAATTTTAAAGTAATTTAATTGGGGGCATAAAAGCTTGTCTGACTAGGTTCAATCTCCAGCATCTCATATGGTCATTGGATTATTACCATCAGAAAAGCTTCCTCAGAAGAGTCAGGAGGAAATCCTGAAGGTCACGAGATCACTATATTAAGTTTTTAAATATATGCAAAGAATATCTAATGTTAAGGAATTTTTTTTTACTATCATTTCCTTGGCATCAAGTAGATACATAGCTCCACAGCTTAGTTTAGGTGTTTTGGTTATAAAAGGATGAAGTTAGAAACTAACATTTGACTTTGGATTAGAACCAAGAACACAGGAAGCCTTAGACCTTCACATATGCTCTGGAATGTATGCAATATTCTTATATAGATAGGCAAATCTTTCACATATGAACTAAGCTTGCAAATAAATTCAATTCTTAAGTATTAGGTAATTTATGGATAAATAGGCTAGAGTGATTAAACTTAATGCCCTTTGATAATGGGCCCAGAAATTGTTATAATTAAAGTATCATGGCATTTTACTATGGGAAATGTTTTATTTTATTTTTTTTTGTTTTGGGGCCACACTTGATGGCTCAGGGGTTACTCCTGGTTCTGTGCTCAGAAATCACTCCTAGCAGGCTCAGGGAACCATATGAGTTTCTGGGAATCAAACCTAGTTCTGTCTCATGGCAGCCCCATGCAAGGCAAATGACCTACCACTATGCTATGTATCTGGCCTGAAATATTTATATTTTTATTTTTATAATTTTTATTTAGACTAATGTGAATTACAAGTATTTCTCAGTCTTATTTAAGGTACATAGTGACAGTGAATTAGGGCGATTCCCACCACCAATGTTGACCTCCCTTTGCCATAGTTTCCAGCATGTATCCCATACCTCCTAACCTTTGCCCCCTGAACTACTAGTGTAACAGGATCCTATTGTGTATATCTTGTTGTAGTTTGGGTATCTTAATTCTATTGACTTTTGTTTGGGTATTTAAGTTTGATCACATTTTACTGAAATATTTTTTTATTTTTAAAGGAAAATTATGCACTACTCTAATAGGCACAGAAAACCTATAAAATGTAAGGATAAGCCTGAAGTACACAGAAAATACCAAGAACACTCAGTGAGAGGAACACTTAAACAATTGTAGTATTTTTACAGAAACACACAAAAGGTGGGGGAACTCCAAACCCTGCCACACCAGCACTCCCTCTTTTTCTTGTTTATTTTAGTTGTGCTTGTTTTTGATATTATTTTCCTTCTCTTTTTTTCTTCCACTTTTTTCTTTCTTTTTCACTCTTGTGGTTATTATTTGGTGACTTTTTCTGCTGGGTGCATTTTTTTTGGTAGTTATACCAAATTTTTTCTTTTCTATTTCTTATCCTTTTTATCTCCAACAGAATCACATAACTTGAATCATTCAGCCTCATAAATTGAGGGGGAGGAGGATGATACCAGGACCAGTCATATGAGCATGTAGTGGAAATAAAAAAATGTTCAGACTTGAACACCAAACCCAAAGTCAATGACAACAGAATAGATACCTAATCTACAACAAGCTGTAAAGTGGAGACCAGTTATACTAGTATTCTTGGGAGTAAAGGAGGGAGATCTGGGATGCATGCTGGGAACAGGGGTAGAGGGAGGACAACACTGGTAGTGGGAATGCCCCTCATTCATTGTCACTATGTACTGTAAATATTACTGTGAAAGATTTGTAATGCACGTTGGTCACAATAAAATTTTATTAAAAAAAAGAAATGCACATTTTATCTCTCTTTAGTGGTGGTGATCTTTTCTATGGATAATGGGTAGACTGAGGCACTATTTATCCTGTGGGGACTGATGGAAAGCACAGAGTTTGCAGTCAAGTTAAAAATGGTTAATTCAAGAACTGATTGGATAAGTTAAGGAGAAGGCTGATATATGAGTCAAATATACTTTTAGGAGCAAAAGATGATGGTGAGGGTTGATAGTCTATAAGAGGAACCCATTAAGGGAAATTTTGCAAAAAAAAAAACTGTCATAGAGCTGAGAATTCTAGGAGGACAAAGGAGAAGGAAATCAAGTGACCAATCAGTGGCAGGAAAAGGTAGAGGGAATGAGAACTGAGACAGGAAAAGAAAATTCAAGCAAGATAATTTGAACTACCCAGTTCAGCAAAGATTTCAACAAGTTGTAATCTGAAATGGAATAATCAGAAACTTTGCATGACAATTAGCAAGGTGAGGACTAATGTCTTTAAACTGGTTGAATCAGTTTTCAGATGACATTTGGTAGAAAGAAATTGGCTAAAGAAAAATACCATAGAGCTACCCACAACACATAGAGCTTAGAATTCACAATCCATCTTCCGGTGGTTTTACCTGATTCTGCAGTTTCATTTATTTCAGGTTTTTGATAGGTACTTCTAAATACAACAGGAGACACTGGGTTTCTCAAAGAGTTGAACATTTACTTGGAATATTTACAGCTGCATTTTTAGCTGTAGGTTCAAAATGAACCCACGTCATGCAAAGAAAATTATGATATGATAGAGAAGATAACAAATATAAATGCTCAAGGTTGGCACTTGTCTTGCACATGGTTGATGTGGGTTTGATCCCTACTGCCATGCATGGTTCCACTGTTCCACCAAGAATGATCCTTGAGTATGGAGCAGGAGTAAGACCTGAGCACCTCAAAATTATTTAAAAAATCTAAATGCATGTGCTATATAATTCTCTCCTACAATTTGTGACAGTCAATTTGGCCAGGTCTATATATGTATATAA
Source organism: Suncus etruscus (assembly GCF_024139225.1). Classification (NCBI taxonomy): domain Eukaryota; kingdom Metazoa; phylum Chordata; class Mammalia; order Eulipotyphla; family Soricidae; genus Suncus; species Suncus etruscus. The sequence goes on along the minus strand of NC_064854.1, from coordinate 19,121,235 downwards.
TTTCAAAAGAGACAGTTTTATGACACTCCTAATAGACCGAGGAAATGTTTGTTGGAGAGCAAAGTGTTTTAAGATAATGAAGTGTGTTGTACTGAGCTTCAAATGCTCTCTATATAAACAGGAAACCAGAAATCATGTGCCCATGCCAAATTCTGCTTCAACTAGGAGACAAAAAAATATTTTTGAATAGGGGTTATTCAATCCTAATTTGTCTTAGTTTTAGTTACTGCTTGTGAATGTGGTCAGACTAGAATCTCAATCAATGAATTTAGGAAGACTTTAAACCCTCGAATGCTACAGATCCTAATTTTTTTCATACTATTATCAAGGCACAGATTTTGGCACTTTTTAAAGGAATATATCATTTCATTCCAAATCTTATAATTTCATCTCAAGACACTGATGAGAAAGTGCTTTGTAGGGTAGTTCTTTTTTTTTAAACAATACATTTTTTTTTTGTATTTACAAGAGCTGTCAATGGATAATTGACATTTATACATAGAAAGAAAACCAAAACCAAAAGGGGCAAAATAGCAGGGAATGTTAGATTTGAATACTAAAAATATTTTTAAATTTTTCTTTTCTTTATTATTATTATTATTTTTTTTTTTCGGTCACACCCGGCAGCACTCAGCGGTCACTCCTGGCTCCATGCTCAGAAATTGCTCCTGGCAGGCTTGAAGGACCATATGGGATGCCAGGATTCAAACCACTGACCTTCTGCAAGTAAGGCAAATGCTTTACCCCCATGCCATCTTTCCGGCCTCTAAAATTTTCTTTTCTGAAGTAATTGACCACTTTAATGTAAAGTCTTACACACTTGGAAATTGCAGGAATAGTTTTCCTGAACTATGTTAAGATATAAGTAAAGTTTGCTATAGAAAACACAGGCTGTTATAGTTTTTATTATTTCTTTAGATAGCCATGGCACAACTGATAGTTAATTTGATATTTATGCTTTTCATTTCCCCCAAGAGTATAAAAAATATTTACAGTTTACATTTTTGATCAAACAATTAGTTAGGCATCATTGGTAAACAAAGAAAACAAGATAAATAAACAAAATGAAAGTGAATGTCCCCCAACTTTACCATTGTGAAGAAAAATGTTTTATAATTCTGTTGGGATGAGAAACTAGTATAATGTCATATAAATCTATCTCTATATTTTACAAATGTTTTATTCAAAATGCAGATATAATGTGCTTACATTATCACATTTAATATACTCGGAAAAGGTTGAAGATTCTCATATAATTTGTATTTGCTTGTTTTTTGTTTTTGTGCCACACCCAGTGATGTACAGAAGTGACTTCTGGCTTTGAACTCAGAAATCACTCTTGGTAAGCTGAGGGAACCATATAAGATGCTGGCATCAGACCCAGCATGGCCACATGAAAAACAAATACCCTAATAACTGTGCTATTGTCCCGGCCTCTTGTATAAATTTTGAAGATGTTGTCTCATATAGAAGTAATGAGAATTCAATGAAATATTTTCAGCAGAAACATGACATTACATATGCATTACTAGATGCATTTGAGACAGGGTAAAGTGAAAAGAATTCCTCAATAATGCATTACTTTGATAGTATTTTTTTTTTTTTTTTTGCTTGGCTGAGAAAGATCTGAAACCTGTTTGTAGAACTAATTTAAGGGTTTAAAACACAATATGATAGAGGGGAGGAAAAAAAGGCACAAATAATATCAGAAATTAACAAAATACCATAATATTGTACACCCTCATAAAAGGAAGAAATAATTGATTTCACAGCTCCCAAAGCAATGTAAACTAGAATATTAAAGCACATTATCATGCATTGTATTGGTCAGTAAATAAAAAGTAGCCAGTGGTTTAGGAGAAATGGCTCTTTGAGGTGGAAAATGAGAGAGGCATTTCTTTCATCAGTCCTCACAGAGAATGGTGTGTCAAATAACTTTGCAAGCATAATATTTATAAAGTAATGGGCATGTTTTGAGCTCTACATGGGCTAAACTTCTCACATCAAAGTTCAAAATGATTTTAATTTGTAGGTCTAAAAAGAATCAAATATTCCACCTGGGCCCTACAATATACAACCAAAAATATATTAAACAATTATGGACTCAACCAAAGAAATATTTAGCACCTCATTTGTGGCAGGCACTGTCTCCTCATTAGAGATATGACTGGGAGAAGACTCAATATTTGCTCTAAGTCTGGTGGGAATGGAAACAAACTCTAAGACAAATTGCAGTAGAGAAGACTGTCAAATGGGGTAAGAACATCACAGCCTCAGAAGATCTGTTGAGTCTTGAGGGATGAACCCAAGGGCAAGTAGAGTCTGAAGCATCTAGAGAGAAAGGAGAAAGCCATAGAGTGAAAAGGGATTAGAGACATAAAGAGACAGAATTATCACAGCCAAAGAAAACAAAGAAATTTCCAACTCTTCTCATGAGTATGCATTGTGCAAAAGAACAACCTAGAAAATTTTTAAATCACTTTATATTTAAAGCAAATATTTTCTTCACAAATGATGAAAGAGTAACATTTATTTAATGCAGTAAAGTTAATGTGGAAACCAGATAGCCATTAGAATCAGAAAGGCAATAATGACTTTCATTATTCTTATATTCAAAATCTTATTGGAGATTCTAGTCAATGTAGAAAGGGGGAGCCAAATGATTGTACAGTGGATAGAGCACTTGCCTTGTACAAGAACCCCCTGTACAACATATGGTGCCTAAGCCCCACCAGGAGTTATTCCTGAGTACAGTTAGGAATAAGTCCTGCACATACCCAGGTGTGACCCTAAGTACCACCCCTCAAAAAAAGAGAAGGAAAGGAACTGTATGTATTTTGAGAAGAAGCTAAGTCAATGATTTCTTTTTTGTTGTTGTTGACATATTATACTATAGAGAAAATTTATGTCAACTGTAACTAAAAGTTATCCCATTTTACTGATAAAAAGTAAATATATAAAAGTGAGAGGGGTTCCAATATTTCAGAAATATACTTAAGACGTTATGGAAAATATAACCCTCTATATAGTAAAAACAAAAGTCTTATACCTACTCTAAATATTTAACAAGAGGTTTGTAAGATTTTCTTGAAAAAAATTTTAAACACTCTTGAAACATGTAACATAACATATTGCATATCTATAATCACAGTGTGATAAAATGTGAATTTTTCTTGTTAGTCTACAACATTTTTAATCTAAGCCTGATATATTGGTAGGATCCAGCATCCAGTCCTTGAACCAGACACAAAGTTGACACTCAGCAAAGATAGTTCAACTGAACATACTGAAGATTATTTTTCCACATTCCAAAGAATAAAGAAAAATAAGACCAGGTAAGTAGATAACAAAATTTATTGATGCTGATAGATGGAACAAAACAGTTAATAATGAGGACCAAGAAATTGTACCAGGAACAATATGACCGAGGGTAGCAGGATCCTGGTGTCAACTCTTGAATATTGCTGAATTGGTGCTGGAGCCTGGAGCATCACCCAGTGTGGTCCCACTGCTTTCCTAGCATCATGGTATTCCTCCAAACCTTCACCCAACTACTGGGCTGTATGGGTAAGCAGACACTGCTGGAATTGGTGCTTGATTCCCCTGAGCACAGCTTTAGGAGGAAAAAAAAGGAGAAAAAAGAGTCACAATTCATTTTAAATATAAAAAGTATGAAGGGAAATATAGTAAAATTTAAATCAATAGGCTCACAGATATAGACTATCTTGAGAAAATAGGGCATTGCTCACAATAACCAACCACGTTATAGTTTTCCTTCACAGGAATAGTGCTGCATCTGAACTGAGAAAAGTAGTATTTATCTTGAGTTCAGAACTTTAAAATGCCTTCACTGATAAGTCTTCCTTCCCTCCACCCCTGGGTATTCCAGAAAGTCCCTCTTCTCTTTGAATTTCTTCAGTCCCTATTATTCCTGCAAATCTAAGGTGTAATTCAGCATTCCATTCTCTCACCTACTTGGCTCTTCGCATCATTCTCAGTGGGATGGTTGGTCTGCTATGAACATTTTGCCCTTTATCCTTTTCAAATAAAATGTAGTTTCTGGGGGCCAGAGAGGTGGCGCTAGAGGTAAGGTGTCTGCCTTGCAAGTGCTAGCCAAGGAAGGACCGCGGTTCAATCCCCGGCGTCCCATATGGTCCCCCCCCCCAAGCCAGGGGCAATTTTTGAGTAACCCCTGAGCATCAAACAGGTGTGGCCCCCCAAAACAAAACAAAATGTAGTTTCTGTTATTTTGAGTGTTTTTTTAAATAAATGTTATCATGTTGTATTTGGTCTCCTGAAGTAAGAAAACAAGTAAAGGGAACTAAAGATAATGAATACTCACTGGTGTAGGATATTTTACTCAACACAATTTATTTTTCTATTCTTCTATTGGTAAGTATTTGGTTTGTTTCTCAGTTTTTGTTTGTTTTCACTTACTATCAAAAGTACATATAATCATGTATCATTTGTCACACATTTCTAGCTGTTTATCTGTTAGGAGAAATAATATTCCCCAGGATGTTTCTTTTAGGAGCGCATTGTTGGTTTAGAAGCTACAACTCTCCTAAGACTGCATTTGCTTGTCTATAGGGCAGGAAAAAAAGACAACTGGAGTAAACACAGCAGAAGAGGAAGAAAGCAACAGAAGCCTCAAAACTCTCAATGTTGAAGGATTGATGATGGACCAGTTTACTAATGAGGTGAGGGCAGAAATTTGATATATATAATAAGAATTTCAGAAGTTAAGAACCGAGGGACTCAAGAAGGGACATTATTTGGAAGGAATCACAAATTCTCATTTGTAAAAAGTTCTCATTTATATCTTGGTTAAAAATAAAATACAACCTCCAGTTCAGAAAGCTCCAAAAGAAAATAAATGAATGAAAGAAATCTTTCATGATATCTAAAGAAGACTGGGAGAGAAAGTCTGGTTGAAAAATTTTGTCTTCTAAACAGGATGCATGAGCCAATTGTTGGAGAGTCTTTTTTTGCCATGATCAATGAGAAAATCAAGTAAAATGTAGACAACATCAGTATTTCAATAGTTAGGTAGCTTTGAATTGTCATTTCCAGAAGAAGGGAAACATGAGGTAAACTCTACCGATGGAAATTATAATTCATGCTGCCAGAATGGATGAGGTCATTCCCAAGTTCATGGTACTGCTTAAGTTGAAGTGAAATTCTGCAGCACCTAGTAGAATGGAGCAAGATATCACACAGCTTTAGGATATGCTTGTGTTTGGACCCAATAATATACAAATAAACTCTGGACAGTCAGCTGATGTATACTATACGATGACTATACTTCAAGAATTATTACTTAAATCCAAATGTTACTATAGCCTGAGCCTCAATAACTAAGATAAAGCCCCAATGAAACCAAACAGAAATGCCAACAGACTTACTTCCTTTTATAACAAAACACAACATTATTTAAAGAATATTCAGGCTGATTACATTTAAGCATCTAAAGTAATCAGCATTTTTTGAATTAGTGAGATAGGCAATATTTATTAAATATATTTTTAATATTTTAATAAAATATAAATAAAAACCTATTATATGTCTATGTATGCAATGTATAGAAATAAGTCAAGGCATTTTGAACAATAAGATAAAAAGAGATAGAAAGAAAATAGAAAAATTGTAAAATTAACTCCCGATATATAAGTACAGTAAGTGTGAATGATTTCATGCTCCAGTTAAAAAGCAAAGATTATCACACTATATAACAAAATAGAACCAACAATATATGCTCCCCTACATACTTGCAACTATACTTATAATAATCAAAGTATAAAATTAATCTAAATATCTAACAATGGGTGAGTGGATGAAGATGTGCATCTATTGACAATGGACTCAGCTTTAGAAATGTCATCAGGGCCTGAAGTGATAGAGATAGTACAACAGGGAGGGTGTTTAAAAAAAGAATACTTAGCAAAAAATGACACCTGGGGACACCTGGGGCTGGACAGTAAGCATAGCATGTAGGGTGTGTGTATCTTACATGTGGTCAACCTGTGTTCAATCCCCAATATCCCAAATAATCGTCCAATTCCCATCAGGTATGATCTCTCAGCAGAGTCTGAAGTAAGCCCTAAGCACCAACAAGTGTGATGAAAAGATAACTGACTTGATTTATTTTAGTTACAGTAATATATGAGAATAAAATAAAATATTAACATTAAAATACCATCATACTGAGCTTGCTTGGTTTTGAAGCAAAATTGAGTTTTTCTCCTTCCTTTCTCTCTCCGTTTCCTTTTTTCCTCCTCTCCTGTCTCATTTCTCCCCATCCCCACCTTTTTTTAGCTATTTATATGGAAGAGCTCAGGAGGCCACAACTGTGAACTGAGAAAGAGCTCAGCACAAAGATATTGGGGAGAAGTTATCTGAGGTGACTGTCTTATAATAGAGGGAGACTACAGATCTGCTTCACAAACCTATGGTGGTCTTTGCTTCAGAACCTTAATGTCAAGCAAAGATCTCTAACGCTCTATGCTTTGTGTATTTGTACCGTGTAGAAAATGTTACCATGGCAGTACAATTGAAAATGGCACTCCCAAAGTGGTTACTTTTTTGGTCGCTTAAAATATATGCCTAGCATAAAAACATTAATTTGAAAATATGTGTACACACGTACACTTGTGTTCATCACTGCACTTTAGTACAACAACCAAAATATGAAACCAACCCAAATGCCCAACTACAAATGAATGGAGCAAGAAGCTGTGGTATAGGAACACAATGGAATACTATGCAGCTCTAACAAAATCATGCGACTTGGATGGTGCTAGAAGAGCTCACAGAGTGAAGTCAGTCAGAAGGAAAGAGACAGATATAGAATGATCTTTCTCCTATGTGGGACTTAAAGATGCACAGCAAGGTAGCAATAACGATCCAAGGCAACATAATGGGGGGATGATCCACACAACTGAGTTGAGGGGCAGGTGAGAGGAATGTTAACTGGGTCTTTGGGGATGGGCAATGGGTTAACTGGTGATGGGTGTGATGTTAGAATGATGCCCATGTAAATTCATTATTTATAGTACTGAAAACAAAAATATAAATTAACAATTAAAATGTTTGAGCCTTAGGTACAAATAAGGCAGAGCCTGCTTGCAAAACACAAAGTAAGCCTCTGTGCCTGTAGAGGGCGCTGTCTTGTTCATGAAGGAGGCGTGTTGTAGTAACTAGCCATTTTCCTTCTATGGATCTCAGAGAATGTTCCAGATTATCGGAATCTTTGTGGACATTATCAAAATTGCAAGTATTTGAATCTGGGAGGGCACATTCCTGCCCTCCGGCTCATCATGTACCTACCAAGGGCATCTCGAGCACTTGTCACTTTTTGCTCTCTGGAGCATTTTAATAGAACATCAATATGTTGGCCAAGAATGATATTTTCAGAATGACAAGACGATGAAAATAGCTACAGAGTATATTATGACAGAATGCAGAGCATTGATACAGCCTTGGGGCAATACAGGGAATGTATACTGCTAATCTTCCCATGTAAAGCAAATAGCTTTTTATTTCCTTTATCAATGGGTATTGAAAATAATGGACAGTATCCGTTGACATGAACCCTAGGAACAGCCATATTATCACAAGTGCTGAATCTATAATGATCATGTCAATCAGCAGAGATTGGAATTACAACTTGAATAAGTTTACAAATGTCCACCAACTACAGAGCACATTGCTTATTTTTTTTTTTTCACCCTCCAGAGACCATAGAGTTGAATAGGAGGACATAATAGGACCATTAGTCTGGTAAGTGACCCAATTCTGGAATTCCATCTGGACTGTAAACTTTTTTAATGGGCTTAGTTTCTATTCCCCTGGAAGCAGAGAAGGAAAAACAATAAGTTGAGTGCACGCAGATCATTTGAGAAGTCTTTCCAGGAGACAGAAAAAAGCAAGTGGAAAAGTTGAGATAAGGAAAGGTACATTCATGAACTGCTGATGGCCCTAAACAATTGAGGTTCAAGGTTTCTAAAAATGTTTCAAGGGTTTAAGGTAATGCACACATTAGGATTAGCCATGGTTGCCACAGAGTGGTTAAGTGCTGCGGTTGAGGGTTTTGGCTTTCTTGAATTGAGTTGTCTGTGTTTTGGAAGATTTCTGTGCTTTGCAGTGAAGATCCACCACACAACAATTGTGTGAGTAACTGTTGCTTGTGGTGTGAATAGTGGAGGCAGGGCTGGGTGGAGAATGGGGTTCACTAGTAGAATTTCATAGAAAATGACAAGAATCCACCCACAACAACGAGAAACAGAGAGAGATTTCTGCTTCATGAGGACTCAAGGATTGAAGTGCACAGTGTTGCCCAAATGCAACCTTAGCAACAGAAATTGATTCGCAAATATTCCAAAGCTTCTCTCTGTATAGGCATAGAGATAGATGTGAGCTGTGCGGTGTATATGAAGGGAGGTGAAGTTCCTAGATTTGCTTTGGCCAAATGTAAATGGTGGTCCAATAAGCCAAGTCTGCACTGTAACTAGAGTCAAGTTGCTGGGAGCCCAACTTGCTTTCCACGTCCATGGAACTACTGAAAAGGATAGGGTCTGTTCCTTATACTTCCTGCCCAGCCAACCTCTCTTGGCCATGTTCATTTGAATAAAAAATAAAACATATTCAAACTTGGAGATCTGAGGGTTATATGAAACTGTGATAGAACTTCCTCTAAAGTCTAAACTTTGGTCTGCTGGCCCCATTTTTATAAAGCTTTACTGGTTTTAAATCATATCTACTCCTATTCATAAGTATCTCTGTGCTTAAAAGTTACAATGGCAGGATTAAAACAAATCCAGAGATCATTTCCATTTGAATTTTTACAGCAAAAAGATCGGTGATCCTAGTTTGACCTGTTCTAGTATGATACATAATAAAAAAAAAAACTGTCTGAAATTCAAGTTAATTCACAAATTGACAAATAATGAGAGTAATTATTTTAAGCAATTAATTTGGAAATGGCTCATAACAATTTTTATTACAATAACTAAGGGAAGCATGGTGGGGTTTTACTTTTATATAAAGTTCAAACGTAAAACATTCCCGTGATCATCAATGTCAGAGAAGCAAATACCCTTGGGAATAGTGATTCCAGAATGTCACTAAGAGGCAGCTTTTGTGCATTATATATGCTTTTTGTTACTATCACGTTTGATTATTGATTTGTCAGCATAGTAAGAACATTCACTTTTATAGAGTTATAAAGTCATTTACTTCTGAGTTAACTTTTCTTATGTTACATAAAGCTACATAAAGTTTTTGAAAAGTAACAGTGCTAGCAAATTTATGCTATATGATTTTTCAGGGTACATTGTTCAAATAAAGAGGGGAACTGTAGAGCATTCAACATGAATAAATTTCTACCAGTTGTATCAAAATACAAAAAGTAGAGCTAAAGAGATAGTCCAAGGGGTAAGTAACATATTTGCCATGCATACTGTTGACCCAGACTCAACTCCTTGTACCTCAAGTAATCTCCCAAGTCCCTCCAGGAGGAAGCCCTGACCATCACTGGGTGTGGTCCAAATATACCACCCTCAATAAACATATTAAAACATTTATTTAAAAAAAACTTACAAGCTGAATATATCATTATGGTATATAGATAAAATATATAAAACATCTAAAATGATAAATAATACTTGGGAGGTAAGACTAAGAATGAAACATTTTATGGTAGAATATTCTTTTTTGGTTTGCAGTTTGCTTTTCTATTTAATCATATACCTCTGCTAACTTTATATTATGCTGAGTGAAATAAGTCAGAGGGAGGGAGATAGATGCAGAATAGTTTCACTCATCTGTGGGTTTTAAGAAAAATAAAAGATATTTTTGCAATAACTCTCAGAGACAAAAGAGAGGAAGGCTAGAAGGTCCAGCTCATGACATGAAGCTCACCATAAAGAGTGATGAGTGGTGCAGTTAGAGAAATAAGTACATTGAGAACTATCATAACAATGTGAATGAATGAGAGAAGTAGAAAGCCTGTCTGGAGTATAGGCAGGGGTGGGGTGGGGAGGAGGAAGATTTTGGATATTGGTGATGAGAATGTTTTCTTTGTGGTGATGGGGTGTTCGTTATGCCTGAAACTCAACCTCAATAATATTTGTAATAAAGTTGTTTAAATAAAGATATTAATAAAAAAAACCCTGGAAATTGAGCTCCCATTTGATCCAGCTATACCACTCCTAGGGATATATCCTAGAAACACAAAAGTACAATACAAAAATCCCTTCTTCACACCTATATTCATCGCATCTCTTTTTACAATAGCCAGACTCTGGAAACAACCAAGATGTCCTTCAAAAGATGAATGGCTAAAGAAACTGTGGTACATATACACAATGGAATATTATGCAGCCTTCAGGAGAGATGAAGTCATGACATTTTCCTATATATAGATGTACATGGAACCTATTATGTTGAGTGAAATTAGTCAGAGGGAGAGAGAGACACAAAATAATCTCACTCATTTATGGGTTTTAAGAAAAATTAAAGACATTGAAATAATTCCAAAGATGAGGGCCAGAAGGACTGGCTCAAGATATGAAGCTCACCACAAAGAGTGGTGGAGGGAAGAGATGGGACATTGGTAATGGTAAGGTTGCACGGCTGAAGGGGGTTATTCTTATTATGAATGAAACCCAACTACAATTATGTTTGCGATCAAGGTGTTTAACTAAAGAAATTATTTAGTTTAAAAAAATCTCAACAATATCAAAACTAGAACTTTCATGGACTTGTATGATTAATAGATATTTCTTTCCACTACACTTGGTAGTTTTTAAGATTCTCTTATTATTATTAAATAACAAATGAAGTTAACATCCTATTTGTGAGTGATGTCAAATTTTATTAAAATATCCAGTCATTTGGATGATTTATAATTGTTTGGATTTGCATCACTACTTAATGTTACTTTAAAATCCTTTCTCGCTGATCTCTTATCTTACTATTTAAAGTTGAGAGCATTGTTTTGTATGTGAAACTCTGAAGGGTAATTTTCATGATGGAAACAGGAGTGGGGGCTATTATCTATCCACTTTTGAGTCTATTTTAAGAATCACTACACATAATCACGCACATAACACACACAGCTGTCCACATTTTGGGTGTAGTGTTGTTTTATCTTTTTTGAATGATACGTCTATAGGACTTATTTTTCTCTTGAATGATTTGGCATCCACAATTGGTAAAGTTAATTAATTAGTCCTTCCGCTTAAATATAACACTTGTTTTCTTGTGTAGAGAATCTAGGAGATCTAATTTTATCTTTTGTAATTTCTATTCCAGAGAAGTTCTTTTCTATTTTATCAATATCGCTCCTCCTTCCACAATTTCTCTTGGTAGACAAAAATACTCATATATTTCAGTTATCAATAATTGAGATTGAATTCATAAGTCATTATTCAGTTATCAATCATTGAGATTGAGATTCATAATTGAGATTATGAACGTTAGTTCCTTTCCAATGTTCTGCCAATAGAGTAATTTATTTCTGTCATGCCCTTGGTTGTGCCATAAGGCAATGGGAATGCCATGAAATACCTATGCAGTCAAAATATCTGGAATAAAATTCTACAAATATTATTTTATTGAAAATGAAAATACTTCAGATTTTAATGTCTTAGCTCTGTAGTTATCCTTTACTATTACTACTACTACTACTACTTTTGAAAAACAAAGGAAATCATGAAATTTGCTTATACATGGGTAGATATGGAAAGAATTATGCTGAGTGAAATGAGTCAGAGGGAGAAGTATAGACAGAATAATCTCATTCATTTGTGGGGTGTAAGAAAATAAAAGACAGTTTGGTGATAATATTCGGAGATAATATAGATGAGGCCTAGGAGGCCCAGTTTATGGTAGGAAGCTTGCCATGGAGAGCGTTGAATGCAGTTAAGTTAGAGAAGGGTCCATTATGACAATGATAGTTGGAACTGACCACTGTGGACCAGAATTGGATGCTGAAAGGGGCTAAATGATATGCATGATATTGCTTCATTAACAATAGTGCAAACCACTGTGTGGAAAATGAAAAAAGAGAGAGAACAAAAATGTCTGCCCAGCGGCAGGTGGAGGTATGAGGGGGGCCAAAGGCAAACTGGAGACATTAGTGGCAGAAAATGTGCATTGTTGAAATATAAATTGGTGAAGGCCAGTGTGTGTTTAAGACTGAGGCTCCATCGTGAACAATTTTGTAACCATCGTGCTAAAATAAAGTAATTCTATAAAAAATTTTAAAGGGACTGGGAAATATATGAATCCACAACTCATTTTTTCATGGTAAAAATTATCAGGAACTTTCTATTATCTGCTTTTTAATTAAAACAAGTGTTAAATAGCAATAAAAATAATTAAAAACAAAATACTATTATTAATTAAAAATATCTTTATTTAAACACCATGATTACAAACATGTTTGTAGTTGGGTTTTTAGTTATAAAGAAGAACAGGCCCCTTTACCTTCACCAGTGCATCGTTCCCACCACCAATGCCCCAACTCCTTCCTCCCCCACCCCTGGCCTATATTTGAGACAGGCATTCTATTTCTCTCACTCATTACCGTTGTCATAATAGTTGTTAGTGTAGTAAGTTCTCTAATTGCACTCACCACTCTTTGTGGTGAGCTTCATATCATGGGCTGGTCTTCCCAACCCTCATTTCTATTGTCTCTGTGAACTAATACAATAATGTCTTTTATTTTCTTAAAACCCATAGACGAATGATACTATTCTGTATTTATCTCTATCCTGATTTATTTCACTCCGCATAATAGTTTTCATGTAATAATAATATTTTTAAATACTTAAGGGCCTCTAATGCAAAGAGTGATATAAATTCACAAGTGTGTTTATTGAATATGATTGAACAAAAATCTTCCTGACTTGGGCACATAAGTGTCAAATGTTCCCTCCAATGTAAGAAACTAAGTTGAGAATTAAAATTTCAAGAATTTTGAAGATTGAAGTGATAGCACAACAGGTAGGGTACTTGCCTTGAACGTAGCCAACAGGCATGCCATTTGGTCCCTAGAGCCTGCCAGGAGTGATTTCTAAGTGCAGAGTCAGGAGTAATTTCTGAGTGTCACCAGGGATGGCTAAAAAAACAAAACAAAGAAGATTGCATCTCACCCCATTTCACTGAGAGTCTACTTGAAGGAATTACAGAAATTCCTAATTTTTTCCTTGGTTATAATACATCTGCTAAAGTCATGTTTTTTTATGTTATTCACAGGGCTATGTGGTAGGAAGGAAAGCTACATTTCCCTCTTATACCTCTGAAGACTCTAAGAAATAAATTTCACTGTGTGAAGCTTATATCCTTAGAGAAGATAACAAAGATGGAGGTGTTCTAGACTCTTAGAAAGAGAAATCCAAAGAACTTACTTCTGGGGAGAGAAGCCATAATTAATATATCTGCAACAAACTAAAAACCTATGCATCTGTGATAAATCCAACTTGGATACAGCACTTCTTAGTGGAAACACCTCCTACTTTCCTGGAATTTTCTCATAAAAGTGAGGTTCCCGGAATTTTTCTATCAAGGTCTACTAAGCAATGCTGCAAAGCAAAGATATTGTCACCGATATAAGATGATGGCATTGGGCAAGATAACTCTAGGACATAATTCTAATATGTCATTTTTGGAGCCTTATAACTGTGTTCATTGCTCTTGAGGCAGTGTTGTATTTGTTGGGATATTTAAATGCCTTGACATCTTGGAGATTTTCTTATTGGCCCAGACAAATCAGCCTATTTGAGCTGTAAAGGAGATGTCTGAAAAAAATTGTAGCTTCTGCAATTCCCAGTAGTTCTTTAGAATCTTACTCTAATAATATTTGACTCAAACCATGGTATCAAATTACAAGTGATTGTTTTAGCATAAAACTTTATCTCCTTTGATAGGAGGAGACAGATCAACTTGGAAGCTCTATAGAAATGCTGGTGGAACTAAAATGATGTTTCAGACATGCAATTCTGGAACATGACACATTTCTAATAGGCTGACCTCTTTCAAATGCTTCTCTTTGGAAAAAAAGGCCTATCATCTTGCATTTTTTTATACATTTCTAGCACATAAAGAAACTGTACTGTACTAATAGCATTTTGTATTTATGGAGTACCTTAGTCATAAGATATTGCAATCTTTGCAGTTATTTTAGCTGCTTTAGCAAATAAGCTCCAAACATTCAGCAGTTCAAACCTGCTGCCGTTTCTTTTTGCTGTTGTTGTTCGTGTTGGGTAGAGCTTGGGGATTATTCTTAGCATGATGCTGGGAAGAGGCATGCTGTTGCAATGTGTGCCGGACAATGTGATCCCAGGGATGGAATCCAGCTTCCTGCATGCAAAGCCTACTCTCAGCCCATGGAAGTCTTCTTCCCAGTCTGCTCACTTCTGTGTAGTGTGACTGATAGACAATACTGGCCTATACTGTACTATAGGGACCTTAAACCTGTAACACAGTCATCTTCCAAGCCTGTAGGGCTCTCTGGATGTGGCCAGTACACAGTTGGGGAACATAGTCCTTGGCTGGGCAAGCCCTTCCCTCGTTGGTGCAGCAAGCCTGGCTGTTGACAGTGCTCAGCTCCAGCTGATAAATCATTTAGCATTTGAACACCAGTTAGATCTGTCCTTCACTGCTTAGGTCACTGTGGTTTTTTATTAAGTGATCTCCCACATAGGAGTTTTGACCGACTTCATTAAACCATAAATTGAATTGTTGGCTGAGGCCTGTCCCAAGACTGACAACAATGCTCCCCCACTTCTGCCTAGAATGGCTCTCATTACTTTCATTAGGAAACAGGAAGACATGCCAGAAGCAATGAGCTTATTAGTCCGAGAAGTTCTGGATGAGTTTATTTGAAGTTAGTTTCTTCCTAGCAAATCACTTCTCTCTCTCTCTCTCTCTCTCTCTCTCTCTCTCTCTCTCTCTCTTTTCCTCTCCTCCCTCTCTCTGTCTCTGCCTCCCTCCCTCTTTTCCTCTCTCTTCTCTTTCTCTTTTCCTCTCCCCCTCTCTATCGCTCCCTCTTTCCCTCCCTCTTTCTCTTCCTCCCTTTCTCCCCCTCTCTTTTACCTTCTCTTTCTATTTGTTTCTGATCAATGAACCCCATTTGATCATGGAAAGCAGAGCTTTTGCTTAGAAGACCTGGCACTAAACATTTCCTTTAAAAATTTTAATTAAACTCCAGTTTCCTCACCTGCAAAACAAGGAATTTGGAAGGAATGATCTCAAGTTTGCTGCTTGCTCAAACCTTGACAAAGATAGAAGGAACCATCCCTGAGGTACATCCCTATACTCTCTGATTTATGCTCTTGTCTTAGTCTATTTAACTGATGGTCCTTCATGTAGATTTGGCTTGTGGCCCTCTCCTTACCAGCCATTTTCTATTTCCCAGCAGCTCCCTTAGTGAGTTTCTGAGCATGAAGCATTTTCTTGTGTCACTATTTTAGTATCTAGGATCTGGTCTATTGGTGCAGTTTTCATGAGGTTCTTATATTTTTATTTTCCAATCCTGAGGATTAAATCCAGGGCCAAAGAAAAGCAAGACGAGACCTCTACTGCTCCGGCCTGCAGATCTATCTGCTCACATTCATAAGCAGTTTCCTGAAATTTGACCTGTGCTACTCACAACGGAGACTCACAACCCTATCAAACAGGCTCCCTAGGTAGAGCCCCCCTCTTCTCTTAGAATTGGATATAATGTCCATGGATGTGATCCATTTGATGGGACCATCTGCTTTTCGCCTTCTGCCAAAGACACCGTGCATTTTGGCAGCTTCCCTAAGTATATTCACTCATTTGTGCCAAGTACAGTTGTAAGCTTCATGAGTCTGAACTCAGAGAGTGAGCCACGAACAAGGCAGGATTCATCTTACATGGAACTTGTGTTTTGGAAATTGTAGGTGAGTCTAGGCATCATTGAGTGTGGAATAGCAGAAGAAATAGTGAGTATAAGAGTTCTCCCAATAGACTTTGTAATTACAGGATAGTGCCATACACAGATTGCTTTCCAGATGTTGAAACACCAATCCTGGGAATAACAATCTTGCCCACATGAGTACCACTGGAAGTCCGTGGGTGATGTAGAGGCCCCACCTGCCATAATCTAATCCTGAGTAAATGGGTCTAAAGCAGGGGCTCCCTGAAAATTAAAAAACAAACAAATAAGACAAACATAGGGGGGAAAAGAATGGGATCTAGGACTTCCAGCCTTGTGGACTGAATACCGACTTTCCTCCCTTACAATTTTTATTATTCAGACTCAAGACACATGGGGGGATGGGCAGACATAGTTAACAGACAAATGTACGTATCTAATGTAATAAATCTAAAATGGGTCTTTACATCTC
Organism: Suncus etruscus; assembly: GCF_024139225.1. Classification (NCBI taxonomy): domain Eukaryota; kingdom Metazoa; phylum Chordata; class Mammalia; order Eulipotyphla; family Soricidae; genus Suncus; species Suncus etruscus. The sequence goes on along the minus strand of NC_064854.1, from coordinate 19,104,859 downwards.
AGAAGGGGTGGTGAAGTGAAGAAGAAACTAGGACAAAGTCTCTGTTTTGGGGAAAGTAGCATGTGTGCTCTGTGGGTTTAGCTACAGGTAGGTTCCATTAGCCTATGAACATCAAAACACAGCTGCCTGGTTTAGAGAAACCCTGACTTAACACTGGTTCAAGCTCAGTCCTTACAGGAAGGAGGTGGACCAAGATCCCAGAGTATTGGGGTAATGCCTAACACAGATCATCTGAATCTTTTCATAGGGACCAGGGAAAGAAAGGGGGAGTTTGTTTGGTAAGACCTAACCAAAACTGTGGTGGTGAGAGAGAAAGGAAAGCTGAAATGAAGACATCTAGATGATATGCTTGTACCAACTCCTCATTTCACCTGAACCTAATCCAATTCCTCTTCTCTAAATACAGATGTTGAATTATCTAAAATAATACCTCCTATTCTATAACTAAGACTTAATCATGAATAACTGTGTAATTCATGGCGATTCAATGAAAGAAGTTATAAATTTAATAAAAAGAAAATTTAAAATAACCCCTTTTTATCCCATGAAAGCAAGTAATATCACTTGCAAAGTCAAGTATTTGATGTATTCATAAAAATGATGCATAAATTCAGGGAAACGTTAAATGTCCCATATTTTTAACCCAGTTAAGGTTTGAATCCTATAGTAACATTGCCAAGGAATGTAAACTCTTGACTCTCCCCTCCCAAAACATAGAATCATTGGAAATTTGTTACTTAATTAAGGTTAATTATTTTTAAATGGCAGTAGTCATAGTTATCTAAAAAATTCATGTTTTCCATATATCTATATTAGAGAGTTCATCAAGGAAAATATTTGCATCTTTAAATTGGACTTTTACTATTTCACAGGATAAGAGATTGAGTGCAATGAAGACGTTTTTTGTGTTTTAATGTTAAATTTTCTTTAAAGATTAAATATCTAATCAGCTTATTAGAGTTCTCTGGATAATAGAATATTTCTGGATAATAGAAAACCAACCATAAAAATTAGCTGAAAGGGGCTGGAGCAGTGGAGAAACTAGTAGGGTGTTTGCTTTGCACGTGCTAACATAGGATGGACCGCGGTTCAATCACCCAGAATCCCATATGGTCCCCCAAGCCAGGAGTGATTTCTGAGCACATAGCCAGGAGTAACCCCTGAGTGTCACTGGGTGTGGCCCCAAACCCCCCCAAAATTAAAAATAAATAAATTAGCTCAAAGAACAAGGAATGTTTAGAGAAGTGAGCATAAAATAAATGCTTAGGAACTGGAAGACTGTTCAAAGGCTGAACTCAGTTTTTCTCAGTTGGAGTTTGGTGCGGGCACTGCGGGGCACCCAGAGACACTCCTCCCAGCCTGGTATGACATGATGCTCCCGCCCCTATCCAGGCAAGACTGCTGGCTGTGGCCCCAAACACAAAATAAAAAGCAATAAATAATCAACAAAGCAGAACACTTTTTGATGCCTTTTGGTAATAAATTTAACCCTTGCAGACTGCCAAAGAGCTAGATCAAGAGAAGTAAGCATCATGACTGTTTTCCATGTTAAAAATTAATACACATGGCAAATTCCTTTTTAAGATTCCAGGATCTTGGATTCAGCTGCCAGAAAGAGGAAAGTTTAGGGGGCTGAAGAGATAGCATGGAGGTAAGGCGTTTGCCTATCATGCAGAAGGATTGGTGGTTCGAATCCCGGCATCCCATATGGTCCCCCGTGCCTGCCAGGAGTGATTTCTGAGCATGGAGCTAGGAGTAACCCCTGAGCGCTGCTGGGTGTGACCCCCCCCAAAAAAAAAAAAAGAAAGAGGAAAGTTTAGCACATGTATAGTTTTTCTTTTCTTTCTTTCTTTTTTTTTTTTTGGTATAAGGGTGAGGGGTATTTTGTTCAAAACTTAATGGTGCTCAGAGGCTATTCTGGCTCTGTGCTCAGGGATCACTACTGGCAGTGCTTGAAGAATCATATATGGTTCCGAGAATCAAACCAAGAGAGGCCACATGAAAGGAAAGTGCCTCTGAACTATATTTTGATATATATATATATATATAATTATATATAATATAAAATATATATAGTGTACTATATGTATATAGTATCTCTGCATTATATTTTGATTGATCTCTTTGGACACGATTAAACATGTTTAAACACAGACATGCTTAAAGATATAGATATAGTGAGCTATGCATTTAGGCTTTTGGAAACCAGTCAATGTAACATTTTCTTCAGGCTTTTGTTCCATCAAATGCACCATGCTTTATTCTGCTGAGTCCTTGGCACAATGTGGCCTTTCCCAAGTGTGCTGCCATGAACCTGCCATGGAAGCAATTGTAGAATGAAGAAAGAGGCTTTGTCTACTGAAAGGAGACAGAGCTCTGAGGCAACCAGTCTTCAGAAACGACTAATGCTTGGTCTATTGGTATCTCTCTGAGTCTAACTTTGCTCACATATAATATGATCATAGCCATATTGAATGTGAAAGGTAATCACAGAACTAAAGACAACTGAGACACTCAGAAGGCAGGAAGCAGTCAGTGCATGCCGAAGCAATTATTCCCTAATATCTTCAACCAGAACAGGAATTCTTTTGGGCCCTGACAAAAATTTTCAAAAATGAATTGACTCATTCCATTCATGACATCCCAGATCTTTGCCCCCTTCATTCCAGTAGAAGAAAAAAAATCTTTATGCTCTCCCAAACAATTCCAATGTTTCCACGACTTGCACATCAGTGGGGACCTTTCAGAGAGTAGAGAGGGTTGGAGGAAGCCCTGTCCAGAGCCCTTACACTAGGAAAGACTGAGCCAAAGAACTTCCCTTCTCTGGATTCTGGAATCAATGTGGAGAAAACCAGGCAAATGACAGGTTTCCTTTTAATCATGAACTGTCTTCAGGGTTGACTTCTTCAATATCCCACCTCTCTTGACTTTCTACTACTGCATAGCTGAGGATATGGATATCCTCAATCTTAGCAGACACCTCTGAGAGTTCCATAGTCTCTGTGGCTTATAAGCAAAAGAACAGTGACTCATATGGTTATGGAGAAGGTATTGGAAATCAAGGTACTGGAAAATTTGGGATCTGATGATGATTTAGAAAGCTTAAGATCATAGGACTGGAAAGTTTGGAATCTCTGAACCATAAAGGCTCAGAAAGGCTCTTTTTACTATCTTCTCGTGTGCTCATCTGGGAGATGGAGCAAGAGAGCTTCAATTAGAAGGGTGTACTCTTAATCCATTAGGATTCTGTACTCCTAATCTCATCACTCCTTACAAGCCCTACCTCCAAACACCACCATATTTAGAATTAGAATTTCTTCAGATAGCGGAATATTGAGAAAAACACCACCAAACTGTCCTTGGTAGAGAGAAAACAAGATCAAAGTAACTCACTTCCCTTCACTTAAAGAATGAAATAGAGAAAAATATTTTTTTTTCTTTTGGCCAAACAATCAGAGAGCAGAAAAATGTGTAGACCATTTTAAAAGATTTTCTATTCCAGTCCTCTAATTTACATTGTAAAAGTGATGTTAAAAGGAAAAGTACTTTCCAATTGATGAATGAAAATAGCCTTTGAATGATGGATGAGAAAATGTATTTGCTCCATAAAAAGTCTCATGGTAGAATATAAATTCCCTCAATTCCAAGGTTTTCAATTATTATCAAATAAACTATTTGAATCATGTCTTTCCCTATAAAAGTCAAGTAGGTAGCAATGGTCGTGCTGGCTATGATTCATGGTAACTTTGGTTGTTTGGGCTAGTCCTACTCAGTTTGCTGTTCAGCATTCAGAAATAATTCGAAAAGCAAAGTTTTTATCACGAATCCTCTAAATCACTAAAATCAAAACATCACATAATTGAAAGGCTCAAACATTCATTAGAAATCTCTTTTCTGCTTTTGCTATAATTTCACTATTTGTTGGAAAAACATTATTTTGATCACTAAATTCATGCTAATCTACAACACCCCAAACTATTTATTGAATCAAATTAAATTGTTTCTTACTAGAAATACATATACTGATCTTTCAGTTTATTTAAAATTTTCTTTTGTTTTGGGGCCATACCTTGTGGCACTCAGGGGTTAATCCTAGCTCTGTGCTCAGAAATTACTCCAGGCAGTCTTGGGTGACCATATGGGATTGCAGGGTATTGAACCTGGGTTGGCTGCATGCAAGGCAAATTCTCTTCCCACTGTGCTATCGCTCTAACCCCTGGCCTCCAGCCTTTGAAAAAATGTCTCATCTCTGCAAAACTCATCAATTGGCACATTTCTTGTTAGCTTTGGGTCTGTTCACTAAGTTCTAGTCAAGAGGACAGTGCAAATGCATTAGATACCACAGAAGTAATAGGGCACAAGGGATTGAATGGGTTTGCCTCTCCTTTCTTTGGACATATGCACTTTGGATTTTCCCTGCCAATTCATATAATATAAAAGTTTACATTAACTCAGTTATTCACGGAACACTTAAAGCTGGATCTCAACTGTGTTTTATGACTGCATAGGTATGTAAGCCATGTCATCTAGAGTTGACCAAGCCACTACTTCTCTGGTGGAAATCACTTCCTTCTTTTCTTATTTACTTTCTTTCATTGAAAACATTAAGACATATTTTATTTGGGGCATTTTGTATTTTATTTGTTTTATACACTTTTTCCTTATACCCAGTAATGTTCAGGAGCTATTTATGATGCTATGCTTAGGAGAGATCTCTGGTGAGTGTTTGGGGGACCACATGTCATACTGGAAATGAAACAGGGTCAGCTTATGCCTTACTTTCTGTACTGTTTCTCTAGCCCTAATTCAGTTTTAGGATACTCCTCTCCTCCAACTATATAAAAACCCTGCAGACACCAAAATGCTCCATTGAACCTTATCAATAAATAGTTTGTTTCCCAACAGTAATTTTACAGTGTTAAGTAACACTGACATTCAGTTAATATAGAATCTTAAAGCAAATAAAATATGAAACAGGCACCATTTTGCCATTGTAAAGGCCTTTCAAATTCACTTTCATGGACGATATTTTACCCTCTGCCCATACCAAGGTTTAGTGCATTTGAAACAACAACAACATCAATAAAAATAAGCAACCGTAGAAAAGCAGCAGAAAAAAATGTATGTGGTTTCCAAGGGAGAGGCACTTCATAGAAGCAATATCCTTGGAAGTTATTCATCGTTATCAATAGCACAAGGCCAGGGCGAACCATTCCTGCTGTGATAGTAACTGTCAATCCAGATACAATGGAAATGGAGGGTGTGATTGTCAAAGTGAGGCAGACCAGGAAGTTGCTCAGCTCCGAGGCCACACAACAGCGACAAAGTCTCAAGGCCCCAGAAGAGGACCTGAGAACCTCAGTTTTACTGGAATCAGCTAATACATAGAGTTACCAGTTCTCATGCTGCAACTGGGGACTGGCTGTCTGGGTGTCTATATATGTATCTAAGGACTGAAAATCCTAAACTCTGCTTTGATTAGGTCAAGAGTTCCAACAGTAGGCAAAGCCTGGAGAAAGATGGAAACAGAATCCTAGAAATATTAACCCAATCTAGGGAACAGGGAACCATGCTAACTGATTCAGCCTAATTGGAAACACATTGTGAAAGAATTAAAAAGTAAATTTCAGAGGGACTGGAGAGGTGGCGCCAGAGCACTCCTGGCTCTGAATTCAGGAATTATTCCTGATAAGGACCATACAGGATGTCAGGGATGGAACTGGGGTGGGCCAGTTGCCCTGCTCACTGTACTTTTTCTCCAGCACATAGTTGTCGTCTAACCAGCATTTCATACTTATTACTACAGAGAAGAATCTAATATCTAATTAACATGGAGAGAGATGATATTTACAGAATAGCCAGAACAAAGCAGTGATGTTTCAGATCAAGAGTCCTGAGCATATGGAAACTGGGACCTTCTGTTTTAGGATCTTTGCGAAAATCCTAAGGGAAGAAGACAGTTGACACTAGAGGGTAGAATGGACCTGAGATGACCAGAAGGATAGAGACTCTCACTTAGAGTGTAAGAGTTCACAACCCATTAGAATGTGTAAAGAAAGTTCAATGAAGTACCTATCTAGGAATTCCTTTTGAGTTCAAATTTATTTTGAAAGAAGATCATATGTGGTGTTAGATAGTGCAGTGGGGAAAGCATTTGTCTTACACATGACTGACAAGGGTTTGATTCCCAGTACCTGATATGCTCTCAGGAATCACTCCTGGTGGTTTTCAGGTGTCAGTTCTGGGAGCAATGCCTGAGCATCACCAGGTGTGGCCCCAATATAATACAAAACAAAAAACCAATATGTTTCCACAGTATTGGTTATATATATTTTTTACCTAATCAGATATATTGCCAAGTAACATTTTTAATGGATTAATTTTGAGTTAAACAGAAACAAGTGAATTTGATTCAACTGGTCACATGAAGATAGTCTATGAACTTACGAAGTTAAAGTTTTAGTTGGATGTTTATACCAGTAGTCACATCTGCCTGCTTGAACTGAAATAGAGACATTTTGGATTTAAGTCTTAATATATCTCTTGTTTTATGCTGCTAGACAGCTAGAGATCTATGCCAATGTGCTAACAGAACCACCTGTCTATTAAGTTATACCTTATTTTACCCAACACAAAGATCATCTCTGTTTTCTTTGTATTTTTTTTTTAACAACTTGGTTTCACCCAAATCAAAGATCATCCCTGGTTCCTTTGAATCTATTTGTCATAACTTGGTTTTACCACAAAACAGAGATTGTATTACATGTAAACCTGGGTGGGACTGGCTTAGGATAGCCATAACTGTCTGTACTTACTCTGTCCTTACTCACCCACCTGGAGGTGGTCTCTGTATTCAATAAAAACATAGTTATGGGGGCCGGAGAGATAGCATGGAGGTAGGGCATTTGCTTTGCATGCAGAAGGATGGTGGCTCTAATCCTGGTATCCCATATGGTCCCCCAAGCCTGCTAGGAGTGATTTCTGAGCTTAGAGCAAGGAGTAACCCCTGAGCGCTGCCCAGTGTGACCCCCCCCAAAACAAACAAACAAAAAAAAACATTGTTATGGCAAGCAGCTCGCTCTCCATATGAGAGAGAAGATTTCCAGATCCTTGGATAGGTATGGATCATTTCATACAGCAATTCTGCTTCAGACTCATTCACCTGGGCGTGGAGAGATATATGCATAGGGTAATTTTATACTTGTCAATCTATTTTTTTCCATGAACAAATTATGCTATTTTCTGAGAGAACTGTAGTATGAACATATGCACATATATACACACTACATCACTACCACTGAAAGCATCTCTCTTCATATCTTCTCTCTCTTTCTCTCTCCCCATTTCAGCTTCTCTTTATGAGAGAGAAAAAAATCCCTGCATACTAGGGCAGAATTGTTTATCAATCTCTCTCTCTCTCTCTTTTGTTTTTGGGCCACACCCGGCGGTGCTCAGGGGTTACTCCTGGCTGTCTGCTCAGAAATAGCTCCTGGCAGGCACGGGGGACCATATGGGACACCGGGATTTGAACCAACCACCTTTGGTCCTGGATCGGCTGCTTGCAAGGCAAACATCGCTGTGCTATCTCTCTGGGCCCTGTCAATCTCTTTCTAAATTTAGAATCAGTGCAGAAAACTTAAGCAGAAGTTCAACTCACCCATCATGAATCTGCAGACCACCCAGCACCTCTCTGTCCCTCACCCCATCGCTGCAAAACCTTCATGTATTTTTACACCTAATTCGCTGAAGCTTAATATTAAAAAAATCAGATTTTCATCTGATTTTAATGTAACTGGCATCATGCCGCTGCTAAAAGTGGAACCAAGCCCAAACCTTGTGAAAATATAATCTCAAACCCAGGGCCTGCCTCTGTACATTTTCTGACCACCAAATTTTCTCCAAAACTTCTAGAGAACATGAGAGAGACACATCACCACAATGTTCAAAGTTCTGGACATCCACATATATAGGTTAGATTCTACACTGAAATGGACCAGCCAACATGGGAAACCAGTCTAGAAAAACCAATTATCTTTAGAGCCCAGGTTCAAATTTTAAAAACTCTTAGAGTTACTCAGAAATACAATTTATATGGGGTTGATGGTGCAAAAAAGGAGTGACAAGTTATTTAAAAGGAACACCCACCCTGCATCCACAGGCCTTTTTCACAAATGCATTTTCCTTCCTGTCCTCAATGCATTGTTCAAAGTTGATATAAACATGCTATTAAAAGGAGCTGAGGAGCACAGAGACCTTCCCCTGGCTCTCAGCCCTGAACCATCTGCTTGTTCCAAACCAAACTGCTCTAATGCTTTTGGATGCTGCATATATGAGTGTGGTAGACCAAGTGCACCTCTTCTCTGCAAGAAGCAATTACAGTTCTACATTCCATTTTCTCTGTGGCATTTAGCAGACTGTCCTGTCAATGTAGGAAGGGAAATCTTGTTAACTTAAGAGCAACATTTCTTACTGTAATAAAATATCTTGACATTGCATATAAAAATGGATTGTCATGTTTACACAATGTGGTTTTGTGCCATCTTGATGGTCTGTGTGGCTTCCCACCATTACTTAATCTTTTGACACAACTCTGTGGTCAAGTAATGCCTGGCCAAGAGATAAGACAGGATCATTCCACTATCTCATGGATTTGAATGAACGCTGTTTGTAAGGCCAAATCCAAGTTCAAATGGTAACTGGAGAAGGACAAGGTGGGCAAATAAGGAATTGTACTTAGGATAAAGTACATGACTATATTAGAATTAGTATCATATATAATATGATTACAGATCATTTAAATTTGGGGGAATTTAAAATTCTGTTTAAAAATTATACAGGTAAATAGTTTAAAAGTATTTGCTATGAGAAGTGAGTTTCTTTAAAAGATGAGAACTTAAAATTTTATTTCAGTTCAGTATCAATTTTTCCCCTTTCTTTTCTCTGGAACCTCAGAAGTAAATCTCACTATGAAAACATGTGCACACTCATACAAACATACAATCACATCTCACTTAACACTTAGGAAATCACCTAATAACACACTTTTCAGAATTTATCCAAACATTCAGTGACTTATAACTTTACATTCACACAACTTTGAAACCCCAAAGTATAAATGAGTTGTACTCAATTGTTGATTTCCATAACATCATGTTTAAAGGTAATGGGTCCAGAGCTGAGTTACAAAGAAAGTAGATATCTATCTTTGTGGCTGATTATGGGTGTAGGTCATGGATGTAAACATTTCTAGATGTTTCTGCTCATTTCTGAGATTTGTGTTTCATGTCTGCTTTGATAGAATATGTGGGCATTTCAGTGTGATTGGTTTAATGAGTAATTGGTTTCTTATCAAAGCAGTCTAGATTGGTGGGGGGACTGTATTAAGAGACAGTTCTCCTGAGCTTCTTTCTACATTTCTATACAAGTCCTCCCCAGACAGAGGCATAAACTTTCTTCTTTGTTCAGGAGCTTTGTATGGTGAACAACCTTGAAAAACAGATATGGCTTTTCTCCAGTGCAAAGGGCATAGCTCTGGCCTAATACAGTTAATGCCTTCACTAGGGCAAATGCCTGGCAGGCTGATTGTCCATTATAAAAGATTCATGTTTTCCAAGATCAGGATTTTTCCCTCCTGAAATGCAATGTTCCATGTGTACAGTTATTACCTGGTCTTCTGTGTAGCATCCTATGGGGTTCAGGCTGGGGCAGAACTGGCACAAGAAATGCTGCTGTACTGACTTCGCTTTGCCATGAATAATGAGTTTTCTTTTGTCTCTGACCCAGGATCCGTGTCTCATGCCAGCAACCCAGAAACTGTGTCAACTGGGCTCATTCGCTTCCAAGTAGAGTAAAATCCCAGAACCTTTACTGTTTCTGACAGCTGGGTGTTAAATGTGGTTGGTTCTGGCTCGCTCTAGAGTCATTTCTATGAATAGCAGACAGCAGAAATATTTTCTTTTGACCAATGTATCAACAAGCTTATGCTATAGACCGCAGGGATTAGCAAACTCTTGCCATAAACCAAGCCTTGCTTGCTGTCTGCTTCAAACAAACTATCATCTGAACAGAGTCCTGTACATGTTTTGCTTGTAGTCTGTGGCTATATTCATGTTGCAACATCAGAGTTAAGAACTTGTAATAGTCACTGTATGGATGGTAAACACTAAAATATTCTCTCTCTATGGCTTTTCAAGGGTAAAGTTATTTTTATATAGGTTAAAAAAAGGCAACAAGAAATAGAGGCCATCATGGATTGTTTTAGGAAGGTTTGGGACAGAGATGGAAATAGAATAGTACATGAGAAATACAATGAGAACTAGCAGTGAACCATGATCAAGAGACTGACTGTATCCATGAGATTTCTGCAGTATTGTCATCAAGTATGCAAATCCCATCACATACCCAAATCATCCAAGGCTCAATGTTTCCCATCTTTATATCCCTGGTCATAACTCTTTTTTGCAACAATTGCTTTTATTTAATGCAGAGCTCCCATTGCACTTTAGATAAACATTTTACTAATAAAATGTCCACCTTGCATTATAATATTTACACGTACATAATGTTCTCCTTTTAATACGCTTTTTCTGAAGTAATCTATAGATAGAATATTAAGGTGATTTTTATAAACCCCCTTTTGTGTAAAGATCTAGAAATTAATTAAAATAAACCCCCATTTAAAAAAAATATAGGATCATTAAAATAGTATTTATACTCTCATGAATCATATAAAAGTATGTCCTTAAAATAAAAATTGTATTTATGTACTAACACACTACATTTGTAGACATTTTACTTTTTTAATTATACTTCTCAAAGCCTAATTACATTTTCTCAGTTGATTTCAACTTAATAAAGGAAAAGATTTAGGTAGAACAAAATTGTTCCTATTGGCAGGGCAAAGCATGCACATATATTGAGTTTTCTGGAGGCAAAGATGTTGGAGAAGATACAGAGACATTGCTCTAAGAAAAACATGAGAAATTATGAGAAAAAGAGAGGAAAATAACCAGCCATTTGGTCATGAATTGAGTCTTCCACAGTGGAAGGAAAAGAATTCACATGATATAAGTGCTAAAGGACTATGATATCAGAACCCAGAATCACATTTTGAGAATGATTCATCATCAGAGTGTTGATCCACATGTCTTGGGGTTTGTGGGGCTGATTTACTCAAAAATAAACTTCATCAAGAGAGGTCTGGGTACCCTATAGAAAACGGAAGATTATTAATATTAACAACACTAGAAAGGATTTGCTGAGTTTTCAAGTACTTGGCTCAGCAAATTCAAATATATTATCTCAAAAAGATGTCACAGAAGCCTTACAAGGTAGGGTTGATGGTTACCTACATTTTAAAGACTTGATCAATTTGGCTTAAATAGCCTAAATAATGCTTAGGTCATGAACTCTAGGAATCATATCTGTGACATTTCATTAATGTCCAAACCATTTCATTCCAGATACTGAGTCAGTATATATTATCATGCTTCCAGTTGGCCAAAACTTCTCCACTAGAACATGCTGCTTCTAAAGAGGACAACCTAACCCTTCTGAAATCCTTCTGGAAAACTTTCATCAAGATGGACTGTTGAAACTGGACTTTCAGTGGAAACAGTAATTTACAACACAGAGAAGTCCAATATGCACCATACCCCTGAAAATCACTCCATGAAATCAACCAATATCATTTCAATACAATTTTAATAATGGGGTGTCAATAAGAAGAGATCAATTTACACTATTTCAGAGGCCATTTTCATCTGATGAGCATTGAGTTCTGAAACTGCTCCGCCTGCTCTTTGTTCAGTCCTCTGTGGAGTGGTCTTTATGCTTCCAGCCGACTTGATTTGCTGATAATGGCACTGCATATATTCACAGTTCAGATGTTCTTCTTTCCAGCCCTCTATTTCTGTGTCATTCTCACTTGCAGGAGGAATATTCTATTCTTATTGCAGGCCACACCGTTAACATACTTAACACTTTAGAATAAGGAAAGGCAAACCTTGATCTAAATCTTTAAGATGTGCTAATAATAATTGTTCAGGCAAATCTCATTATTTCTCAATGCTCTCAGAATAGACTGACTCTAAAGTAATTATGACATAGGCCAGCTGCTGGCCCAGGGCTCCAGGGTTTCAAAGAAAGGCTGAAACCTCTTCAGAGGAACCAGCAGCTCCAAGGACAAAAGGCACAGTGGGAGGAAGGTTTCCAGACACTGCACTCATCCCGGTTCAACCGTTTTTTCCCATTTTGAACCACTGAGTTTCTCTGTGACCTTAAAAAGTCAAACAGAAAGAAAGGTAAAAACTTTCAGAGCCAACAGAATAGGAAGGTGAAAAAGTTTGAATGAACAGAGAACAAGAGACAACCTAAACTTGAGATCTGACACTATTGAGAAAGTAGGTCATGCACAGAGAACAGAGATGGGAGAGTTGAAGGTGGAGGGAAGTTGCCAAGTCTTATGAATCTGCAAAGACGTAGACCTCCGGAGAACAGGGTGCCTGGAAAGTCTATCTTGAATCACTGCTGAAAGTCCAAATATACATCCATAGGCTGAACAGGACTTTTAAGTTGGGCAGCAGAAAGTTCCTGCCAATGGTGTGGATGAACAGCTGCAGTAAAGATGCTACAGAGAAAGTCTTTGCATTCCACAGTGGCAGGGTTGCTGCTCTGACTTTTCATCTGGTCTCAAATCAGCCCAGAAATTCTAATGGAGTAGAACTACTTTTCAAAGAAAGCACTTCAGATTTTGGAGAAGTCTCTTTCAAGATGGGAAGGAAAACGAGCTGGTCAAAATAAAAAAGGGAAACAAAAATGGGAAAATTTCTACCTTTCAGGGAAAGGAAGTAGGGATCCTAGATTTTTTTAAATACCCATGCTTCATCCATCCATTTGTTTATTTATCCTTCCATCCATCTATCCTCTATATATCCATCTTCCATTCATCCTTCTGTTCATTCATCTATCAATCCATCCATCCACCTATATTTCCATCCATCCATCCATCCTCCATCTATCCACCTTTCATCCACCCTTCTGTCCATCCATCCACCCACCCACCTATCCATCCATTCATCCATCTATCCATCCATCCATCCATCTATCCATCCATCCATCCATCCATCCATCCATCCATCCATCCATCCATCCATCCATCCATCCATCCATCCATCCATCCATCCATCCCTCAACTTGCTGAATAGCTTGGGAACACATTCAACTCTGTAATAGAGACTGCTGATACCATGTGATACTTTGGCCTCAGCAGTGACCACATTTATCACATTGCTCTGATGAACAAAGTGAACAGAAGGCTTCGTGGCATCCAACGTTGGCATAGCACTGTCCTCCAACTCCTCCACAAGATCTTCTGTTTTCTCTGAGCTACACCAAGCCTTCATTTTGCAGCTTTGCTTGTGAATATTTTCATTTGTAGGCTTTCCCTTATTAGCAATCAGATTGTAACCTGGCTCTGTTCAATCCTATTCTGTTTAATATATTCAGTGCCGCTGACATAGCCAGGAATGGTGCAAGATACTGGTGATAAGTATCTTAAGACATGTTCTCTGGTTTCCAGTAAATGGTACAGTTCACAGAAGAGGAGGAGGGTGCCATGTTTTTCCACTTTGTAAAGATAAGCAATCATAGAAGCAAAGGGTGACAGAAGGCCCGGTATTGGGAGTGCTTCTAAGACATGGGCATCTGTGGAAGTTTCTGGATGAGTTCAGTAGTGAAGACTCTGATACAATGATTGGAACATGGTCTATTTGACCCACTTGGGGACAATAAAAATGTTTCTCCAGCACAATGGAACATAAAATTTGAAATAGTGGTGATGAGTCTTGGACGACAATGATTAAAAATTTTGAGTATTATTTCAAGAGCATACACTTTGTCCAAGATCTTAACAAGTCAATTACAAAGCTCTCCTATTTTAACTGGTAAATGGACCACAGGAAAATGAGAATGAAAGAATGAAGGATTACTTTGTGTCAGGACAGGAATGTCATACAGGAATGGAATTTATGACTTCATAGAAGAGATTCTAGGGAATTCTCTTGTTCCTTTTTCTACGTGAGGACATGGGAAGGTAAGGTCAATGATAAGGAAGTGTATCCTCAGCAGTAAGAGTTTGCCAACACTTGAATCTGAGTGTGAGGAACTGTGAGAAAATAAACAATACTTCACATTGAGTTGCTTAAACTACTCAGACCTTGGTACTTTGGTACAGCAAATAAATAGCTCAGGATGGCGTACATTTCTGGAAATATCAGTAAGATCGGACAAGGATGGCAGCATTGAGAATCAAGACTCATTAAAGCAGTGGTTCTCAAATAATGGGGCTGCCCCTGGGGGTGGGGCCCGAGGCTCCATAAAGAGGGGCGCATTTGACCTTGGCAAACACTGTCGTAACAAGCTAAGCCCCGTGTTTATATGTCTCTGTATGTCTCTGGAGCTGAGAGTTGCTGTGTCCTGCTTCAAACCCCGCTTTGAAAAGCTATGCATTGTAAAACGTGCTCATTGGACCCATTCATCCAGACATCAGCTCTGAGGTGGCGCTAGAGGTAAGGTGTCTGTCTGCCTTGCAAGCGCTAGCCAAGGAAGGATCGCGGTTGGATCCCCCGGCGCCCCATAAGCCAGGAGTAACCCCTGAGCATCTAACAGATGTGGCCCGAAAAACCAAAAAAAAAAATCAGCTCAAATTATTTTATGTATTTTTGTTTTGCAGGTTAATTTTTTTAAATAAAGGTACTATTTACAGTCACTGGGGTGAGGACATGAAAGATGTTTTCTTCTTCCTGGGGGACATGACAGAAAATATTTGAGAAGCACTGCATTAAAGATAGAAAATAAAGATCTTGGTGAATGAGAAGGGAGGGGACCAGGGGGCCTCTGGAATCTTTTCCAAATAGCCAGCCTGGGTGTGTGGGGGGCATTTCTTGTTGGTTACTGTTGCCACCAACCAGGAAAGGGGGAGAATAAGGAACAGGGCACATTAGAGAGGTGAGGAGTTTCTTTTGTACTTCTAGATTGAAGTTGTGCACATTTCTACTCCTGCTTATTGAGTGTGGCTGTACCTTCAATGAGAAGCACAGCTGAAACCCAGGAATGGAGTCTTCTTCCCTAAGGCCCTGGAGACCACCAGACTCCATTCACAGTTCTTTATTCCAGGTCCTCAAAAAGGCTGCAAATTTCTGTGCTAATGATGCTAAATCTTTCACCAGATGCAATCTTGATCATATGTGTACCAGAGGACAGAGTCTAGGGAAGGCTGATTCTTCCCCTCCACCTCTTTCTCCTTTGAGGTTGGGGTTTAAAACAATTTGGATGGCTCCATTGAATTATTCACCCTCTCTGCAGGGGCATTTTCTTTCATGTGTCTTTTGTTTGCTGCTGGAGTCTCTAACTAGCCTCTCCCAGGGAGACAAGGGGGCCTCGGAGTGATCTGATGCAGCCCATGAGGTAGTGCAGCTCCAGCTGTTGCTGAAGGAAAACATCTGTCTCCCGAGCACTTTGAGGGCACAACACCCCAGGATGGAAGGAGAGAAGATGCTGCTTTCAACAGCATCATCCACCGACATGAATTGTGTTTGCCTTGGGC
Source organism: Suncus etruscus (assembly GCF_024139225.1). Taxonomy (NCBI): domain Eukaryota; kingdom Metazoa; phylum Chordata; class Mammalia; order Eulipotyphla; family Soricidae; genus Suncus; species Suncus etruscus. The sequence goes on along the minus strand of NC_064854.1, from coordinate 19,089,255 downwards.
ACTCTACCAGGTGCCATCTTTGATTTTTCCCCCCTATTTCTAAGGAACTGTTACCTATCCAGTTCAAATTCCAAACTTCCAGTAATATATTTATTTATATGAGCTAAGAATACCATTTTAAAAACATATTTTGAGATAATTGAAAGGAACCCATTTACATTGCTCAGAAAACTTGATTATATTTCAAAGATGCGATTCTTACTGGCATATCATCAAGACACATTGGCAAATTCATGTTCTCAAGTGGTAATATGGTCTTTAAAATGTCATTTTGATCAACTGGTTTTTAAGAATATTTAGGGGGAAGGTGGGCTAGAACCAGCTCAGTAAATACTCCTGGCTCTATGCTCATATTTGGTGCTAGAGATTGAATGGTGATGGTGATGGTGATGGGAATTGGAGAGGTGTGGAGTCAAATATATGCAAGAAAAGTGCCTTAACCCCTTTACTATATCTCACCTCATAACATTTTTTTGGGGGGTGCATGCCCAGTGGTGCTCGTTATCACTCCTAATTGTATTCAGAGCTCACTTCTGGTAAAGCTTGGGGACCACATGGTTTACTGGGGTTGAAACCCAACTTGGCCAGGTGTAAGGTAAGTGTCCTACCTATTGTACTACATGATGTATAGTTCTAACGCCTCATCCAAAAAATTTGAAAGAAAGAAAGACAGACACAAACCAGGCAGCATCTCAATGATGCTTTATCCCCAGCCTTGAAGCTTATGATGACTTAAGTCTTATAACATAAAAAGATGAAGCTCGGGTTTATTCAATTAGAATAAGTGCAAACCTTTGGGTGCTAAGGGATAGAAAAACAAAACACAGAGGCAGAATAAAAAGCAAAAACCAAACAAACCCAGCAAAAAGGCAGGGCTGAAAGGCAGATCTCAGAGGGAAAGCTGTGACAAAAAGGGACTTCTTTCATCAGGCAATTCACATCCTTAATCGCTACCATCAAATGTTGCTGTATGGCAGTTGGATTTGGAAACACCCCTTGGATAATCTCCACTATAATGACCCTTGAACCTGAACAGGCCTGGACACTGGAACCCTGTACATGCCCCATTGTCATGCCTGGTATAATAGGAAAAACTTGGACCTGGGGGTGGGGGGAACAAAATAACCACCAGAGCAGTGCCTACTGGATTGCAGAAGGCTGGGGATAAAGCATCATTGAGATGCTGCTTGCTTTGTATCTTTCTTTCTTTTCTTTTTCTTCTCTTCTCTTTCTCTCTAAATTTCTTTCTTTCTTAATTTCTTTCCTTCCTTCTTTCCTCACTCTTTCTTTCTTTCTTTCTTTCTTTCTTTCTTTCTTTCTTTCTTTCTTTCTTTCTTTCTTTCTTTCTTTCTTTCTTTCTTTCTTTCTTTCTTTCTTTCTTTCTTTCTTTCTTTCTTTCTTTCTTTCTTTCTTTCTTTCTCGTTCTTTTCTTCCTTCCTTCCTTCCTTCCTTCCTTCCTTCCTTCCTTCCTTCCTTCCTTCCTTCCTTCCTTCCTTCCTTCCTTCCTTCCTTCTTCCTTCCTTCCTTCTTCCTTCCACACCTCTGGCTAGTGAATTTCCACCCACCTCTTGCTCTCCTCTCTCTCTCAACCCTCCTGTTAGCATTGGTAAGCCTCAGACTCCAGAAGGAATAAAAAGTATAATTGGTTTCTCTTTCCCTCTCTTATCTCTGAATCCAGGGCATATGGGTGCTACACGTTGGTATCCTTGAGTGGGCACAAGAAACTACTTGGCCCCTTGTAGCACTGGGCCCTGGCAGCCTTGAGTTTTTGCAACACTGGAAGCCTTGGGACTTTACAATCAAACTTCCCTCCCTTCTTCCTCTCCTTCCTCTCCTTCCTTCCTTCTGTCCTTCCTTTCTTCCTTCCCCCTACCTCACTACTTTCTTCCCTCCCTCCCTCCCTCCCTCCCTCCCTCCCTTCCTCCCTCCCTTCCTTCCTTCCTTCCTTCCTTCCTTCCTTCCTTCCTTCCTTCCTTCCTTCCTTCCTTCCTTCCTTCCTTCCTTCCTTCCTTCCTTCTTCCTTCCTTTCTTCCTTCCTTCTTCCTTCCTTCCTTCCTTCCTTCCTTCCTTCCTTCCTTCCTTCCTTCCTTCCTTCCTTCCTTCCTTCCTTCCTTCCTTCCTTCCTTCCTTCCTTCCTTCCTTCCTTCCTTCCTTCCTTCCTTCACTTTCTTTTCTCTTTCTCCTCTCTCTCTCAAAGTCCTGTTTATATTTGACCTCATTCTCTATTTTTGTTTGATTATCATTTTTTAATCTAGAAAATTATGATGAAAACAAGTCACAGAGAATAAATAAATTTTCCTTAAGATTCTAGGGCTGTTGTAAGTGCATGAAAGTTTCAAGTTTTGAGTTGTTGGTGAGACTGGTACTTTCAGGATTCAGACTTCTAACAGGCATTTTCTCTGCCTTGTATATTTGTTAATGAGGATGAAAGAAATAATACACAAATAACCATGTTATGAAATAGAATGGAAAGAATAAAATGTTTACAAAAAACCCTGAAAACTTAGAAACAGAAAAAATTATTCCTGAAGGAGAAACTGGACATGAGGTGATATTTCCAATGAAGGAGTGAAGTAGGCTAAAGGTTTTCAAGACTTTTATGAGGACAGTACACAGAGGATCCCAGATGTTCTGGTAATGTTGTCCAAATAAAATTTGATCACCTTTAAAAATATTTGGGAAAAATCTAGATGTCCTACAAGAGAAAAATGAATTATGAAGAGGTGGTACATATATACAATGAAATACTGCATAGCTATAAGGAATGATGCAATCATTCAATTAGTTGCAATATAGATGGAACTAGAAGATTTCAGGTTAATTGAAGTAAGCCAGAAGGATAAATACAGGATAATATCAGTTATATGTGGTCTTTAGAATAAATGTATGAATAAATGCAATGGTTTAAATGGGAATTGTCTAGAACACCCTTGATCCCAGACTACAGTAAGAATAATAAAAGGAATTGAGTGGAAGAGGAGAAAGACAGAGGTAAAATAAAGAGGGACAGGGACCATGTGGACCCAGGTATATTTGTGGTGTTAAGAAAGTACAGAACTAAATATTTGTCAACAACACTGAAATCACAACACCCACATTTGAACAACCAAACCTAAAATGGTGCCTTTTATGCTGGTAGGTGGGGTGGGGTGGTGGTGACATGGGATGGACTCTGAGAACTTTGGTGGTGGGATTGGTGCTGAAGCATTTTTTTGTCTAAAATTCTACTATGACTTACTTTGTAAATCATGATGATTTAATAAAAGATAAAAAAATCATTTGGACATGTCCTTTTGTATCTTCTTTCTTTTTTTTTGCATTAGAACTTCAATTTCATGCTCATATTCTCAGCGAATATTAGAACACTCAACTGAAATCCTAAAATGCACTTAGCAGAACTTCAGTAAAGCTTACTTTAAGACATGTTTTTAGCTCTGCAAATAAAATATGGGCTCAAGTGATATTGAATTGACTGTTTGATATTTTTAGCCATGTTTATCTTTTCTGTAACGTAAGTTGAGACTTTATTAGACATGTTTCTTCTATTGTCTACAGAGTAAACAACTATGAATAACTATAAACTATTTTTGCCTTGGCAGTTTGTACAATAAAGATGATTATTTAAAAATAACTGACTCTTGTAAACAGTCATTTTTTCATAAGTAAAGCAAAGGCAGAGCAAAGCTAAGCACACACTCTCTATATTGTATAACTAGATTAGACTTCTCATGAAGCAGCTGCATAAGTTTATATTAAAGTGACCATCAGTTGCTTTGGGTTTTTGTATGTTCTCTATATAATATTATAATGCACATGTAATTACAAGGGGTTTTCTATTAAGTCATAATGAAGTTTCCTTCAAGAATACAAAACAATTGCTCTTCATGATAACTCATGACTAGGAGTTACTGCAAGCTCTGGTCATCACATGGTGTTCACAGTCAAGAAATCACCTGATCTTATATATATTTACATATCTTACATATTTTGTTGATTCATTACTCTATTGGTCAACAATATTAAAACATGCCAATGGTGTTGATCTCCCTAGGAAGCTAAGATCACAAATTCCTATGAAAGGCACCACCAAATAGCCCAATACTCTTAGAACACAAAAAACAATGGGCAATAATGCCTGGGGATCATTGGAAACAGTGAAAGAAGCTTAAAATATTCACCCCTTCTGGTAATAAGTTTACAGTGAAAGGATTTTGGTTTTAACATGAATCCTTGGCTGGACTTGGCTGTGGGTGACACCAAGATAGAACCATATTTTTTACTCTTCATTTTTCATCAATAAAAAATTATTATTGCCACCTTTATCCACATTTCCTTTCATGATAAAGACTTTTAGATTTTATCTAAGAAGTGGTTGTCTTAGGATCATGAGGAGATTCCCTAATAATTTCTTCTAAACTATTGACATTGTATGTTTTATATGGAAATGTACATACTACCTCTGATGGTGATTTACCTATTTGTCAGAGAGCAGAGCATTAACATTTCTTCCCTTAGAGATATCCAGAGACCCACATACTTGTTATAAAGAACATCATTTTCCTTCATATGTGGTAGGATCACGGATTTTTGAGCCACGGTGATGTTAATGATTAACCTGCAAAGTTTTAAAAGCTCATGAGTTCATATTAATTTGTTAATTGTTATTTAGAAAGAGAAAACCATATAGCAATGGTATTAGAATACTTAGTGTATATTACTCAGATTTCAAAATTAATTGACATATTTATTCTTATCCCTAAAATTCCATTTTTGTGTTTTAAACTTTTAATGTGGGGTCCAGTCTACTTGGTTTTTAGAGGCAAAAGATACTGTAGTTCTTACATTGATACTTTCAGTGAGCATATAGATTTATTCAGACAATAGTTTCCTTTTTTTCTCTCTTCTTTCTTACATATTCAACTGAGGTATGTCACTCCCTTGACATATGCACTTGTGAAGTTTTTTTAAAATGATTTTATCTGCCAGATAGCTCACTCTTTTGCTTGCTTTAAAATATATTTTTCTTTATCACCTTTTCATTTTTGAAAGCTATTTTTTTCTTGTATAGAATTCCAGAGACATTATTTTTAGCATATTGAGATAGGACTCCAATGACTTCTGATTTCCATTGTAGCTATCCTAAAGTCTAGTATCCTAAAGCTAGTAATCTGCCTTTTAAATCCTCTTCCTATTAATGCATGTTCTTTATCTTTGTGACTCATTATTTTATAAATATAATAATAATTTTTATTTTGACCAAAGTGGATTACATATCTTTCACAGTAATATTTTAGGTACATATTGACATTGAATCCAGGAATTCCCACCACCAAAGTTGTCCTCCCTCCATCCCCGTTCCCAGTATGCATTCCATATCCTCCTTACCCCCCCTCCCCAAGCTGCTAGTATAAGTGGTTCCCTCTGTGTCTAGCTTGTTGTAGATTGGGTATTGATTCTGTTGTCATTGGCTTTGGATTTGGTGTTTAAGTCCGATCATTTTTTTCAAGTTATGTGGTTTTATTTGAAGAAGAGAAAAGTAATAAACTGGGGTAAAAGTCTAATATGCCGAAAATGGGGGGAATCCTTCTAGAGGTTCTCGTTGTTGGTTTGAGAGATGAAGGAGAAAAAGAAGGTGAAACACCCCAACAGTACAAAAAGAAGAGTCAAATATCCAGTGGTGACTCATTATTTTTAACTTTTAAGAGCTCACCTTGTTACTTCCTTCCTTCCTGCCCAGGGTAATCTCACTTTTGAGTAACTTAAAGTCAAATGATTAGGGACCTTAATTACATGTACAATATCCTTTTTAACCTGAGTCAAGCAATGATGGGAGATGCTGTCCACACTCAAGGACAAAGGGCCACTGAAAGGCTGATGTTTTCACTCTTTCTATAATACTAGGAGAACGGAAAGTAGTTACAGCTCTAAAAAAAAAAAAAGAAAAGAAAAGAAAAGAAAAGAAAAACTTCAATATAATGGATACTAAAAGTGTATTAAAAATAATGTGTTTGGGACCAGAGTGATGGCTCAGTGGTAGGGCATTTGCCTTGCACGAGGCCGACCCAGGACTGACCACAGTTCGATCCCCCAGCGACCCATAAAGTCCCCCAAGTCAGGAGCAGTTTTTGAGCTCATAACCATGAGTAGCCTCTGAACGTCACTGGGTGTAGCCCCCCTCAAAAGAATCTGGATCCAGTGTGAAAATGAACATCATAATTTAAGTATAATGTTTATTAAATGGAAAGGGTTTGAATGCTGTGATTTTAAAAATCAAAGCTCCTTTAAGGGTGGACAAAGGGCCAACTGACATCTGAATATAAATTTCTTATTAGAGACATCTAAAATCTACAGAAAGACTTCATTAAAATTATGGAGCAAGGCATGGTTGATTACTTCTTTCTAAAATAAAGTGGCTATGGGATAAAGTATTATTGCACCTACAAGAATTAATTCATAGTGAAAAGGGTCCAATTTACCAGAAGAGTATATTTTAAATTTTTATATACCAAATACCATATTTTCTGGTATATAAGAAGACTGGGTGTATAAGATGACCCTCTACTTTTTCTGTTAAAATATAGGGTTTGGGCTCTATTCACCATATAAGACTATCTCTCTTTTAATGCACACCAAATGGAAATTAAAAAAGTAAGAGAAAAAGAGTAGAGCCCTCAAAGGTTATCAGTATATGTTTATAAAGTTAGACTTTGAAGTGCCAACATCATTTGGCATTTGTAGTGAGTGTGTGATTTTTTAATTGTGATCTCCATTGAGAGCAGGGAGAGGGGGCTCCTCTGAGAGCAGCTGGCTGGGGTGCAGTGATTAATAGGGCAGCTAAAGGGAGACAGAGCGTTCTCCTTTGTGTCCCATAAAAGCTGAACAGAGGACTGAGCAACAGAAAGTCGCATACTAGTGATGACACCTGATGACTGGATAGGATGCAGCCCCTCTGTGTGCCCTGAAAGATTAATCAGGACAATCAAAGGACTGAGTGATGATGCAGCTGGATGGGATGCAGTGGTAAGAGTGGGGCAGATCACTCATCCCTGAAGCTGGAGTAAGTTTCAGCATGCTGTATACTGGTGTATAAAACGACCCTTGACTTTTAAGAAGTTTCTCATGGGTTAAAAAGTCATCTTATATGTCATAAAATATGATACATAAATCTAAATATGTGGGTCAAAATTAGGCATAACAACAAAGATGAAAGTTAAATTTGAATCCACAACTGGAGATATGAAAACAACTTTCAAGTAATTAATAGAACAGAAAAAAATAAGTAAAGAAAATAAATAAAATTGAACATCAAAACTTTAAAACTTAATCTAGTGCTTCACCCTCACCCACAGTTATGCATGCCCTAATCTCTATAGAATAGAGATTTTATTAAAATAAATAGAGATGTTTATTAAAATACATGTGAAAGATGTAGAACATTTGATCATATGCCTGACGATAAGGCAAGCATCAAAATGTGTTAAAGGATTTACATCAGTTAGAGTATATTTGCTGAATTGAACACAAGTCATGAGTTAAAGAAACAAAAATGTTATGCTTAGCAATTGGTGCATCTAAAAAGCTCTGTAGGGAAAATATGTTCAATTTAGTAGAACAAGTAAATAAAATAATAGTGGTATAATGACAGTGATAGATACAAAATTAAATACATAAAAATGAAAGTCAAATGTTCAGGGCATATGTCTTGCCAGTACAAGGTCCCAAGTTCCATTCCCTAGTCCTCTGAGCACTGCCAGGTGTGACTCTGTGGGTCGCTGAGCACCACTCAGTCTGAGTAGCATTGAATCACCAGGACCAAAGCCACATCCAGTCAGACCTATTGACAAAGAATTGCTGGAAGTGGATTCCAGGAGCCCAAAGCACTACCTGGGAGCACACCCCAAAAAAGACTAAAAATAAACTAACTTACATCTCACCAGAAAAAATAAAATAAAAGATTGAAAAGCATATAGAATGGTTAATTGATAGTAACTGAATCTGGACTCCCCTAAGTATATACAGTTAAGCAACACATAAAAATCAGTAGCATTTTATTCTAAAAAGAAAGTAAACTGGGGCTGGAGAGATAGCATGGAGGTAAGGCGTTTGCCTTTCATGCAGAAGGATGGTGGTTCAAATCCTGGCATCCCATATGGTCCCCCATGCCTGGCAGGAGCTTCTAAGCCACAGAATTCATAGTAAAAAAAAAGTCACCTGGATCACAGAACATGGATAATTAAAACTGAAGTCCTACAGAAGAAATGGAAGGACAGCTAGTCTCCAAAGTCATCACATGAATATATTTATTTTCCAGCAAATTCTCACTGAGCTAATTTTCCTCAATTTCTGAGCGTGAAGCCAGGAGTGACCCCTGATCGCTGCCGGGTGTGACCCAAAAACAAAACAAAACATAACAAAACAAAACAAACAAACAAACAAAAAAGAAAGTAAACTGAAAGAACATTGATGGAAATAATAGAAACTGATAAAAGAAGACAAATAAAGAATAATAGTTCATTTTTGAAAAAGTAAATGTTTTAATAAAAGATAAAGTATTTCACATGCATGTTGGAAAGATTAAGACTTCAGATGACATAATTCATTGTTGCATGCTAAGACATTTGATATTAGGTATATTGAACTATTTCCTAGAAAAATAAAACCACAAGTGAATTCAATGTAGATAGAACTTATGGGTTAGATTAACAAAACCATCTTAATTGAGAGGTGAAATATTTTGAGTCAAACTTGATTAAGGGGCATCAGAATAAATAAAATAAAAATGCTTATAATGGGGCTGGAGAGATAGTACAGTAAATAGGGCACTTGCCTTGTATGCCATTAACCCAGATTGGATCTTCAACACTATATATGGTCCCTGCACACCTCAGAAAGTCTTTCGAAACCTTCTGGAAGTTATCCCAGAGCTTAGAATGAAGAGTTAGCCCTTAGCATTGTTGGGCATGGTCCCCAAACAAAAACAAACACACATAAACAGGCTTGTGAATAGTTCGTGATATTTGGAAACAGGAAAGTGTGGAGGTCAAGAGAAGTTATTTTATTTTAAATGATGGCAGAAATATCCACATATTTGCAACACTGATGGGTGTGAAAGAGAAATGACAAAATAGAGATCAATTTGAGAAGGCAAAAGAGAAGGCAAAGGAATGTATATTAGGATCGTCTTCAGGTGAGGAGCTGAATTATTTATCCAGAGTTGCACATAAAACTCTCCCATGCAGTAACTGGCCACAAGCCAGATGTGCCCTTGTAAGATCTTAGGAAATTCTTTACAATTCGCATCCACAAATTAGAACTATATATAACACATTGGTAAAACCCATCCAAAGTTATTCTGTAATATACATACAATTCAAAACTGAAATTTCTATAGTTTTAGGAAAAGTTGGCCATCCAATCAAGAATTTTTAAGACAAAACAAGCCAATTGAAGAGAAAGGGTGTGTCTCTACATTCCTATTATATAGTAATAGTTAATGTAATGCTCTAACAATTTAAATATTTTGATAAAAGATAGGAGCAGACAACACTTGAAGGGTGCTCAGTGGAGGGATAAAAATAAGAAGTATGTGGGAGCTTAATACAAGAGAGAATGAACATCACTGACTAAATCACTGACAAAATAAATGGGATTAAGTGGTTACCAACTGAAACATTTTAAAATGGGCTCCTAAGCTACAGCATTCAAAGTAACAAATGTCACCTGGATCACAGAACATGGATAATTAAAACTGAAGTCCTGTCAGAGACCCCACATGGCAGGAGTTCTGTTCCTCTTGTACTGGTATGTTGGGGTCACTGGGCTGGACAGCTAGCCAGAGACCCTTGAGACTGACCATTTAGTCCAAGGGAATAGATCCCCCCCACGCCAGAATGGCCTTCATGGCCAGACCTGGTAACCTGGGCCCTGGGGGGATGGGTGTGGAGGAAAACTCCTCCCCTATGCATCCACAAACTGCAGAGGCAAGAGCTGGGCTCAGAGACCCCACATGCCAAGAGTTCTGTTCCTCTTGTACTGGTATGTTGTGGGCGCTGGGCTGGACAGCTAGGTAAAGACCCCCTGGACTGACCATTTAGTCCAGGGGAATAGATCCCCCCATGCCAGAATGGCCTTCATGGCCAGACCTGGTAACCTGGGCCCTGGGGGGTGGGGGTGGAGGAAAACTCCTCCCCTATGCATCCACAAACTGCACAAGTGAGAGCTTGGCTCAGAGACCCCCATGCCAGTACAGCTAGCCAAAGGAAAATTCTCTTATTCATACCAGACCCCCTGCAGGGGTGTCTTTTCTTACTGATAACCATTTTCAAAAGCACGCGGGTGCATTTTTAACATTATCCAAAAATATTCTAATTCTTGACTATAGGAAAGGAAATGGAATACCCTATATATGGAGGATAGCACTCAAATAGATCTCTGAAGTCAGTGTATATGTGAACGTTACTTCTCTGTATAGTGGTCCTCTCTGACTGCCAAGACTAATCCATAAAAAATTCATCTATACAATATATATAGCCACTCTGATATATTGCCCCTCCCCCACTCAGATCCCCTTCTACTCCCTCATCTCCCAACCGGGATTTGTTATATCCTCCCTTTTTAACCTTCTTTACCCTCAGTTCTTAACTCGTTAGGCACCAAGACCAACCTGCCCCAACAAATCACCATCCAGCTCCTCAATGAAAGACACCCTCTGGATCCACCATCTCATGTCTCAGCAAGAAACCATAACCAACACGCCTGCTGACTCAAGCTTTGTGGCCCCTCTCACCCCCATCAAATCGTGGACTGTTGCATGATACCAGAATCAGCTTCAGCAAAACCCCCAGCTCAAGGACACTACAGGACTCAGAAATGCTGCAAACCATATCTCAAACTCAAGACCAAGGTCTGTGATACGAAAAAGTGCCTTGGCTTTCACTCCCCACAAGAATATCTCAAAAGACCTAATAGGGATGCCTATATTGCCTTTGAAGCTTAATACCTTTATAATAATGCATCTTAAGATGTGTATTCCTAAATATACAGATAGCCTCCCCCATCACTTTTTTTCTTCAAATGCCTTTTTTTTCCAATTTACTTTCTTTTATATCAGTTTTATCTATTTGTTCTATTTTTTAATTTTTTATTTTGATCATATTGGCTTATATATCTTTTACAGTAGTATTTTAGGTACATATTAACATTGAATCAGGGGAATACTCATCACCAAATTTGTCCTCCCCCATCCCCATTCCCTTCCTGCAACCATATCTCCCACCGTAACCCCCCGGGCTACTAGAGTAGGTGTCTCTTTGTCTAGCTTACTATTAGTGATCATATATCTGTTTGGTCCTGGTATTCTCCCTTGTTTCCCCCTCTATTTGAAGGTGGATCTCGATAATTCAAGTTATGTGGTTTTGTTTGAAGAAAAGAAAAGCAATAGAATGAAGTACAAAATAAGAAAAAATAATAAAATAAAATAAATAAAATAAGCTGAAAATGGCGGAGTCCTTCTAGAGGCTTTCAACCTCAGTTTGAGCGAGGACATAAAAAAGGTAATTGAAACACCACATCAATACAGAAAGAAATATCAAATTAAATATCTATTTGTTCTATTTTTTATATATACATATTTTTTCTATCCTCACCAGTTTTTGTGCTGCTTGGTACAAAAACCAAGAAAACACCTTGCCTGGGATAAAAGCTCAGACCACACCACAGATACTGTGTGTGTAACCTGTCATCCTTACCTAGAATAGCACCAGCAATACAAAAGAACACCATACGTTTTTGTATAGGCACAGTAAATAAGGGGAAATCATGGACTCATACACAAGATCTTATCTTCTAAGGATAAGAACTCACACTTTTTATACAAGGGTGCCTCCCATCCTGGACATATGTCATGTGGATACAACTCAGTCTCCACGAGATCGGACAGTGTTAGTTCATTCTCAAACCACAGATTCCAGACGTAGAACTGAAACAACTCCCTGCAACAACACCAAGAACTAAGCTCTGTTGGGAGATTTACTTGTGCCAGTGTTAATATGACAACCAGGACAGCGAGGAAATGACAACTTTACCTAAGACCAGGAGGTCCTATCACATCACCTAACACTAAGTGGAAATCAGAAGGTGTATTGCCCTTTGAATTATGAAAAACAAGAGCACTAACTACAGAAAACTGATTTTGACAACCGTGACTGAACAAAACTTAACTTGAGACCAGTAAGGAAAACCCTACCCTAGGATGTAGCCCAGGACTCTTAAAACAATCAAGATTTCTTAGTACAGAGGCCCAATTTTGACAACAGAGACTGAGCAAAACCTTTGGAACCATAATTTTCTAGACTTCAGCGTAGGGAACGAGCAAAAACATGGAGCACATAACACAGAACACTGAACACACCAAGGATGGAACAGAACCTAGAACCATAAAGAGTATCCTAGACCTTGTCCTAGGACCTGCGCAAATACCAAGATTGCTAGTTACAGTGGCCTGATTTTCTATTCCACAATCGAGAGGAAAGTTTCCTGACACCACAAAAAACAAACAAACAAACAAACGAAAAAACAACCTGGGATATTGCAATAAGTATGTATGGAGCCAGTGGTTGTTCTCATGACAATATGCTTCAGGAGTGGAGAAACCTGAATCTCTTAATCTCTTATCCACGGGAATTTCCTTCCTTCCCCAATACTTACTGTGCCTATGCAAAAAAAAAAAAAATGGGGGGAACACCAAACCCTGCCACTCCAGCATTCCTTTTTCTTGTTCTGTTCTGTTTTGTTTTGTTTGTTTTTGATATTATTTTCCTTCTCTTTTTTTCTTTCTTTTTCACTCTTGTGGATATTATTTGGTGATTTTTTTGTTTTTGTTTTTGTGTTTTAGTAGTTGATACCAAATTTTTCTTCTCTTTTTCTTAACCTTCTTATCTCCAATAGAATAGCATAACTTGAATCATTCAGCCCCATAAATTGAAGGGGGGAAATGATGATACCAGGACCAGTCATATGAACATGTAGTGAAAATAGAAAATGACCAGACTGGAACACCAAACCCAAAGTCAATGACAACAGAATAGATACCCAATCTACAACAAGTTGTAAAGTGGAGACCAGTTACACTAGTATTCTGGGGGGAGGGGTAAAGGAGGGAGATATGGGAGACATGCTGGGAATGGGAGTGGAGGAAGGACAACACTGGTGGTGGGAATGCCCTTCATTTATTGTCACTATGTACCATAAATAATTCTGTGTAATGCACTTCAGTCACAATAAAAATAAAAATAAAAAAACAACTGAAGTCCTACAGAAGAAAGGGAAGGACAGTTATTCTCCAAAGTCATCACATGAATGTATTTATTTTCCAGAAAATTCTCACTGAGCTAATTTTCCTCAATTTTTACTAGAGTTCAATGATGTAAATTTTATCACTGTGCTTTTGTTAATTATGTTAGTGACAAGAAAAAGCTCATTAGGATTTATGGTGGCCATCTCCAATTTCCATACTGCTTCTACCCAAATTTTTCTGGAACAAAGCTTTCATTGATCATAAAGTTGCCACATAAGCTCTGTATATGTTTTATTTAGAATAGGATTTCTATAAACCTCGTACATAAAGGATAGATAGTTTATCAGATTTAGCAGAACTTACATGTACCAGAAAAGGGCAGTAATCTAACATTACAAAATATGTCCACAGATCTACTTATTCTTTATTTAACTCTTCTCTCTTCCAGTCTTCAGTCCTTTCCTTGGCCAGGTCCAAAACGCTCTGTGCTGAATCAAATCCAGATGGTCTCTGAAATTGTTAGACATACCATAGGAAGCTGGGGGAAACTGAGAAACTGCCTGTCATTCTTACCTTTGTATTTTGCTGCATTTGTCAAACATTTTTTTTTTAAATATAAGTCTTTGCAAACACTTGGGTTTTCATCTTGTAAGTTCCTTAGATCTCTGCACTGACATTGTTCATACAAAACTCACAGGCAGTGCATGACCTCTGGGATACCCATCTGATCTAGGGTTACCCTTGATTCCATCAGGGTTTGTGGAAGGGGCTGTAAACTGATTTGTTTTTTATTTCTCACACAGCTGTTACCACTAAGATCTTTTAAGAACTTCTCCCTGCCATGAGGAGTACACACCCTCTTCTTCTGCAGCCCTACGTTCTTTTACATGATTCTAATTTGAAATGAGCTCATTGAAGAAGAAAGAAAGGAAGTACATTTTCAAGGCAGCATTGAGAAGATTCACCACAGATCATGACCCTCACAGTCCTCACCATAATTCCTTCAGCTGCTGCCTGGTTTTCTTCTCTATTTTCTTCTCCATATTCTTACTGACACTCTTTAAAATTGTTCTACTTGTAAAGTCTTCAGTAGAGGGGTTAGAAAAGTGGTCTAAGAAAGGTCTCGAGTCTGTTCTGGACACATACTTTATTGGATTCTCACTTGCTGGTTTTTTAATTATTTTTTATTATTGTGGCTGAAGTGAATTACAAATCTTTCACAGTAATATTTAAGTTACATAGTGACAATGAAACAGGGGCATTCACCACCAGTGGTGTCCTCTCTCCACCCCTGTTCCCAGCATGCATCCCATATCTCCCTTCTTTACCCCCCAGAATACTAGAGTAAATGCTGTCTTTTTTAAAAAATAATTTTTAATTTAAGTCATTGTGGTTTACAACATTATTTGGATTTTTGTTTTAGAAAATGTCTTAGCATGGGTCCCCTTACTGATGACTGATGTCAACCTTCCTCCACCAATGTGCCTAGAGTTCATCCCATGTCACCACCTTCCCTTCCTGCCTACCATCATCAAGTTACCTTTGTAAGTTTGGTTGTCAAAGTTTGGGTCTCATGATTTCATTTTTGTTGACTCTGTAGCTTAGAACTCAGTGCATTGCTGGTGATAATAAAGGACAGTTAAATATCCAAGTCACTTGGTCTCCACTGGTTTTGATTAATTGAAAAAAGGCTTTCTGTGACCTCTGCCCTATCTTTTGGCCAGCTCTCTACCTCCCTGGCAACTGCATCTTCTATTCTCACTTTAATGGGCAGCCCCACAGTTTTGAGACTTTCCAAAATCCACTGCTAATTTCCCTTCTTCCTGCCTGACTCCAGGTGCTCAACTATTGACAGTGACCTTGTAGGCCTTGCTTGTTTATCAGCTTTTGACTAAGTAGCTCTGACATTTGGTTCATTCAAGCTAGTTGCATTCTTGCTCATTCAACAAATATACAGGAACATCTAGTAAATCCCCAGATCTTTCAAATACAAAGCCCAACCATCTGTATTCCTGCCCACCGCATACTCATCAACTCAATCCAGTTATGGAAATTTTCTGTGACAGGATAATAAGTATTATTTTATAAGAATATTTAGGGCTAGCGAGATCCTACGGTGTGTAGAATGTTTGTCTTGCATATGAGCAAACAGAATTGAATCTCAGGCACCATAAATAGTTCCCTGAGACCAGAATGAGTGAAGCCTGAGTTCAGAGCCTGGAGTAAAGCCCGAGTACTGCTGGGTATGGCCCCCAAACATAACAATAACAACATTTATCAGCAAGAATATGATTTTTTAGGTCACATTAAGAATCCCACAAACTATATCTTACTGAAGTTAAAGAAAGTTAGAACCATATAGGTACATGCATTTTTTTTTATCTAGAAAACATGTTTAAAAAAATAAATAAAAATCCAAAACATAACCCTAATGGCAAAAAAAAAAAAAAGTTAGGTGAATGTTATTGTTTATAAAAGAAATGTGCCTTAAGCAGCTGCTTTATGTAAACCAAAAAGACAAGGCCCAATAAACAAAAAATCTCCCCCAAAATGGCTCAGAAATAAACTTTTATTTTGATGACATTTGACTATACGGTAGCAATTTTGATACCCAGCCAAGCTTAGTAGAATAGAAATTTTACTTGAAATGTATTTAAAATTAATATGGCTATAGTGCCATGTCTAATACAGCATGTTCTTCTCTTATATTAAATACAATAAGACAGAATTATTTTCACAGTAGTCAGGTAATGTGCTTACAATCCATAATGTGCTTTGTGATTACACACATCGACATACACGTACTTAAGAACTACTAAATTATCATTAAATAAGATCAGTGCTACCTCAATTGCATAGGATGAGCATGGCTGAATTTACACCACAGAAAATGAGAATTGGTGTTAAATATAAGTGATGAGCTACTTTACCAGTGTACAGGGTTGCTCCAAATTTCTTCTTCTCCCTGACATCAGAAATGCAAGCAGCTTTTGGTGACAATAAGAAGAGAAGAACTCGGGAGTCTTTACCAGCATGGGATTTGGCAGGCCTCCGCCATGCCAGAGGCCTTCTTAATCAGGCCTGGGGGTGGGGGGTGCGGGACTTGGGTGACCACAGCACCCCTCTACCGCCTTGCTCCAGATCTCCAGGGCTTTCCCGGGCCACATGCCTGGGCAAGCCAGTGAGGTGGGTCCCTCGGCGGAGCTTGAAGGTTGCCCTAGGCTTTCCCCCATTCCTCCTTAGGGAGGGTCTGGGTGGTGGCCCAGAACTTCCGGCCTCCCAGCTTCTCGAAGGTTCTTTCCTTCCTAAGATCCGGGAGTCTCTACCAGTATGGGGTTCGGCAGGCCTCTGCCATGCCAGAGGCCTTCTTAACCAGGCCTAGGGGAGGGTGCTGGACTTGGGTGACCCCAGCACCCCTCTACTGCCTTGCTTCAGATCTCCAGGGCTTCCCCGGGCCACATGCCTAGGCAAGCCAGTGAGGTGGGTCCCTCGGCCGAGCTTGAAGGTTACCCTAGGCTTTACTTATGGGTTGCACTAAAGCAGTCACTGGTAATTTATTACCAGTCTATATTTTCAAAACCACGCAGGGGCTAGTGCCCCCCCCCCGTGCACAAGATACCTTAATAGCTCTCACTATCATTATTATGTTTTTGTGTATGCAGAATGTCCATTTTGTACTCTGCCCTTTCGCACACCCCTACAAAAGATCATTTTTCTCTTAACTCTCTCACCTCCTATCATCATTACTCCACATTTACCCTTTTTAACTTAAGTACTGTAGAATCCTAAGTCACAGACCATAGTGGTGCCCTGGAGTTAATACCCCACCCCAACTATTCTAAAAGGCATAGAATGTACACATATGGTTTTTCAACATTTTATGTGTGTTTTTTTTTTGACGGCTATAACTCTTGCTGAATATTTTTTTATACACTGACGATTTCCCTTGTTTTTTTTTTTTTTTAATATTTTCTTCTCTTTGTGAACTGTTCAAGAGAATTTGGTGAAAGAGTCCCTCAGTTTAATGCTTATGTTTGAACCAAGTCATGGGTATTGTTGGACATGTTCTTACGCCCCCATATACTCCGATAACGCCACGTGGCTTTATTTCTTGTTTGCTTAGGCACATTAAAACGGGAAAATACTATACATACAAATAAGTTCTTATCTAATAGAGATGGGAACACACAAATATTGTAGTGCAATGGAACCTTACACCCTGAACATTGACATAATGACCTGGCACAGGCCTCAGAAGAATGGGCATTCTCCATTCACCCCTGATCTAGGGAAGACATTTAAGAATCATCTAAGGTTGTCTATAACATCACCTGGAGGCAATCCTCTACCAGGGAAGACCCTACCGCTGCTCTGACATTGACCTTCTCAAAAGAGACTTCCCTTAACACTGAGAAAACTTAATAACAACAATGACCTGTTTACTGGACTGGGCTTTCTGTATTGCCCCTTAATTGTGAGGTGAAACTAGAGGATATTCCACACCAGCCTGACTTCAATGTAGGATGTGCAGATTCCAGGATCTTTAATACAGAAACCTGATGCCAACAATAGCGACTGCGTGAAAAATAAAACTGTATTGGCACTACAGACAATGACTTGGATTGAATAAACTAGTTTGCCTGGAGCCTAGAGTTGGTCTTATGCCAGGAAACTTCAGGGGTAGGGTCTCCTTTTATTTAGACCAAGGCTTTTCCTTTACATGTCCCCCATATTTTAGTGGGCCTATGCAAACAATATTTGCCACTCTAACACCGTTTTTACTGTGCTCCTTTGACTCTAACCCTTAAAAAAATCTCTTAAATTTTTGATGTTAACTTAGACCAATATGCATGTGCATGAAAATATAAAAAAATACTATGCCTTCAATGTTTAAGGAGTCACATAAATTTCATGGCTTTAGATTGCTTTGTGTACTAAGAAATGTTATAATGTACTACAATCTGAGGACTTGTGGACAAAGTAATTGTACAGGGGTTCTGCCTTATTTTTCTTAATTTTTTTGACTGTAAGTTCAATATTTAGGATCATCAAGGAGATTTCTTCTGAGAACTCTGTTTATGGGTGATTGTCCTTCCACTGTAACTTTACCTTGTCCTCTTTGCATCATTGTTCTCATAATTAAAAATAAAAAATTAAAAAAATTAAAAAAAAGAAGAGAAGAACTAGTACACACTGCTAATGTTGTGTTTCAGACTCTTTTGTGTGACAAAAGTTAGCCACATTGCAGGCCAGAGTGATAGTACAGTGGGAAGAGCATGTGCCTTGCATGTTGACAACCTGAATTCCATTCCTGGCGTCATTCCATATGGTCTCACAAGCCTCCTAGGAGTGATTCCTGAGTGCAGAACCAGGAATAAATATGGTATATGAATACATAGTATTCACATGTAATAGAATATGGAATCTGACTATTACACTTACACATTAAAGGCCAGAATAATTAAATAATTCTCTACTTAGCAACTTAGGAGATGTGAGGATACTATCCCTTCGCTTGAAGCACTGCGCAGAGAGCAGAACATCCATTCTAAGAAACCCCTTTCTCTTTGTTCTAGGCTCTCAGTTTTGCTTCTGTGCAGCTTTCAGTGTCCTGGCTCTGCTGTGGTTTGTGGTGGTTTGAACAGAAGAGGAAGCCTGTGAGAAGTAATTACCCAAGTGAATCTCTTTATGTTGACATCCCTCCTCAAATAAATACCCCCTCAAAAATAAAAACCTGAATACCAATGCTTCCAAGAACTCTGCTGCCTTCTGCTGGCCCCTTACCGATACTCTGAATCAGATCATTTGAAAATCTTTTTTTTTTTAAATCTGTCTTTACTTGATTATATTTTGTAATTACTTTATTTAAATACTGTGCTTACAAGTTGTTCAGAATGCAGGTATTGTTTTTATTCTCACAGATACAAAGTTGCTCATAATTGAGTTTCAATCTCATACAATGTACAGCACCCTTCACCAGTGCACAGTTACCATACCTAGTGTCCATAGTTTCTTCCACCCTTAACCTATCTGATAATAAAAGCCAGAGACAATAGACATGAAGACTAGGAGGACCAGTACCGGGTAGGAAGCTTACCACAAAGTGCTGGGAATGCAATTAGGGCAGAGAAGGGATCACTATGACAATGAGACTTTGAGAATCTCAATTTCTGGGTGTCCACACAAGTCTCTAATGAACCTCTTCACTATGACTTCTGGTGGTGAGTTGGTTCTTCTCATCACTTATAGCTGCAGCAGACATTGAGTTAGCAGACAGCTCCAGGATTTTTCTTGGACAGAACACTGTTGATGTTTAAAAAAGATGCTTTGATTGGTTAATTTTTTAAAAGTGAAGATTGGAGGTCTGGAACTATAGCACAGTTGTAGAGCAGTTGCCTTGCTTGAAGTAAGACCCAAATGAGCCGTAGTCGGCTGTATTCCAAAGGGGTAGCAGGTACAGAATGGTAAACAAATTGAAAAATCTAGGGGGAGGAGGGAGAAAATCTTAAAGAAATATGTGGTTCTATAAACTTAAATTTAGAGATGATTTCAGACCAGATCACAAGATTGTCTCAAAGTTTACTCTATTCTTTTGAGTAAAAAAGAATAAACAAGGAAAATAAAATAAATAAAATAAAAAAGTAAAAAGTAAACTTTAAAAGCTCCCTAAACTGTATACTAAACGTAAAAACATTAATTAATACAATATTTAAAAAAATTATAGGTTCATTTAAAATTACTTTCTAAAATTGTATTGTATTGTATTTTTAAGACATCCCATTGCTCTTATTTATTTATTTTGGTTTTGGGGTCACACTTGGTGTTCAGGGGTTACTCCTAGATTTGTGTTTAGGAATTCACTACTGGCTGTACACAGAACATCATATGGAATGCTAGGGATTGACCGGAGGTCAGCCACATGCAAGGCAAGTGTCCTACCCACTGTACTATGGCTTTTGCCACAGGCCATTAATTTCTAAATGTATGTATATATATTTAAATGTAGACAATATCATTTACAAAATTCTTTAAAACAGGGTTTTAAGCTTACAACTTTTTTTGCCTCCAATCCTGTCAGCTCCTGGCCCCTCCCTTCCAATAAAACCCTCCTGTTTCCTCTGATCTTAACCTGACTTCTTGTAAAATATATATTTAAGTGAATTATTTTAATCTGGGTCCAATGTTTTCAGTAGTGTTCGATCTATTTGATTCATAAGCATACAGATTTCTAGTTTCTATGCCCAAATAAGGCCCAAGCCTTATCTCTTATCCTTCCAACCTCATCTTGTTATCCACCCCTCCCCTTTTCACTCCTTCCCTGGTATTTTTCTTTCTGTAATCTAATATTTTGCCCACTTTGCTTCCTTCCATCCCATAGACATGCTCTATGCAACTACAGATGTGTGAAATATTCTGATTTCTGTCCTTACCCTTATAAGATTCTCCAGGCCAAGTTGCAGTGAATTCATGCTGTTGCATTTAAATCTATGAACAAAAGATGACAAACAACTTTTAAATAATGGTGTCTTAATAAAAAATAAATGGAAAATTAAAAATAAACTATTCATTATGTTAGTCAACTAAGTCACACAAGAGCACCTACCATATTTAATTATTCAGGAAGTTCTGTCTCTACATCAGTTCTCTGTCTATCCATTTGCCCACAGCTAAGTCACTGATAATATGCAAATGTAAATTCATTTGCTGTCCTGACCTTTGGAGAAACCAGTGCAGCATCCTTGCTGCCTTCTAGGACCTGATTTGACACTAAGAAATTGATAAGGCTGTTGGTGGAAATGTTGCACTGGTGGAAGAGGGTGTCCTTTTTATAACTAAAACCCAACCACAAACATGTTTGTAATTATGATGCTTAACTAAAGATATTAAAAAAAGAAATTGGTGAGTTTCTGGGAATCAGTGGTGTAGATTGTAGAGTGGAGCATAAGGCTGTGTGCTCTGCTCTAAAGATTATTAAATATACTTCTCTTCCCCTCCTTCCTTTCCCTCTCTTATACTTTTCATTATCATAATGATTTTCTTTCTGTTTTCACACCCAAATCACTGAGTTCAATTCTACTGAGATCTTTCATTGCCTCCATGTCTAAGTTGCTCTTAAAATTCTTCACCTTGAACTAACTTTGAGTGAGCTTTGCTTCTCTCCTAGTTGGCAAATGAGCTGCTTGTCCCTCTTTCTAAACTCTGATCCAAGATGTAGTTTCTCTGCCCTTGACCACAGCTACAACACTAGGACAAACTCTCAAGGTAGATTGCAATCGGAAGCAATTATCCATTTAGCACTGCACACACCTCCTCTTTGGATTTGCTTGGTTAGGATCCAACTTCCAGATGTTTCTGCCGAGTGGACCAATCAGAGACACCAATGGTGGGCACTTTCTAGTCAACTCTATGCGACACTTTAAGATTTTTTTACCCTCCTCTTGGCATTTCTCTCTTTAGTGTCAAAGAACATCTGCTGACTCACTTTACTGGGTGAGCCCAGGGAATCCATGTCACATCTAGAGCCAAGGCTGGGTGGCATGAGGTAATCTCAGAGACTCTAGGCTG
Organism: Suncus etruscus; assembly: GCF_024139225.1. Taxonomy (NCBI): domain Eukaryota; kingdom Metazoa; phylum Chordata; class Mammalia; order Eulipotyphla; family Soricidae; genus Suncus; species Suncus etruscus. The sequence goes on along the minus strand of NC_064854.1, from coordinate 19,067,396 downwards.
TCAGCAGCTGGGCTGCTTTGCCAACAGTTTCTGAACAGAAGAGCTCAATATTTTCTAAACATTTGGGGGGTTATTTCAGTCTATGCCAACCATGAAGGAAATGGTTTGTAAAGAATGAACATTTGACTATCCAGTTATTTAGACTCATTCATGAGTTAAAATGGCAAGCATGCTGATTTTAGAGGGAAGTGAAACTGGAGGACTCTCCAATTCAAAGCATAAAATGGAACCCTTGCCCCCCAATTATAATAGACTTCACGTTAGAAATATAGAATATACACATTGCTGTGCTTTGGGCATTGCATAACTTATTTGATAATCTAAAAAGCATTCTGTTCTACTTGTTTCATTCTTCCACCAATTCTTGCTTTTCCACACTGAGAATCGACTGCGGAGGAGTTCTGACTTTTCAGAGGTTATTTAGATACTTTACCTGCCATTCATTTTGCTGCACAATAACAAAAAAGGACTTGAAGTCATTTCCTCAAGGAATCCCTTTCTACTTTACAGAAATTACTTTAAAAGGAAAGTTTCATTATCAGAGAACTCCAATGCATTAAAAGGGTTTGGTGTAACAAGAAAAAAAATCCAGCCAGAATAGTTCACAATAATGCTGTATTACACAATATTTTCAACTTTTGTCATGTTACACTACATTGAACTTTGCAGTTCATTGATTTTCTGTACATTCTTGTTAGGGTGCTGTAATGATGTTTAGAAAAGCTCCAAATTGAAAAACTAAAGCTAGGAAAGTAACTCTTGAATTTCTACTAATTAAATAACTTTTTCCTGGGAGGTAGATTTCTTACTTCAGTATTTTTAAATCTGATAGTAAATTAATGTCACTTGTTTAATTAGCAAAGAGGTGTGATTTATTTTCTGCAACTGGAAAATAACTACAAATGAGTTTTTTTAACTTTCCCTGTCACTTTTTTTGGGGGGCAGTGGGGGTTGGGTCACATTCAGTGGTGTTCAGGGGCTATTCCTGATTCTGCATTCAGAAATTGCTCCTGGCAGGCTCAGAGGACCATATGGGATGCCAGGAATCGAACCAAGATCAGTCTGGGGTTGGCCACATACAAAGCAAATATCCTACCGTTGTGCTAGTGGTAATGGAATGCTCAAAGTTCTCAAAGTGAAGCCAAGACTTCGAAAATGACCAAAGATACCCAATCTACAACAATCTAGACACAGAGGGGACCACTTATATAGCAGTCCAGGGGGTAAGAGAAGGGAACGGGGGTAGAGGGAGGACAACTTTGGTGGTGGGAATGCCCCTAATTCAATGTCAGTATGTACCTAAAATATTACTGTGAAAGATATGTAATCCACTTTGGTCAAAATAAAAATTATTATTATAATAAAAAATTGACAAAATATGCTCCTCTTAAAGCTATCCTCTACTTATAGGTTTGTTTATATTCTATTATGATTTTCTCAAAGATTGAAGATACAGATCCATCCCTTACTGTTGTAAAATTTAGAATGTAATCCAACTCATTGGACTTGGTGATCAAAGAGTAGTTAATAATTATTAAAATTTGCTTATTTTTCCATGTTCTAGAATTCTGAAATCAGCATAGTTGGGCATGTGCTCTGTTTCATGAAACTAGAAATCAAAATTCCTATCTTTTGTATCTTAAGCATTTTATATCTTTGCTTTATAGTCTCAGTAATTGTTAATGCTTCATGAGTCAAATTTACCATTTTAGATCAAATGAGAAGGTGAAGAAATACATGGCCCCATTTCTAGCTTTGCTTGTAAAGGACATAGGGGTCACAACTTAAGTTAAAAGGGGGAATAAACTAATAGCAATCAACTCCTCATTGTAACACAGACGAGGACGCTGACAAAGACCTGTCTTCAAGATTGATGAGACAGGGATTTATGCCAAGCACAGACTAAACAGAACATCATTAAAGGGAGAGTATATTAAGAGCAATCAAAAATATTTTTAGTTGAAAACCACCATAGTCAAACATACAATATTTTAAGTAAATGAAAACTTATCAAAATCGGTGACAGTGAGTGTAGTGCTTAAAGAAAAATGCCTTGCACTGAATATAATAAAAACAAGATGGTATAAAATCAATGCTGTCTAAACTATGATGGTTAAAAAAATCCAAAGTTATACTAGAGTTATATTCTGAGGTGTGAAAATAAATAAAATAATTAGAGCAGAAAATAATTATATTGATAAACCCAAAAACTGATATAGAAAAATCAATGAAGCCCAATTTTTGTTTGCTGAAAATATCAAAAAAAATCATCAGTTTTAGTCAAACTAAGGATACAGTAGATCAGACACAAATTTATAAAGTAAGAAATGAAGGTATGTAAGTGAAAGGATGAATGAAATGAAGGTAATAAAATGAAGGTATGCATATATAAAGGATATAAAAGAATACTATGATAATCATATACCTACAAATCTGATAAGAAGTGAAAGTGCCATTCTTCAAAGTTAATCTATCAAAAGTCACATAGAGAATATAAAACAATCTGAATAGGCCAATATCAGGAAATTGAATCGATCTGTCACACTTTCCCAAACAGAGATCAATTATACAAAATAGGTTTATTAGTAAATTTTGCCAACCACTTGAGGATAATTTTTTTTCAATTAGATACTATTCCTTTCAAAATATAAGAAAAGAAATCTCCTGCTCACTCATTCTGTGAGGACATTGCCTAAACAGTAAAACCAGGCAAAGAACTACAAGAACTACAAATCTTACCTCCTAAGAGCATGATTTCAACAATTATAAAGTATCAAATGTAATTCAACTTTACATGCAAATCATCATACGTCTCAACAAAGTAGGATTTATTCTGGGTAAACAACATTGGTTCATCTTCTCAAATTAATTAAAGAAATATATTCTATCTATAGAATACAAAAGCAAAATAATATAATCACAAAAATAAAGAAAAAACATTTGGCAAATACCAATACCTACTTATAGTAAAATATTTCAATTATCCAGGTATAGGAAGGAACTTTATTAACTTGATTTTAAAAAGCATGTTAAAAATAAATACATAGGATAGTAGTGAATAATATGATGCTTTTCATTCAATATCAGAAGGTAAAACAATTTATTTTATCATTGTTTAATCACCAAACTGTAAGTCCTAACTAATGGAATAAGGCAAGAAAAGAAAATCAAAAGCACAGAGATTGGGGACAAGACTTGAACTGACTTTGTTCCCAGAGAAATAATATCTACATTGAAAAATATTCCTGGACATGAGTGATTTTAATAAGTTGTATAACACAATGTTAAAATGCAAAAGTCAATTATTATCCTACATACTAGCAATGAATACGTTGCATTTAAATTTAAAAACCACATTACTACTTACTTTTACACTGAAACTAAACTAAATATGTTGGTATAAACCTAACAAAACATCATAGAAGGTAAACTATAAAAATCATAACTCACATACTCAGATAAGTAAATGGGTAGAAACGGATATTATGTGTAAAGATAAAAGTCAAATACTAAAAACAAAACAAAAAAAACCAGAATAATAATAAAAAAAAGTCAAATACTATCAAAATTGCAGTTTTCTTCAACGTGAGCTCAAATGTCAATAAAAAATCCTATTATTCTGTGGATAATGATAAATCAAATCTAAATTTAAATGGAGAGGGAAAAGGTACAGAACTGTTAACACAATACTGAAGAATAAAACAAACACTATACAACATCAGACAGATTAATTAAGATAGCATGGTGCATATATATATATATGCACCATGCTATCTTAAAATATATTATATATAAATTATATATAAAATATATACATATAATAAATATATACATAAATTATATATATATATATATATATATATATATATATATATATATATATATATATATTTGGTTTTTGGGTCACAACTGGCAGCATTCAGGCGCTACTCCTAGCTCTATGCTCAGAAATTGCCCCTGGCAGGCTCAGGAAACCATGTGGGATGCCGGGATTGGAACCACTGTCCTTCTGCATGCAAGGCAAATGCCTTACCACTGTGCTATCTCTCCGGTCCCTATAGCATGGTATATATCTTCAAAGGGGGAAAGATAGTACAAGGGAGTAAAGATTTTTTTCAATATGCCATAATACCAAATATTCAATTCACATGTATCACAAGCAAAACAATGAACCTAGACAAAGAACGTAACAACCTTCACTAATAAAGACTCAACTCTCTGCATCCAATTTGGTTCCTGGAGTCTGCCATAAGTAAGCCCTGAGTTACCACTAAGTGTGTCCCCAAAATCAAACCAAACCAAAATTGCTCAAATGATAAGTCTGCTAAGGTTTTTTTTTTTTTTTTTCCCAAAGAGTTGTCTCCAGGATAGCAGCAAGACATCTTTTGGGAATCTGTTTAAAATGAAATTTCTAGACGTGATTAAAAAACTTTTTTTTTTGAAGCCAGAATATTACAACCAGTAACAGGGTTTGCTTTTTCTTTTTTTATATATATAATATCTTTAAACATCTTGGTTACAAATATGATTGTGATTAGGTTTCATTCATGTAAAGAACACCCCCCTTCACCAGTGCAACATTCCCACCACCAATGTCCCAAATCTCCCTCCATCCCATCCCACCCCCACTTGTACTCTAGACAGGCTTTCCAGTTCCCTCACTCATTCACATGGTTATGGTAATTCTCAGTATAGTTATTTCTATAACTGTACTCACCACTCTTTGTGGTAAGCTTCATGAATTGAGCTGGAAGTTCTAGCCCTCCTCTCACGGTCTCTGAGGATTGTTGCAAAAATGTCTTTTATTTTTCTTAAAACCCATAGGTGAGTGAGACTATTCTATCTCTATCCCCCTGACTTATTTCACTCAGCATGATAAATTACATGTACATCCATGTATAAGAAAACTTCATGACTTCATTTCTCCTGATGGCTGCATAATATTCCTTTGTGTATATGTACCACAGTTTCTTTAGCCACTCATCTATTGAAGGGCATCTTGGTTGTTTCCAGAGCCTGGCTATTGTGAATAGTGCTGCAATAAACATAGGTCTGAGGAATGGGTATTGTATTGTATTGTATTGTATTGTATTGTATTTTTGTGTTTCTAGAGTATATCCCTAGGAGTGGAATAGCTGGGTCGAATGGGAGCTCAATTTCCAGTTTTTGGAGGAATCTCCATATCGTTTTCTATAAAGGTTGAACTAGACGGCATTCCCACCAGCAGTGGATAAGAGTTCTTTTCTCTCCATATCCCCGCCAACACTGATTGTTCTCATTCTTTGTGATGTGTGCCAATCTCTGTGGTGTGAGATGATATCTCATCGTTGTTTTGATTTGCATCTCCCTGATGATTAGTGATGAGGAACATTTTTTTCATGTGCCTTTTGGCCATTTGTATTTCTTTTTTTTTTTTTAATCAAAGTGTCTGTCCATTTCTTCTCCCCATTATTTTATGGGATTAGATTTTTTTCCTTGTAAAGTTCTGTCAGTGCCCTGTATATTTTGGATATTAGCCCCTTATCTGATGGGTATTGGGTGAATAGTTTCTCCCATTCAGTGGTTGGCTCTTGTATCCTGGGCACTATTTCTTTTGCGGTGCAGAAGCTTCTCAGCTTAATGTATTCCCATCTGTTTATCTCTGCTTCCACTTGTTTGTTTCCTCCTTGAAGATGCCTTTAGTCTCAATGTAATGGAATGTTTTCCCTACGTGTTGTTCTATATACCTTATGGTATCAGGTCTGATTCAAGGTCTTTAATCCATTTGGATATTACCTTCATACGTGATGTTAACTGGGGGGTCTATGGTCACTCTTTTGCAAGTGGCTAACCAGTTCTGCCCACATCACTTGTTGAAGAGGTTTTTCCCTGCTCCACTTAAGATGCAAAATTGTTAAAATACAGATTAGGAGATCCCCCTGTGTTTTAACAGGTCTTTCAAGTAGTTTGAAGCACATTAACCTTTATAACTCCTCTCTAAATCAGAAGATTCTAAACTTTGTTTATACATCACCTAGTGAGTGATCTAGGGATGTTTCAAACAAGCATCAATCTTTGCGTTTTAACCCCAGAAATTAGAAAATTATTGGTTTGGGTTGAGATGAGAGAACTGGAAATATTGCTGGCTTCTTGAATGATTTCATTGAGTAATCAAGGTGGAAAATCACTCTTAAGAACTTTCAACTTCACCATCTGCCTGCCGATTGCAGGCTCTGTGTGGAAGTGTTTCTTTCCTGATGGAGTTATGTATGTCGTATAAACATACACAGACTATAATGAATTCGATATTCCCACATTGTGAGTGCATTTAGATATGAAATGAAATGTGACAACACATCTTATCATGTATTTTCATTTTGTTTACCATACATGATAAACATTTGAAGTCGGATTAATTTAATGCAATGTCTCCTTTGGAATCTATAAATTTCATGCATGCCAGGATGACATGCAAAAATGCACCTCTAAATGTGATCCTGTGATCTTTGGGGAAAGCGCCAGAGGGGAGAAAGAGAGAGTCCAAGGTATGTTGACCATGTAAAGTAAGTTTAATCATATGGAATTGATTTAAGTTACATTTACATGTACCAAAAGAAATGTTCTGGACTAAATAAATTCAATATTAAAATTGCCTTCCTACTCCATACCTAACCAATTTTATCACCATCTATCCTAACGCTTGGATATTACTTAGGGAAAAAATGTGATTTTTCAGCTAGTAAATGAAGAGAGCAAGTCAGAGGTTACAACTCCACAGTTTCAGTAGAGGATGAATGTTCTCAAAACCTATGTCTCTGTTATGATGGAAAGGACAAAGAAGCACTCCTTGGGGCCGGAGCGGTGTTGCAGGGTGTAAGGGGTTTGCCTTGAGCATGCTAGCCTAGGACAGACCACGGTTCGATCCCCGGTGTCCCATAGAGTCCCCTAATCCAGGAGCGATTTCTGAGTGCATAACCAGGAGTAACCCCTGAGCGTCACTGTGTGTACTCCCCCAAAAGAAGCACTCCTTACTGTCATTTACTTTCTCCAATCTTAGTCTAGATCTCTCACTTTATAAGCATTCTCACCTGCAACATACTGGTTCTCAATCTCTTTTTATAGGAGATTAAAAACCTTCCTGCTAATTCCAGGTACAGGCTCTGGGAAAAGCCATTGTGAATCTGGTCTCCCAGAGATTTGGAGCCGGGAAGATTCTAGAACATTCAAGGTGGAGAGAGAGTAGTCCAACATCAGAGAACAATGGTTGTAATAGTCAGAATGTAACTCAGGGTTCCTAATCTTCAGGATTCTCCAGTGGAGATTTGGATGGGCCAACAGCGAGAGCATGGGGGCAGGGGGGGACAACTCAATTACTACAAAGGAGAAACCAAGTAAGTAGAAGCAGGGCTCAAGCGTGGTCAGGGACCACGATGCTCTTTCTTCCTACTCTAGACTTGAACCTTCTCACACTTAGAAGGGGGAAGAAAAGTGGCAAGATTTACCCATTTTCATCATTAATTTCATGTCTAAAATTATTTTATTTATCCTGGCGTGCACAAAGTTCAGAGATTCCGAAGGAGACATTGAACTGACTTAAGCACTCACACTTCCTGAAACTCTAGATTTTGCTGAGTTAGAGATCTTGGTTCCTCACAGAAGTGAAACATTTATTTCAGGATATTACTAAACTTTAATCTACACAGAAAGGATTCTACTAAACCTAAATCTGTACACAAAGGATTCTACTAAACTTAAAATCAAGGCTAGAGGCATAGCCATATCGTGTAATCCATAAGCCAACTCCCCACCAAGCAAGAGGGATCCATTATCATCAGAAATAACTGCTTATGGAGATCTAGAGTTAGTCTGATATGTCAGGGGTACTATCAAGGACGTTTAAAACCTATAGGAGTCGCTGGAGCACTTCCAGTTGCTTCCATGCCTGATGCTAACTTTGAATGGACTACTGAAACAGCCGTAGCCCCAGAACTCCATTGGCACCCACAGAGTCTCAGAAATTAAACTTCACACTAGAGAAATTACTGCTGAGGTGAGGGGAAACTAAGATGAGATCTTGTGGAGAAAGATAAATGAAGTTCTTTTTGGAGGTTGTTTTCTTTTATTTGGGGACCATGACCAACTGTGTTCATGGCTTAATACAAACTCTGTGCTCTGGGATCATGCCTGGGGTGTTTGGGGACTTCATGCATTGTCAAGGATTGAACTCCCATTGGTCATATGCAAAGCAAACACCCAATCTACCCAATGTGCTATCTCTCTGGCCCAAAAGATGAATCTGAATTATGACTTCATAAGTGCCATAGCTTTTCCCATAAGCTCCAGAGTTTAATAAAATGTTTATAAGTTAACTATTGCTTGTTAAGTTTTGAAACCTATGGCTGGCTTCCAGTTTCAAGTAATAAAAGCAGAACATTAGCACCATATAGACTTAAGAATAAAGAACACAGGACTGTCAATCAATAATAAACTCATTTATTTATTAGAAAAAATGGAATCGACATAATAGAAAAATTCTCTCTTCATTCTCTTTCAAAATATTTACAAGTAGAGATCAGAGGTTCTCTTGCTCACTATCCATGTGATCCTGAGAAGGTAAAACATTATGATTCTATTTATATCTCAATTCAACTCATCAATCCTATTGGTGATTGAAAGCTAATGAGGCACATTTGACCAGAGAGATAACTCAAAGGGCTGGGATGCATAGTAAGCATGTATAACACATCTCATGTGCAAAATCTGGCTCCATCTATTTTATCATTCACAAATACCTTGGCATCATACCTTGTATTAGTGGATAACCATGAAGTGTCTTAATTAGTGTACATTTACATAAAAATATCAAACTTCTAGTTCAGTTGTAGGAATTGCATATTCATGAGTATGCAATAGACGATCATCACTCTTATGAAGCAATTTGTGAAAGATTGGGAATTTTGCTGATCTCAAATCTACTTTAACAATGATCTTCCTCAAAAATGGTTGGGCCCGATATTAACTTTGCTTTCTTCTGCAATACTTAAAGGGAATTCACACAAATTCATTTAAAAAAAAAAACTAGCTTAAAAATATCTTAAATGTATTTAAACATATTGAAGAAAATGCACATAAAACAGGCATTTCAAGTGTTTAAAGTCTGAGACTCAATGATATTGCAGGTATTTATGATGGTGTGTACTTATAATAATCATCACCACCAGCTTCTTTGAATTTTTTAATCTTTTGAATGGAAACTTTAGACTCATATTCGATAGCTACACATCCTTCCTTCCATTCAGGCTCTGGAAACTGCCCTTCACATTTCTATCTCACAAAGATTAAGTTTGTGGAAAATTTGTAGCCAAATTCTATTGTGGCAATTAGATCTATATTTAATTTTTCTGGCAAAGTTAAATACTGTCAACTTATGATTCTCTGAGTAATTTGTTTTTGTATGGAATTGGCATTTTTATTTTGGGGGAAATTTTTTTCACTTTTCTAAGGCAGATATATGGTTGTCTCTCATGGTCAATATTTGCTTAGCTTCACAAAAAAGTGTTTTCTAAAATTACCACACCACTATGCATTCCCACCACAGAATATGAGTTCCACTTGCTCCAAATCACTGTCAGCATTTGGTATTGAGGTTTTTTTTTTTTTTATATAATAGCCATTCTAATATGTTTATAATGGAATCTCATTGTGGGTTTAACGTGCATTTCCCAAATGACTAATGATTTGGAGCATCTGTTTATGAGCTCATTTGCCATCTGCATATATCTCCTTTGGTGAAGTGTCTATTAAAAAAATTTTACCCAGTTTTAAAATTGGGAATTTGATTTTATGTTTTCTGGTTGAATTTTTAGAGTTCTTTTTGGATTCGAGATAGAAGGTTTATATCATGGGTTTTTTTTTTTGTATTTTTCTTTGTTTTTACTCATGTAATATATATTATATATAATGCCTTAGCCATTATATATAAATTTTGAAACAAGTTGGTGAGATTTATTTTTAATCCTGGTAAGATTTTGATGAGAATTGGGTATGTATTGCTCAATCTGGTAATGGCTGACATTTTAACAAGATTGTCTTCCTTATCCTGTGAAACAAGGTAGACCTGTTATTTAGAAATTTAATATAATTGAAACTAGTGTTTCCAAGTAGTTCCCAATAAGAAGACATTACATTTATCCTAATTTTAAAGAATATATACCTTATGGACTTGCTTTGCTGCTATTAGAAATACTATTTTAAAGCTTTTTCAAATATCAATATTAACTTCTATATAACAGCTTAGATTATGATAATTTTTCAAAGACCACTTATGAGTTCTCAATGTTTTTACAGATTACTTTGCCATATTACTCTAAGACTATGAAAATGATATTGAAGCTTTTTGATGTTGAATATTTTTTATCTTTTTTCTTATCTTAGCAAAATTTTTTTATTTTTCTAATTCAATATTTCCCCTTTTAGCATATGCTATATATATGTGTGTATATATATATATGTGTATATATATATATGTTTTTGGGCCAGACCAGGTGATGCTCAGGAGTTACTCCTGGTCATGCACTCAGAAATCAGTCCTGGCTTGGAGGACCATAAGGGACGCCCAGGGAAAGAATCATGGTCCATCCTAGGTAAGTCGCGTGCAAAGCAAACACCCTGAGCTCTGGCCCCTAGATATCTTTTTCTATTCCTAGTTCACTGAAAGATGATTACATCCTCCTTTTCTTCATTTTGTTATTCAGATAAAATGCATTGATTAAATTTTGCACATTGAATCAGCCTTATATTCCCAGTGGCACAATTGAAACTTATGAAAACTATTTTTTATTCCTCTCCTACTTTTTCTGTTTCCTAAAATTGGATCATAATGTGTTTATATATAGTATTTATAAAAAGTGACTCATAAACACTCCATTTAATTCTCATATCTTTAAACTCATCCACACCTCAGTCCTGGGATGAGGACTCAGTGATGGGTACTATTTTAAATGCATGAGACAGACACTGAGTTCAACTGTCTGCTCCCAACCAATACAAAACACTTATTTAGCTCCATTTTTATCTATTTTTACTTAATACCAAGCTCTGATTAATTTACATATAATCAATTATTTAAGTTTGCACTTTGAAACATATTTTATGGACCAGGCAGGGAAAATCCGCAAAAGTACACCGGCCCAGTGGGGCCCAACTGTGAAAAACTGTGAGTGTGACCTGTCTATGTCTGTGCACTCTTTCTAAAGAAAGAACACCATTGCAACAAGAAGGAAAAATTACAATAAGAACGGTGCTATATCACAGAAGCAAACATTTCTCTCTGGACTGTCTTCTCTGTTGCATGCTTGGGCCTAAGATTTGACCCAGTGTGAGGCTTCATCCACGGAGGACTCCCCTCCCTTAGAGGCAAGTCAGCCCAGCCAGAAAGGGAGGAGCCAGAGGAGAGTGCTGCCTGCATCATATAGACAATGAATAGCACCACAACACGTAGAAAAACCCACAATACAAGTGTGACAATGGGGAAACAACGCAGGCCAGCATCAGACATAGAGAATGAAGATGACAATTCTGAGGACCAGATAATGACCAATCAACTAATCAACCTCTCAGATAAGGACTTTAGACTAGCAATATGGAAGATGCTCAACGGACTCCAAGAAACCATGGATCGAGTTGAACAGAACACTAATAAGAACCAAGAAAATATGAAGACAGAAATCACAAAACTCCAAACTGAAATAACATGTCAACTAACAGGACTGAAAAAGTCAGTAAACGAAGTGAATGACAAAATGGATAAGCTCTGGGACAGGGTATCAGAAGCTGAGAATAGACTTGGTGCTGTGGAAGATGAGATACATAACAATTCCATACAGCAGGAGAGATTGGACAAAAAACTTAAAGCAAATGAGCAGACAATGGAAAAATCAGTCAAAGAATGGGAACAGATGAAAATAGAAGTCTATGATAAGATCAACAGAAACAACTTAAGAATCATTGGAGTCCCAGAGACCCAGGAAGAAAATTTCCAAGAAGAATCAAAGGTCAAGAACATCATTAAAGAGAAACTTCCAGAGCTAAAGAATATATGTGATCAAATCCTGCATGCCCGAAGAGTACCAACCAAAAGAGACCCCAGAAAAACCACCCCAAGACACATCCTAGTCACAATGACAAATCCCACAGATAGAGACAGAATTCTGTAAACAGCAAGATCAAAAGGGGAAATCACGTTCAAGCAAGCTTCCCTGAGATTTACAGCAGACCTGTCACCAGAAACACTCAATGCCAGAAAGCAGTGGTGGGATATTGTGAACAAGACTGAATGAAATGAATGCTTCACCCAGAATACTATACCCAGCAAAACTCACTTTCCGGTTTGACGGAAGAATACATGGCTTCACAGACAAAAAACAGCTCAGAAACTTCACAGACACAAAACCAGTCTTAAGAGAAAAACTGAAAGACCTAATCTAAGACAAGACTACCTAAAAGACACACCAAATTTTGAAATAAAGATGGCGTTAAATCCCAGGACAATTCTTTCTCTCAACGTCAATGGACTAAATGCACCAGTTAAGAGACACAGAGTGGCTAAATGGATCAAAAAACTCAATCCAACCTTCTGCTGCCTACAAGAAACGCACCTGAATAGTCAGAACAAACATAGACTCAAAATAAAAGGCTGGAGGAAAATTATCCAAGCAAACAACACCCATAAAAAAGCTGGAGTGGCCATACTAATATCAGATAATGCAAACTTTATACTCAGGAAGGTTGTAAGGGACAAAGATGGACATTTTATATTAATCAAGGGGTATGTAGAGCAGGAAGTATTCACTCTCCTAAACATATATGCACCGAATGAGGGCCAGCAAAATATTTAATACAACTGTTGACAAATCTGAAAAATAATATCAATAACAACACAATAATTTTGGGGGACCTTAACACGGCTTTGTCAACACTGGATAGGTCAACCAGACTGAAACCCAACAAGAATATACTAGACCTGAGGAGAGAAATGGAAGAAAGAGGCCTAGTGGATATATATAGGACACTCCATCCCCAGAAACCTGGATACACATTCTTCTCCAATGTACATGGGACATTCTCCAGGATAGACTACATGCTGGCACATAAAACATACCTCCATAAGATCAAGAGGATAGAAATTTTACAGACTACCTTCGCTGACCACAAGGCTCTGAAATTATTTGTGAACTCCAAAGGGACTCAGAAGAAACACTTTAACACCTGGAAGTTAAACAGCCTCATGCTCAATAACCAGTGGGTCCGAGATGAAATCAAGGAGGAAATCAAAAGGTTCCTGGAAACAAACGACAATAAAGACACAAACTATCAGAACTTATGGGACACAGCAAAAGCAGTACTAAGAGGAAAATTTATAGCTTTGCAAGCACACATCAGGAAGGAAGAAGGAGCTTACCTGAGTAGCTTAATGACACAGCTAATAGAACTAGAAAATGCTCAACAAAAGGACCCAAGAATAGGAAGACAGAAGTAAATAACAAAGCTGAGAGCAGAAATCAACGAAGTGGAAACTCAAAAAACAATCCGAAAGATCAACGAAAGCAGAAGTTGGTTCTTTGAAAAAATAAACAAGATTGATAGACCACTGGCAAACCTAACAAAGAAAGAGAGAGAGAGAAACTTGATAACTCATATCAGGAATGAAAAAGGAGAGATCACTACTGATAAGACAGAGATTCAAAGGGTAATCAGAAACTACTTTGAAAAACTCTACGCCACTAAAAATGAGAACCTGGAAGAAATGGATAAATTCTTGGACTCTTATAATCTTCCACGGTTGAAGGAAGAGGATGTAGCATATCTAAACACCCCCATCACCATTGATGAAATTAAAACAGTAATCAAATGTCTGCCGAAAAACAAAAGCCCATGGCCAGATGGATTCACTAATGAATTCTATCAAACTTTCCAAGAGGAACTACTGCCAATCTTGGCAAGACTCTTTCATGAAATTGAACAAACAGAAACACTTCCAAATAGCTTTTATGAAGCCAACATCACCTTGATACCTAAACCAGACAGAGACGCTACCAAAAAAGAAAATTACCGACCAATATCACTGATGAATGCAGATGCAAAGATCCTCAACAAAATCCTGGCAAATAGGATTCAATGCCTCGTTAAAAAGATCATCCACTACGATCAAGTAGGTTTTATCCCAGGAATGCAAGGATGGTTTAACATCCGTAAATCTATCAACGTAATACACAACATCAATAACAAGAAAAATAAAAACCACATGATCATATCAATAGATGCAGAGAAAGCATTTGATAAGGTCCAACACCCATTCTTGATCAAAACTCTCAGCAAGATGGGAATGGAGGGAACCTTTCTCAATATAGTGAAGGCCATCTACCACAAGCCAGTGGCAAATATTATCCTCAATGGAGAAAAACTGAAAGCCTTCCCTCTAAATTCTGGCACAAGACAAGGCTGTCCTCTCTCACCACTCCTATTCAACATAGCACTGGAAGTACTTGCTATAGCGATTAGGCAAGAAAAGGATATCAAGGGCATCCAGATAGGAAAGGAAGAAGTCAAGCTCTCACTGTTTGCAGATGACATGATACTCTACTTAGAAAACCCTAACGACTCTATCAAAAAGCTTCTAGAAACAATAGACTCATATAGCAAGGTGGCAGGCTACAAAATTAACACACAAAAATCAATGGCCTTTCTATACACCAATAGTAATAAGGATGAAATGGACATTAAGAAAACAACCCCATTCACAATAGTGCCACACAAACTCAAATATCTTGGAATCAACTTGACTAAATATGTGAAGGACCTATACAAAGAAAACTATAAAACTCTGCTCCAAGAAATAAGAGAGGACACACGGAAATGGAAACGCATACCCTGCTCATGGATTGGCAGGATTAACATCATCAAAATGGCAATACTCTTCAAGGCATTATACAGATTTAATGCCATCCCTCTAAAGATACCCATGACATTCTTCAAAGAAGTGGATCAGACACTTTTGAAATTCATTTGGAACAATAAACACCCTCGAATAGCTAAAGCAATCATTGGGAAAAAGAATATGGGAGGAATTACTTTCCCCAACTTTAAACTGTACTACAAAGCAACAGTTATCAAAACAGCATGGTATTGGAATAAGGATAGGTCCTCAGATCAGTGGAATAGGCTTGAATACTCAGAAAATGTTCCCCAGACATACAACCACCTAATTTTTGATAAAGGAGCAGGAAATCCTAAATGGAGCAGGGAAAGCCTCTTCAACAAGTGGTGTTGGCACAATTGGATAGCCACTTGCAAAAAATTGAACTTAGACCCCCAGCTAACATCATGTACGAAGGTAAAATCCAAATGGATTAAAGACCTCGATATCAGCCCCAAAACCATGTTATATAGAACAGCACATAGGCAAAACACTCCAGGACATTACAGGCATCTTCAAGGAGGAAACTGCACTCTCCAAGCAAGTGAAAGCAGAGATTAACAGATGGGAATATATTAAGCTGAGAAGCTTCTGCACCTCAAAGGAAATAGTGCCCAGGATACAAGAGCCACCCACTGAGTGGGAGAAACTATTCACCCAATACCCATCAGATAAGGGGCTAATCTCCAAAATATACAAGGCACTGACAGAACTTTACAAGAAAAAAACATCTAACCCCATCAAAAAATGGGGAGAAGAAATGAACAGACACTTTGACAAAGAAGAAATACACATGGCCAAAAGACACATGAAAAAATGTTCCACATCACTAATCATCAGGGAGATGCAAATCAAAACAACGATGAGATACCACCTCACACCCCAGAGAATGGCACACATCACAAAGAATGAGAATAAACAGTGTTGGCGGGGATGTGGAGAGAAAGGAACTCTTATCCAGTGCTGGTGGGAATGCCATCTAGTTCAACCTTTATGGAAAGCGATATGGAGATTCCTCCAAAAACTGGAATCGAGCTCCCATACGATCCATCTATACCACTCCTAGGAATATACCCTAGGAACACAAAAATACAATACAAAAACCCCTTCCTTACACCTATATTCATTGCAGCACTATTTACCATAGCAAGACTCTGGAAACAACCAAGATTCCCTTCAACAGACGAATGGCTAAAGAAACTGTGGTACATATACACAATGGAATATTATGCAGCTGTCAGGAGAGATGAAGTTATGAAATTTTCCTATACATGGATGTACACGGAATCTATTATGCTGAGTGAAATAAGTCAGAGAGAGAGAGAGAGAGAGAGAAAAACGCAGAATGGTCTCACTCATCTATGGGTTTTAAAAAAAATGAAAGACACCCTTGTAATAATAATTTTCAGACACAAAAGAGAAAAGAGCTGGAAGTTCCAGCTCACCTCAGGAAGCTCACCACAAAGAGTGATAAGTTTAGTTAGGGAAATAACTACATTTTGAACTGTCCTAATAATGAGAATGTATGAGGAAAATGGAGAGCCTGTCTAGAGTACAGGCGGGGGTCGGGTGGGGCGAAGGGAGACTTGGGACATTGGTGATGGGAATGTTGCACTGGTGATGGGTGGTGTTCTTTACATGACTGAAACCCAAACACAATCATGTATGTAATTAAGGTGTTTAAATAAATTAAAAAAAAAAGAAATAAATTTAAACAAAAGAAACATATTTTATGTTCTGGAAATGAGGGGTTCAATAAAGATAATATGTTATTGTTAATGAACTGAAAATGAGAAAAATGCTCCAGTAATCCAAAGAAAGAATCTAAATCAAGATTTATATTCTGTGAAGACTGACTTTTTTATTTTTAATTTGTTGTTTGTTTGGAATCATACTACCAGCTCTAAGCTCAGTAATCACACCTGGTCTTGCTCAGTGAACCACATGAGATAACGGGGATCAAACCAAGGTGAGCTGCATGCAAGGCAAGTATGTTGGCAGCTAAACTATCTCTGAGTTTTATATATTCATATATGTATATTGCATTCCTAGCAGTCTCCCATTGAACAACACTCTCTCCCCTATGACAAGCTCCATTACATGTGAAGTGAGCTTTGTCAATAGATGGACCACAGGACACTTTACTAGACAACATCACCTTTACCAATACAATCAATCTACTTGCTTACAAGGACCATGTCAGTGTCTCAGTGTCTCCCTAGTAATTTGAAAGTTGGAGGGTGAGGAAGGTGGGGGTATAGAATGGCAGTTTTCGTGAGACTTAAAACAGAGATGATGATTTGGATGCCCCCTTCTGTTATGGTAAAGTCAGAAAAAGAACAGAGCAAAGCACTCTTTATTCACTGAGAGAAGGGCAAAGAAAAAAATAATCCCCACAGTATTAAAAAAGGGTCCCCCAAACAGTGAATTACCCATGTCTTGGGAATGTTAGCTCATCCAATTCCTTCTCCTCAATCCTAAATGCAGTTGAGGCTCTTTTGTTTTCAAGACTCAGAATTCAATTCTCAACCTGGCAGTTATGAAATCAAAATTGTGAAAAAAAAGTTACATGGGAGTTTAAGAAAGTAAGTTCACTCAATCCCCAGAAAACTGGATACCTATTCTCTAATGCACGTGGGTCATTCTCCAAGATAGACCACAGGTGGTCAATAAAAGATACCTTCATAAAAAAGAGGATAGAAATTGCATGAACTACCTTCTCAGATCATAATGCACTGGTATTAGAAATGAATTACAAATAGACACAGAGAAAAAACTTTAACACCTGGAAATTAAACAACTTACTACTGAATGACCAGTGGGTTAGAAATAAAATCAAAGAAGAAATCAAAAGTTCTGTGAAACAAGAGAATGAAGACACAAATTATCAGAATTTGTGGGACACAGCAATAGTGGTACTGAGAGGAAATTAATGAATTGGAAATTCAAAAAACAATCCAAAAGATCATTGAAAGCAAGAGCTGGTTCTTTGAAAAAAAAATAAACATAATCAATAAACTATTAGCAAAACTCACAAGAAAAGGGAAAAAGAAAGAGTTAATAAAGTGAATTAGAATTATTAAAATTAATTATTAAAATTAGAAAATTAGAAAAGATTACTGCAGATATTACAGAAATTCAAAGAGTAACTAGAGACTACTTTGAGAAACTCTATGCCACAAAACAAGAGAACCTGGAAGAAATTAATAAATTATTGACTCTTACAACCTCTTAAGGTCAAATCAAGATGATTGAGCATATCTGAATAGACCAATCATTATTGAAAAAATTAAAATGGTAATCAAAAGTCTTCCTCAAACCAAAGCCTAGGCTCATATGGATTCACTAGCGAATTCTTTCAAAGAATTCTTTCAAATTCTTTCAAGAGGACCTACTGCCAATCCTTTTTAGATGCTTCCAAGAAACTGAAAAACCATTAACACTACCAAATAGCTTTTACAAAGTTTGGTAAAAGATAGTTAAAAAATGTAGTTTGTAAAAATAAATGGTTGGTACAAAATTGGTTTTTTTTTTTTTTTTACAAAAACATCATCCTGATACTAAAAGCAGACAGAAATGCCACACAAAGACAGAACTACAGACCAATATCCTTGATGAGCACAAATGCAAAAATTCTCAATGAAATCCTAGCAAATAGAATCAAACATCTCATCAAGTCATACTCCACATGACCAAATAGGTTTTATTCCTGAGATGCAAGGATGGCATCACATATGCAAGTCAACCAACATAATACACCATATAAACAAAAGAAAAATATGATCATATAATAAATGTAGAGAAAGCATTTGATAAGGCCCAAGACTCATTTATGATAAAAACTCTCAATAGCATGGGAATGGAAGGAACTTTTCTCAATATAATCAAGGCCACTTATTACAGCCAATGGCATATATTATACTCAATGCAGAAAAACTAGAAGCTTTTTCTTCAAAATCTGGCACAAGACAAGGCTGTAGCCTCTTACCACTTCTATTCAACATATTTTTGGAAGAACTTGCCAGAAAAATTAAGCAAGAAAAAGATATCAAGGGAATCCAGATAGGAAAGGAAAAAGTCAAGCTCTCACTGTTTGCAGATGACTTTATACTATATTTAGAAAATCCTAAAGATTTTACCAAAAAGCTTCTAGAAACAATAGATTCATAGAGTAAAGTGGCAGGCTACAAAATTAACACCAAAAACTAAATGGCCTTATTATACACAAATAATACTAGAGAAGAAATAGACATTAAAAAACAATCCCATTCATAATAGTACCACAGAAACTCAAATATGAAGGAGTCAACTAAAGAGGTGAAGGACCTATACAAAGAAAACTACAAAACACTGCTTCAAGAAATAAAAGAGGACACAAGGAAAGAGAGACATGTATATGGATTGGGAAAATTAACATAATTAAGATGACAATACTCCTCCAAAGCATTGTACAGATTTAATGCAATCCCTCTAAGGATACTCATGCCATTCTTTAAAGAAGTGGTTCAAACACTCTTGATATTCATTTGGAGCAATAAATGGCCAGGAATAGCTAAAGTAACTCCTAGGAGAAAGAAGATAGAGGCATGACTTTCTCCAACTTTAAATTGTACTATAAACCAATAGTCATTGAATCAGCATGGGGGTTGCAGAGAGACAGTACACTGGTAAGGCTTTTGCCTCACATGCTGCAGATCTGGGAGGGACCTGGTTCGATTCCCAGCATCCCATATCCTCCCCCAGCCTGCCAGGGACGATTTCTGAGTGCAGAGCCAAGAGTAACCCCTGAGCACCTCTGGGTGTGGCCAAAAAAACCCAATCAATCAATAAAATTTTAAAAAATAAACTAAAAAGCATGGTATTGGAATAAAAATAGATCCTCAAATCAATTCTTGAGTATTCAGAGAATGACCTCCAGATACACAATCAATTAATCTTTGATAATCTTTGCAAAAAAATGCAAAATGGGATAAGGAAAGCCTCTTCAACAAGTGGTATTGGGACAACTGGTCAGTCACATGTAAAAAAAAGTGAACTCAGACTTCTATTTAACACCATGTAAAAAGGTCAAATCAAAATTGATTAAAGACCTTGATATAAGACCTGAAACTAATAGGCATATAGAAGAAAATGTAAGCAAAACACTATATAACATTGAGTCTAATAGTGCCTTCAATGAAGAAACTGCATTTTCCAAACAAGTGGAAGCAGAAATTAAAAAAATGGGACTACACTAAATTGAGAAGCTTCTGAGCACTTCAAAGGAAACTGTTACTAGGACACAAAGGCCACTCATCAAATGGGAAAAACTATTCACCCAATACCCATATGATAAGGGGCAAATATTTGAGAATTACAAGGTACTTACAGAAATTACAATATTTATAAAATTTAACAAGAAAAATAAATCCCCATCAAAAAATGGGGAGAAGAAATAAGCATACATTTCCTCAAAGAAGAAATACAAAAGGTCAAAAGGCACATGAGAAAATAGTCTACATCACTAAACACCAGAGAGATGCAAATCAAAACAACAATGAGGTATCTTATGACAGAGAGACTGGCATGCATCACAAAAAATTAAGACCAACTACTGCTGGCATGGATGTGGGGAGAAAGGAACTTTTTTTCACTTCTGGTGGAAAGGCCATCTAATCCAGCCTTTCTGGAAAACAATATGGATATTCCTAAAAAAAAAAAAAAAAACAAACCTGGAAATTGTGTTTCCATGATCCAGCAATACCTCTCCTAGAGATATAGCCTAGGAATACAAAAACAAAACAAAAATTCTCTCTGCACTCTTTTTTATAGCTATAATGTAAGCTAAAACATTTATTTTTGTGATATCTGTCATATACTCAGTAGACAAACAGATTAATCACATTTATTTATTTTTTATTAATAATTTTTATTTTGACCAAAGTGAATTACAAATCATTCACAGTAGTATTTTAGGTACATAGTGGCACTGAATCAGGGGTATTCCCACCACCAATTTTGTCCTCCCTCCACCCCTGTTCCCAGCATGCATCTCATATCGCCCCTCCTTTGACCCCTGGGCTGGTAGTATAAGTGGTCCCTACCTCTGTGTCTAGCTTATTGTAGATTGGGTATTGATTCTGTTGTAGATGGCTTTGGATTTGGTGTTTAAGTCTGATCAATTTTTATTTCTATTCATATGACTGTTTGGTCTTGGTGCCCTCCATTATTTCCCCCCTCAATTTGTGAGGCAGAACAAGCTGGTTCAAGTTATATGGTTGTGTTTGAAGGTAAGAAAAAAAAAAACAGTCCTATTTACAATAGTTATAATCTGAAAACAATCCAGGTTCCCAACAACAGATGAGTGGTTAAAGAAACTATGGAATATTTGTATGATGGAATACTACACAGATGTTAGGAAAAATTAAATCATGAAATTTGCCTATATGTGAATGGACAAGGAGACTATTATGCTGAGTGAAATGAGTCAGAGGAAGAGAGATAGACACAGAATAGTCTCACTCCTCTGTGACATTTAATATTAACAAAAGGCAATATGATTATAACACCCAGAGACAATAGCGATGAGGTCTGGAAGGACCAGTCCATGATATGAAGTGTAGAATCAAATAATTAGCGATGGTGCTGGATGGCGATGGATGGAGGTGGATTTCTCTGTCTGCCATCCCAGGCCACGTGGCTCAGCAACTCCATCCAGCCGGCCGGGTCCCAGGCCCAGGTGAAATCACTCACTCACACGCAGGCTTCAGGAAGAATCATCTTTATTCATGCCCTAGCCACCACAGGTGTGTGGCCTATGTCAACCTTTCAAGCACAGCATTATTTTGCTAGCCCTGCATCTTATCTCCTGTTAGCCCTCTTCCCTTTGGGCTCCATGCGGCCCAAAGATCCAAAAGCCGGCCAAGAGACAAAAGGGCCGAATCCCTTTCGTCCCAGGCTTATCTAACTTTTTTCCGACCCCTCCCAGGAATGGGAGGTCTTGCAGGTAGGGTCACACCTATTATCCGGTTCCCAAGACCCCTCCCAGATATGGGTGGGTCTTAGGGTCTTTGCACCCAACTTCAGGGTTTTAGCTAGGTACACCAACAATGAAGCTTACCACAAAGAGTTGTGAATGCAGTTAGAAAAATAACTACACTAACTATTGTCACAATGATAGTGAGAGAGAGAGAGAGAGAGAGAGAGAGAGAGAGAGAGAGAGAGAGAGAGAGAGAGAGAGAGATAGAATGCCTGTCCTGAAGACAGGTAGGAGGAATAGGGGAGGAGGGAGATAGGGAACATTGATGGCAGGAATGTTATACTGGTAAAAGGTGGTGCATATTCGATGACTGAAACCCAACTATGAACATTTTTGTAATCACGGTGCTTAAATAGAGAAATTATTAAAAATAAAATAATAAAATAAAATTTTCCACAGGTCAAAAAAAAGTAAGTTCAATGGAACAGAGTTACAGATACTGGGGAAATTGGGGAGCTTTCTCTATTCAATATGGCTGTTTATAGGATTGAAAATATTTTCCAAAATTATTTATGACAGTGTCATAAAATAATGATCTGCAAATAAAATGACTTTGTTATTAATTTTAGCAAATGAAATGATCTATCACCAATGTTCAGTGTATATCATAAAAATTATCAATTATCTAGTTAGGGCATTGTGAGTAATATTTTTCTTTGACTTTACTAACAGTGCAATCTTGGAAATCGTATGGTTTGTATTTTTGTAACATCTACACACATTTAAGCTTTTAATAGGAATGATCTTAGAGCAATCAGTCTACATAAAATTTTGGATATATTTTAAAGTTTGTCTATTCATTTCCAAAAGTTATTCAAAAAAGCATTATGCCAGTTTTTAACCTGTGAGTGGTGTACTATTCACGTCCTTCATAAGCAAAACAAATTTGAGAAACAACCTGTTTATTAAAAATATAATTGAATGAGTGAGAACAGGATGCTGTAAATTATTAAGGGATTCATACATTTTCCTAACACATCTCCTAACTATTTTGTTTTATAACATTCAATGTAGACGATTTTAAAAAATAATCTTTGACTTAAGCATTTAATTGTTTTCCTGTTCAGTTTTCTGACTCAGGTAGCATTTAGAATACCTGTCTCTCAGATTGTGTTTTTACTTATGATATGGAGGTTGGTTTTCTGAAAATTTTACTTACGTTTTTCTGTAATTTC
Source organism: Suncus etruscus (assembly GCF_024139225.1). NCBI lineage: Eukaryota > Metazoa > Chordata > Mammalia > Eulipotyphla > Soricidae > Suncus > Suncus etruscus. The sequence continues at coordinate 19,044,250 of NC_064854.1, read as the reverse complement.
AGAAGCAAAGGGTTAGTTGGTTAAAACTATTTATTAAGCAGTATTCCATTACTTATTCAGTTGAAATGCTAATGTTTGCTTCTAATAAAAACACAGTTTTGATATGCTGTACTTTTTAATTGATTCTGCTGATACTCTTGTCTCCTCCCATCATATCTTGTTAAATATTACACATGAATTTCAATATAGAAGAGATGTAAGGGTGTTGCAATTCAGCCCCTGAAGAGGTTGACTGATGGAGGGACGGAGGATGAGGTCTTTCCCCTCCAGCTCGGAGCACACGTCTGCCACCCTGTCCAGCCGACGGTTCTGAGGTGAAACTTCGGGTAATCAGCTCGCAGACAGTCAGGCTTGTGGCAATATTAGCTTTATTCGGTGGACAAGACTGAAGTCCAAAGACTCAGCATAAGTTCCAGCCAAAAGCCTCTCGCCTTCCACAGACCCTTGTTTTTATCCCCCAGAATCAAGTACCACCCAATGGTGGGATCAGATACCACCCAATGGTGGAAGCAGAATCAGGTATCACCCTAGGGTGGGGGCAGAATGCCAGGTCACACCCTAGGGTAGGGCACAATCACCGATCAGGGTAGGGTCAGCAACATAATAATCCCCTAAAATATTTACATACACAACATAAGGGAACCTCTATCTTACTCTCCCAACCCCTTTTTTCATGAATAGTTCAAGAAGGAATTATTAGACTCTTGATCAAATGATCCCACTTTCCACTTAACCTTCCTTGTTATTAAGAAACAGAGTCAGAGAAAGTCTGGATGCATCCTCCTGCTCTGAAGAACAGCAGCCCCCTGTCCTCTCAAATATGCCTAAAAATCTGACCACTAACACATGGTGCCTAAAACAACAACAACACAAAAAAAGAAAAGGACCACACAATGGAATGAATTCCAGTAGTACTGGATTTTCTAAGAAGGCCCTTTCTCTAGAGTTCACTTCTTTCCTTCTCTCTGCTTTAGCTCTTAAAAACTAGAGAGAAAGCATATTTACTTGCCTTCTAAGTGCTATGAATTCTGATTTTGGTTCTCCATCAGGTAGCTACTGTTTCTGAGGAATTAACTTGAAGTGCTCTTTAAATAGACAAGAAATGAAATGATTTAAATACCCACATCATTTAAGTTTATTCTTCATCAATTTGAAGTGGATAATACTTTTGTAGGTCAGTATTTTGTAGATCCTTATAAATCCTTTTAAGGTGTTGATACATAAGAAAAGTTCAGTAAATGCTGTTGTAACTGCACTTTCATTATCTAAGCATGCAACTATTTTGATTTTTTCCTACACACACACACATACACACACACTTTTTTAAGTACATCATTGTGTTCTTCATTGCATTTTTTCACTGTTAGCTCAGCTTCTTTATAAGCATAACTTCACCTGCAGACTAGATTTTTCTTTAAAAAGTAAATCAAATCTCAACTCTCTCTTTTCTACTCCTGTCCTCCTCCCAATCTTCCTGGATGACTTTGTGCTGTTAGTGGGCCTTTCTCTGTATGTACCTGATTTTTGATGTCTATTCTGGCAGGGAATACTTTCCATATTTTCTATCATTATCTGACATGTGGCTGTCATTTCTCTAAACTACTTATCTAACACAGTCTGAAAACTTAGAGAGGGCTTATAAATAATAATATATAAATAATGAAAGAAACATATATGTATGTTTTTCTGCTGTATGGACCAACCAAACAAGGAATCAGGCTGATAGAATTGACAAGTGATTTTCAGGTCTGAAATCTCTGAAAAAATACCAGAGAGTTTACAATGTAATGACCAATTAGAGTATAAACTCTCTGGGTAAGGCTTCCTAATCCTCTTAAAAATAAGTGGTGTGTTCCTTCTTGCCTAATGTATCAAGTTCACATTCATCAAACTCAATTCCAGACCTCACACAAACTCCTTCCTCTTTATGGGCAGACAAGATGTGAGGGAGCTAGCTAGCTTCTCCTCAAGTCTCCTGGTCATGTAGTCACTTCAAGTATCAAATCTTGAATATATACAGAATAATATATCATGAGGATGCAAACACTAAGAAATGTCTCTGGTCTTTCTCCATATATAAACTACATTAGTTACCATAGCAACTGTGGCTATAGATCTACTTATTCTCTTTTTATTATAAGAAAAATAAGCAGGAGCTGAAATATTTTACAATAAACTTTCCCAGAGAAGTCCAGAGGAATATTTCTGTGATCATCTCAGATATTTGAAAGAATAGGTTAAAATGGCAATGGGAGAGTTTTTCTCAATAAAAAGCCATTGAACTGTTCACAAAGAAACCATCAGGTGACATATACTGCCGAACAATGGGAAATATTCCAATGCCAGGTGAAGGATATTTTGTTTTGTTTCCTTTAGTTTTTTCTATTTGGATATGAAAGAGAGTCAGATTTATTTTAAGGGAACACGATCTGAAGCTTGAGAAGATGAGTACTATCTCATAAATGCCGAATTCTTTTATTTTTTAGAACATAACGGTCAGTCATAAATATGCTTTATGTTTTATAAAAAATAAGAAATCAAAGATTAAAAATGACATAATTGCCAACCATTTTGATCACTACAAAAATCAATAAAGGAACCTTCAAAAAAAGAATTCCATCTATTAAGATGAATGCCAAAGCCCTACCAGAATAGTTAAAATGGAGATTTGATGTAATTTCTGGAATACTGAATCGAAGCAAGCAGATCCTAAATCAGGAGAGCTGCCAAGCAATATGGTGCTGTAAAGCATAACTCTCTGTGCTTTCCTCTTGAGAAAGAGGAATCTTTCTTCACCTCCATGCTCAACTCCATCTGGATATATCTGAGGCCCTGCAGGCTCCAATACCCACTTCTAACTGCCTTTCTTCCTGATCCCCATCTATAAGATATCACTAGTCAGGGACTTCATCCAGGAAGAGCAGAACCATCCTCTCACCTTCACATTTCAGTCCTCCAAACCCATACAATAAGCTTCTAGCTTATGATTTTGCTTCCAAATTATTTCCTGTGTCTAGTGTCTGCTGGTTCATCTTACTCCTGTCCTTATAAATTCTGCCCTAAGAACATTATCGGGGCCAGAAAAATAGCATGGAGGTAAGGCGTTTGCCTTTCATGCAGAAGGTCATTGGTTCAAATCCTGGCATCCCATATAGTCACCCAAACCTGCCAGGAGCATGGGGAACGTGGGGCCAGGAGTAACCCCTGAGCGCTGCTGGGTGTGACCCAAAAACCAAAAAAAAAAAAAGAACATTCTCTTTCTCCTCACTCTCATCCTCTTGAATAATGACAGAGCACAAGATCTTCATGAAGAACATCATTCTCTAATGTACACACCCCAACCCGAAAATCACTCCCACTTATGAGAGAAGAATTTGGAATGCCTCCTTGCCTCCCTCTGCAATCTCTAAAGCTTGATGTTTTTCAGTCATTGCAAGCTTTCTATCCTTTATGAGTCTAAAAGCTCACACATGCCTTTGTCCTTCACTTGCAGCACTAGACACAGCTGCATAACAAGACTCAAGGAAGGGATAGAGTTGAAGAATGGCACATAAGTAGACATGGTGATCTCAGAACTCTTAGCCTTATACTTATACCTTATACTATGGTGAGCTCTTAGCCTTATACTATTCCAAGTCACAGAGCTAGTCTACTGAGCCCCTAACTCTTAGTTCACTGAATGGCATGTTCTTTTTAAAAGCTGTTCCTCAACACTTTCAAGCAAAACTTGAGACAAAACTAGAGCCTTAAGATAGAAAAACACAAAATCAAGGGAGAAAGATGGCCGCCGTTAGCTCTCTGCCCATTCTCCACCAAAGGGACTAACATGGCTGGGGCCAGCATGGGTTGGTGGCAGCAACTAGTTCTGAACCACATGGTTGTTCCCGAGAAAACATGACCCCTTCATTTCTGGAAAGAAGCAACACTCCATCTGTCAGTTGCATTATCTCCAGTGGAGAACTCACTGTTTGCTAATCTGCTTCAGCTCAGGGAAATGCATTTGATCGTTCCTTCACTCCATTGGGCAACGCTTAGTGCTTGAGCAGGCCTGACCAGATGTGCTGGTTCCATTCTCTTCCCAAGCAGGAGGCACTAAATTGAATTTAATGGCACAGATGAGTACGTATGTCCCAGCAAACACCTCACTTCACTAGGTAATGACAGGCATGGGGGAATCCCTGTGTTCATTAGCTATTATGGGTTAAGGGCTGGGATAGGAACCCATGGGTTGAAATGTTGAGTATCTATTCAGATAATGGCTTCCCAGATGACACACATCTTACTTAACCTTTGAAAACAGAAAGGCAGCCAGATTCTGCATTGGAAAAGCAGTTGAGGTTATCTCTTACAGCTTGCACAAAATGTGTTGTGATGTATGAGAGCAAGAGCAGAACCAGCTTTCAATCAGATCAGCATTTGTGCTTTACAATGCAGACTCAGAAAGGGCTATTGAATGTAGTTGACGGGGCTAGATCTTGGTGTTCAACAGCAAAGTTTGA